>NW_023270415.1:62434526-62459345 GCF_011800145.1 Mirounga leonina | reverse complement strand
TAAGTCTGGCCAGGGGTTTATCAATCTTGTTAATTCTTTCAAAGAACCAGCTCCTAGTTTCGTTGATCTGTTCTACTGTTCTTTTAGTTTCTATTTCATTGATTTCTGCTCTGATCTTTATTATTTCTCTTCTCCTGCTGGGTTTAGGCTTTACTTGCTGTTCTTTCTCCAGCTCCTTTAGGTGTAGGGTTAGGTTGTGTACTTGAGACCTTTCTTGTTTCTTGAGAAAGGCTTGTATTGCTATATACTTTCCTCTTAGGACTGCCTTTGCTGCATCCCAAAGATTTTGAATAGTTGTGTTTTCATTTTCATTGGTTTCCATGTATTTTTTAAATTCTTCTTTAATTTCCTGGTTGACCCATTCATTCTTCAGTAGGATGCTCTTTAGCCTCCATGTATTTGAGTTCTTTCCGACTTTCCTCTTGTGATTGAGTTCTAGTTTCAAAGCATTGTGGTCTGAAAATAGGCAGGGAATGATCCCAATCTTTTGGTACCAGTTGAGACCTGATTTATGACCTAGGATGTGATCTATTCTGGAGAATGTTCCATGGGCACTAGAGAAGAATGTGTATCCCGTTGCTTTGGGGTGGAATGTTCTGAATATGTCTGTGAAGTCCATTTGGTCCAGTGTGTCATTTAAAGTCTTTATTTCCTTGTTGATCTTTTGCTTAGACGATCTGTCCTTTTCAGTGAGGGGGGTGTTAAAGTCCCCCACTATTATTGTATTGTTGTCGATGTGTTTCTTTGCCTTTGTTATTAATTGCCTTATATAATTGGCTGCTCCCATGTTAGGGGCATAGATATTTACAATTGTTAGATCTTCTTGTTGGATAGATCCTTTAAGTAGGATATAATGTCCTTCCTCATCTCTTATTACATTCTTTGGTTTAAAATCTAATTTGTCTGATATAAGGTTTGCCACCCCAGCTTTCTTTTGGTGTCCATTAGCATGGTAAATGGTTTTCCACCCCCTCACTTTCAATCTGGGGGTGTCTTTGGTTCTAAAATGAGTCTCTTGCAGACAGCATGTCAATGGGTCTTGTTTTTTAATCCAGTCTGATAGCCTGTGTCTTTTGATTGGGGCATTGAGCCCATTTACATTCAGGGTAACTATTGAAAGATAGGAATTTAGTGCCATTGTATTGCCTGTAAGGTGACTGTTACCGTATATTGTCTGTGTTCCTTTCTGGTCTATGTTGCTTTTAGGCTCTCTCTTTGCTTAGAGGACCCCTTTCAAGATTTCCTGTAGGGCTGGTTTTGTGTTTGCAAATTCCTTTAGTTTTTGTTTGTCCTGGAAGGTTTTTATCTCTCCTTCAATTTTCAATGACAGCCTAGGTGGATATAGTATTCTTGGCTGCATATTTTTCTCATTTAGTGCTCTGAATATATCCTGCCAGTCCTTTCTGGCCTGCCAGGTCTCTGTGGATAGGTCTGTTGCCAATCTAATGTTTCTGCCATTGTAGGTTACATATCTCTTCTCCCGAGCTGCTTTCAGGATTTTCTCTTTGTCTATGAGACTTGTAAGTTTTACTATTAGATGTCGGGGTGTTGACCTATTTTTATTGATTTTGAGAGGGGTTCTCTGTGCTTCCTGGATTTTGATGCCTGTTTCCTTCCCCAAATTAGGGAAGTTCTCTGCTATAATTTGCTCCATTATACCTTCTGTCCCTCTCTCTTTTTCTTCTTCTTCTGGGATCCCAATTATTCTAATGTTGTTTCGTCTTATGGTATCGCCTATCTCTCGAATTCTGCCCTCGTGATCCAGTAGTTGTTTATCTCTCTTTTTCTCAGCTTCTTTATTTTCCATCATTTCATCTTCTATATTACTGATTCTCTCTTCTGCCTCATTTATTCTAGCACTTAGCGCCCCCATTTTTGATTGCACCTCATTAATAGCCTTTTTGATTTCTACTTGGTTGGATTTTAGTTCTTTTACTTCTCCAGAAAGGGTTTCTCTAATAACTTCCATATTTTTTTCAAGCCCAGCTAGTATCTTTAAAGTGATGATTCTGAAGTCTAGATCTGACATCGTACTAATGTCCGTATTGAGTAGGTCCCTGGCAGTCGGTACTACCTCTTGTTCTTTTTGTTGAGGTGATTTTTTCTGTCTTGTCATTTTGTGCAGAGGAGAATAGATTAATGAGAGAACAAAATGCTAGTAGAGTAACAACATCCCCAGAAAATATACTCTAAACAAATCAGAAAAGACCTGAAGCAGTGGAACAAGAAACGGAAAGAGAGAAAAAAGAAAAAGAAAAAAAAGAAAAAGAAAAAGATTAAGATAAAAACAAAAAACAAAACAAAACAAAACAACAACAACAACAAAAAACCAGAATGTGATCAAATATGATCAGGCTGGTATATAGATCAGTGCCACACACTAGATTTGGGGTGTATATTGGTCTTTTAGAAGAAAGTGCCTCCCAAAATTTTAAAGAAAGAAATACTTATATATGTACAAAAATAAGGGTTGATATGATGAAGGGATGGAATATGACTGTAAAGATGGAAATTATAAAAAATTTTATAAAAGGAATTGATAAGTTGTTTGAAAAAAGAAAGAAGAGGATTTAAAAAAAGAAAAAAGAAAAAAAAGGGAGAGAATGTGATCAGGCAGGGGAATAGAAAACACCATATACTAGAGATTTAGGGTATATTTTAATCTGTTAGAAGAAACTATCTCAAAATTTTAAAGAGAGAACAACTTATATATATAAGCCAAAAATACGGGTAACTACTATGAAGGGATAGAATACGACTCTAAAAATGAAAAATAAAAATGTTTTTTTTAAAAAAGGGATTGATAAGATGTTGGTTGAAAAAGGGAAAAAGAAAAATTCAAAAAAAAAAAAAAGAAAAAAAAGGAAAAAAGACAGTTAAAAAAAATTAACTTTGAAAGACTAAAGAATCATGGTAAAAAAGCCACGGATTCTATGTGCAT
Source organism: Mirounga leonina (assembly GCF_011800145.1). Taxonomy (NCBI): domain Eukaryota; kingdom Metazoa; phylum Chordata; class Mammalia; order Carnivora; family Phocidae; genus Mirounga; species Mirounga leonina. The sequence continues at coordinate 62,456,404 of NW_023270415.1, read as the reverse complement.
TATTCTCCTAGCGCTGGAGTTCTGCCGTTCTCATTGATCGGTAAACTTGGCCTTGGCTGGCTGTTCTCGCTGATCTTCTGGGGAGGGGCCTGTTGCCGTGGTTTCCAAATGTCTCTGCCGGAGGCGGAAGTGCCCCGCCCTTGCCCCCTCCCGGCTAAGTGATCTGCTCAGGTTTGCTCTCCGGGGCTTTTGTTCCCTGCGAGCTTTCCGTACAGCTTTGGAGGCGGAGAGTGAAAATGGCGGCCTCCCAATCTCTGCCCTGGAGGAGCCGAGAACTTGGGGGCCCGCTCCTCAGTGAGCCCCCAGAGAAAAGCCGTCAGTCACTCCCGTCTCCCTGGTCTCCGGCCGCACTCCGTGCTCACCTGGCTTGTGACCGCGCGTTTCTATCTCTGCCACCCGACCCCGGGTGGAGTCTCCAAACCCAGCAGATCCCCGCAGTGCGCTCCCGCGAGGCTCCTCCCAGGGGAGGAAGGTGAGTCTCCCCGGATCTGCCGCTTGTGGGGTCCCTGCTGGAGGAGCAGGGGCCCGACTGGGCCGCGGATCCCGGTTTATGGCCACCCCGAGCTGAGAGCCCGCGCCTGGGCTCCGCCTCTGCAGCCGGCTTCCCTGCTCCGTTACCTGGGAGCTCTGCCGCCCTCAGGCACCCCCGGTCTTTCTGTGACCCCGAGGGTCCTGAGACCACACTGTCCCGGAGGGTTCCACCCCCCGCTTAGCCACCAGAGTGACGTCCCTCGGCGGAGCAGACTTTTAAAAGTTCCGATTTTGTGCTCCGCGGCTCTATCACTTGCCAGAAGCGGCCGACGGAGGCCCCTCCCCCGCCGTCTATCCTCCCGAATATCGCCTCGGATTCACTTCTCCGCACGTCCTACCTTCCAGAAAGTGGTCGCTTTTCTGATGAGAGAGTTGTTGCTCTTCTTTTCTTCGATCTCCTGTTGAGTGCGTAGGTGTTCAGAATGGTTTGATCCCTATCCAGCTGAATTCCTGAGAGGAGACGAAATCCAGGTCTCCTACTCCTCCACCATCTTGCTCCGCCCCTCTCTATTTTTTCTTTTGCACTTTCAAAGGTGGGGATACAAACATATATTTACCTCCTTCCTTACTCTTTTTATAAAATCTCTCCATGTATAAGTGTTTGGTGTTATAGGAAACCCAGAAGGAATATTTTCAAGCTTCTTTAAAAACTGTGCTCTTTGATACTTTATCTTAGTGTCTCAATATGTATTTTTGGATTTATCAACTTATCTCCTTTTTCTCAGATGTAGAGACCAAAATTGGAAATAGCCTCTTGTGTTTGTTCACTCTATTCTTTAAGTCCTAAGTTCCTTTAGGGCAAAGAGAATATCCCTATTCTGTGCAAGGGAGAATTATGGTGCTTGTAAGTGCCAGTACAGAAATCCTCATCCATCCTGGAGGTTGTGTCCCTGAGAAGCACCAAGATCCGCAAGTTCAAAGATAAGATCATACAAAATAGGCAATTGGGGAAAAAAAAAATTTTTTTTATGATTTTATTTATTTATTTGACAGAGAGAATCACAGCGAGAGAGGGAACACAAGCAGGCGGAGTGGGAGAGGGAGAAGCAGGCTCCCCATAGAGCAGGGAGCCCGATGCGGGACTCGATCCCAGGACCCTGGGATCATGACCTGAGCTGAAGGCAGTCACTTAACCAACTGAGCCACCCAGGCACCCGAAAAAAATGTTTTTAAACATAAACATCCCCAGAAAGCATCCACTTATAAAACACCTATGTTTCTCCTGGTAGCCTTCTCCAGAATCACCTTCTCCAAGTTGATTTAGGAAATATCCATGTGAAATTGTGATCCGCTATGGGAAGAGTCTCCCATAATTCTATGTTATGCTGACTATACTTAGTAAAAATATCCATCTAGACTTTATTGTATTTAAGTTAAATGTGTTTGCGATTACATCTCTTCTTACCTTATTTTCTCAAGACTTAGAAAATGTTCCTGTGCCTGCCTGTGATTTTCACACATCATGGGAAAGCTTATGAGTACTCTTCCCTGGGGCTGACATTCTATCAATATATGCAGGAGTTGATTGTAGACAGTCCTCGGGTCCTTGTCTCCCTCCCCTCTCCCATGGGCCCACCAACCAGGTTTACACAAAGCATAAGTTGTTAACTATTGATAAATTAGTCTGCTTAAGGGTTATAATGTGAAAAGAAAAATACAAATGCCAAAGGGTTATATAGCTTTAAAATTGTATGGACACACATTAATCTCCATGATCTCCCAAATGCAGAGGCCAACATGGTGATTAATTTGGGGTTGCTGTACTCACATTTTAATAAATTGTAAAATAGCTGACTCAATTCTCCTCCCTTCCTCCTGTCTGTTCTTATTTTACTATGAAAGTGACAATCTGGGGAAAATCTGAGTTTCACTGAATGTCTGGTGTAAGTCGCCAGGAAAAAAATAAGGCAAGAGGACATTTACCAGGTGTCAATGTTCATTTATGCACAACCACAAGGATACATTCTATCTTTGTTAGAAAATGGTGTGGGTGAGTATACACACTGATATAAGAACTTTTTGTTCACATCAAAATGAGTCAATGTGTACATGTTTTCAAAGAGATGTGTCTAGGTTGCTCTTTGAGAAAGAGTAGTGTGGTACTATTACAAAAAAATTTCCTTGTTCAACTTATCTCAATATATCTTTGAAGAGGTGTTATGTTGAAGAGGAAGTACATATAAAAATAGGACAGGTTTATGCATTCCATCCTTGATAATGGAATAAATCTTGGGCTTCAGTGTGGTAGGCTTGATGTTCAGTGAGCCTGAGGGGAGTTCTGCCCATGAGTCTAGAAACCTGATTCAACTTATTTTCCATTGTGTCTCCAGCTCTTATCATGGTGCCATGTAACACATATCCAGTGCTCCACAAATGTATTTAATGAATTAATGAACTCTCCTATCCACCCAAGCCAATTTTTCATCATGTAGGCTTTATGCACATGGACTCAGATTTTGACTTCATTCTCCCACTAGCACTGGCCACCTGCCCTGAACCCTTTCAACGAGGCATTATCAAACCATCTACCTTTTAACAGCCTCCTCTCTGGGGGTTGAACCCGTCCACCATATACCTTCCTAATAAATAGATTTTTTATGATTGAGATGCCCCAGATGACTTTGAATACCATTCATACTCTACATCTGTGCCTCTCATGCCTCATCAACAAAATTTGAATTCATTGGATGTGGGGCATACAATCTAGGTTTAGAGAAACATATAAAACTTGATATCTGGGATGCCTGGATGGCTCAGTTGGTTAAGCGTCTGCCTTCGGCTCAGGTCATGATCCCAGGGTCCTGGGATGGAGCCCTGCATCGGGCTTCTTGCTCAATGGGGAGCCTGCCTCCCCCTGCTTGTGCTCTCTCTCTGACAAATAAATAAATAAAATCTTTAAAAAAAAAAGCAAACAAAACAAAACAAAAAACTGGATATACATCTTAGTAGTCAGTGCCATAATGAGGACAGTTCTCCCCGCCTGGATCTGTACTTTCATTAAGAGCTGGTTCCAGCTTGTCTCTGGGCCAGAACTCTCAGAGTTATAAAGAGCAGAGAGCAGAAAAGGACAATGGGTGGAAATTAGAAGGAAGCATATTTTAGTTCACCATCAGGACAATTTCTCTAATGGGATTAACAAATTACCAAAAACCTTCAAATATAAATTGCATGACTATCTATTAGGAGTGCAGTGAAAGAAATTCCTATATTCATAACAAGATTTGTATATACAATATCAGGGGCAAATGGTTCCTCTCCTTTCATCTTCCTTCTTCTTTTTTTCCCCTCAAATTTTACCAGCTAGATTATGAAGGTCTTACAACCCCAAGGTGGTGCAAGTTGATGGTTTAATTTTTTTTTTTTTTTGAGAGAGAGAGAATGAGAGAGAGCGAGTACATGAGAGGGGGGAGGGTCAGAGGGAGAAGCAGACTCCCTGCCTAGCAGGGAGCCCGATGCGGGACTCGATCCAGGGACTCCAGGATCATGACCTGAGCCCAAGGCAGTCGCTTAACCAACTGAGCCACCCAGGCGCCCCTTGATGGTTTAATTTTTAAGCTTAAAAAAATAGTTGCTTTTTTGTGTTAAGCATGACTTCAGATGAACTGCATCTTAGAAAAAGTAGGAATGGTTTTAAAATCAGTCTCAACGCTAATTCTAACCAGCGGCTCAACTTTTGGCAGGTTTATTCACTGCCCTGAAGATGAAAATTTTATCTAGAAATGGGGACAAAAAAAGTGACCTGTCTGTGTATACACACACAGGACCCATATACAGCCTATTCATATATACATACATATAGTGTATATGCTAGACACGTAGAGTTTCTCACTTAAGGACGTTTTTGTATGTAAGTTCACATTACGCCACTTGGCTTTTACAGAAGACCTGCACTGGTACCTGCTTTCACTCACTGAAAGACATCTGAAGAGAATTTTCACTTTTATGGGAAAACAGCCCGAAAGTGAACATAGGGTTCAGGGTTGGTTTGGCAGCAGCTGTGTTAGAGGCAGCTCCACCCCAAGCAGCTGCAGTCACCCCACCAAGCTCCTTCCCCAGGACCTACACTCAGCGTCCCAGCATCAACTGCCAGAGTTCTGACCTGTGTCTGTGAGCATCTGTGCTTTACCTCGATTTATTTCATGCATCATTAGCAAGATGTGTCCTAAGGTATCAGAAAAGCCTAAGAGAGGTGATTTTGGAGGGGACGGGGTGGGAACGCTCAAAAATGTTCTATATAAATTCATGGTAATTGTTTCTTTGCTTCACATCATTTCAGTTTGCAAAAGGTTTCATAGGAACGCTCTACTTTTGGAGAGTAGGGGGAACCCTATATCTTAAAATATGACATTTCTTTTCAACAGGTAGCTGGTAGTGATTGTTAAGTTTTATTGTCCCCATGTAATGTGTCTGGCTGGTACCCTGTTTCTTACCTCATTACACGTTACCTCTTTAATTGTCACTGTACTCTGTGAGGAGGAACTATACAGATTAGGAAAACAAGGTTTAGAGCATGGAAATTTTCCCCTAATAGGGCTAATAAGTGGCACAGTTGACATTGGAATTGACGACATCATGACACGAGATCTAGATTTTTTACTTTTAAAGTGATACACTTAAAGTTGCAGGGTACTACATGGAATGCTATCATGATTTTCTTCTTAGAAAAATTACCTACAGACGTTCAGTCTCAATCTATTAATGATGCAGTGGGTGCTGTTATTTAATTAATCTTTCCTATTCAATAAATATCTTATTGTCTCAAATTACGCAATCCAGAAAGGTGAAAATTAGTTGGTTAATAACAAATCAGCCCATATATGGGTAACATAAAGATTTTATTTATTTATTTATTTATTTGAGAGAGAGAGAGAGAGAGAGAAACAGCATGAAAGGGGAGAGGGTCAGAGGGAGAAGCAGACTTTCTGCTGGGCCGGAAGCCCGATGCGGAACTCGATCCCAGGACTGCGGGATCATGACCTGAGCCAAAGGCAGTCGCTTAACCAACTGAGCCACCCAGGCACCCATATATGGTTAACATAAATCTAAGCAGGACTCTCTCTCTATATATATATATTTTTTTTTCTCTCTCTATATATATATTTCTCTCTATATATATATAATTTTAGTGCCAACAGTTTTTATGGGTGGGTTGTGCAAAATGTGATCAATGTCTATTATATCTGTCTCAACACTGGGTATACACCTTTCCACAGTGTTTGGGCAAGAACTCTGGACATAAGATATTTCTTCTTACCTAAGTATGGAATGTGTTGCTTTGGGAAGGCAGGGCTGTGGTAAATGTATTTTTTTTTTAAATTTTCTTCCCTTGGAAACTTTATGTAGTCCTTGAGAGGTACACAGATGTATCTCTGAAAAGTTGAGTGTAAATTTAACTTTTTGAGAATAAAATTGATTTTAAATGCTAATCATTCAAGGGAATTCTCATGAATTTCATGGGGCAAATAAATTATTTCCTCATTTTTATTTTGAGCAAATCTTGATTTTCATATATCTGCTTTGCTTTCCCCATATCTGTAGCTACCTGCAGAACTAGAGGGAGGCTCTACTGAGCCACCTCCCCAACACTCATGCCAGGTATAGACATGTATGATTTCAAAAATAAACCAGTGAACACCAAATTTGTAAGGTAAGTTTCCAAATCCCCAGTATCTCTGTTAATTACCTCTACTGTTTAACTTTGGAAAGTAATCAAGAGAGATTAGTTGAGTTCCCGCTATCACGAGAGAATCATGGATGAGCTTCCATTTCATATGAGCAGTAAACAGGCTGGAAAGAACACTGGCTTGGCAGTTTTGATCAGCAGGCTGGAGTCTGCTTTTCTCCCAAATGAGCTGACTTTGGTAAATTGCTTAGCTTCCTTGGGCCTCAGTATGCTCGTTGGGAAAATGGCAGTAAAAACGTCTTCCCTTCCTACTGCACAAAGTTCATCAGGATCAAATGAGAAATGATGTGTGAGGGTATTTATAAAGCACAAAGGGCTTCACAAAATTTAAGTAAGTTTTATAGTAAATCTAATTAGGTGTGTGGTGCCTTAGATACTCTGTCATCTTCTTTTGGAAGCATTGGCAGCAAAGATGAGTCATTAAAAGAAATGCTTTAATAATAATAATAATAATAATAATAGTACTTACAGTACACTTAATAAATATTCATACTTTGGCCCCCTAGAACAAATCAGAACACGGATCCCACTGCCACTTGCCTGTAAGCAATGCTTGCTGTCCATCCCCTCTCTCTTTTCCGCTTATCCCTTTCTTTTCCTCCAACCGTTCCTAGGTTCTTATCCCTCATGCTCTTGACTGGATGGCATTCCACCCAAGGTTACTGGCTTTGATATTGTGTCCTGCTTTATAATTTTTATTAAACTGACTTGCCTTCAAAATATCATATGCCACATTCTCAAAACTCTGAATACGTAACTAGTTTATTAACCTGATGAATAGCAAACATTGAACAAATTCCTGTAATTGAGCTGAATTGACTGAAGTATAAATGGGAGACCTTGACTTTGATGTCACTGTATCCTAATGACATTCAGCATGGTTAGAACCTTCAGAACTTTTCCCCAGAGATGAGAAATGAAAATTTCACTTTTTTTTTTTTTTTTTTTTTTGTTGGTAGAGGGTTTTTGTTTCTTTTAAACTTGGGCTAAAAATTGACTAGTTGCCAATATTTAAAAATATGAAAATATATCATAAAGTTACAGCTTTCGGACTTCTCCTGAAATATCAGAGCATGCCATGATATTGGATCCTCAGTAGCAAACATAGCAGTGCGTGGCGGGGGTGCGGGGGCAGGCAGGGGAGTGTAGAGGAGGGAAGCTGTTTCCTTTAGAAGAATAAGCTGTATTCAGTACTAGGATCCCCACCAGTTCCACTTGATTTATTTATGTCATCTTGTACAGCGCCTGTAGGACCTAAGTTTGTGACTCTCGATAAACCCACAGAAATAACCTAATTAAATCTTATCTCATAACCAGTTAGTCATGGGTGAAATCATGGACAGATGGTTTAAGGTGAACATATGTTGTTGATCCGTTTCTCTCATTTCATTAACCATTTGCCAGCATTTTAAACCATCTAATCATATGTCACAAACTATAACTGGAGCAGCAGTTTATAAGGGGAAAATCTAGAGTTTTGTTGAACTATATTATTTTCAAATTTGAAATGAAAGCTGCTTTGAGTTTTGATTGGCAGATCAAAGTAGAATTTTACCACCTCGATAAATGTGAGTCATAGGCATGTTCCAGACTCCACACCTACCACATTCCTGTGATGTCAGAGTACTACAAAGGGCGTCTCTGGTATGGGGTTTTTACAAAATACAGTGACGGAAAGTAAAATGCCTCCCGTGAAATGTCACCATAAGTGATATATTAAAGACAAGGAGGAGAGGACTTGGCGACTTGATGCTGGTAGCACCTTGAAACTTCTAGAGTTTTCTGAAAGCTTCACAAACTCCTTCCTTCATTCCCCATGCATAAGGGGAGAAAAGTTGATATGGCTAAACCCAAAACAAGGAAAAATGGGGCCATATTAGTAACAGGGGGCAATTTAACAGGAGGATTATAAATAATATTATTTGGAAAAAATCCCCTCTCTCTTTTTTTTTTCTTTTCAATTTCTAAAGTTCCTCTTTCCTCAAATCAGAGTTAAAACCTGGAGCCCTGGGATTCAGCTGTGGGCCTATTGAAAGAGACCAAGGCAACTGCTTGGTAGACCTCAGTGAAAGTCATCAATCAGAAGCACAGAAGTTGTCTGTGTCATTCCATATGGTCTGGAACAGGTCACAGGCTAGAAGTTTCTCAGATAGAGATTTGGGGTTGAAGTATTTTTATATCTGTGCAAACAGGAGGACCTTTCCAGTGTGGCTATAGCCATGGTGAATGACCAAAAAGTAGGGGATCTTGGCTTCAAAGACGGAAAATACCTATGCATTCCTAACAGAAGGCCTTCCCATATGTCTGGCTTTGAGCAAGGGCAAGTTAGCCTAATCATCACCAACCGACTGTCCAATTATCCACTGGGCTAAATAGACAGTGGCTTAGGGGTTTAGGGAGAGGCGGCAGAGCAAATGCCAAGAGAACATTTCATTTGACACATAGACAACCACATCCTGCACAACTAGTAATTCAAACTCTCTGAGGATCCATGTAACTTGGTGAGCTATTGGCTCAATAATACACTGTGTATGAAAATGTTCAAAATCATCAAAGAAGACCATGGCAATGGGGATTCCAAACCTCAGTTCAGCATTTTCTACTTGTCTTGAGTCAGAATGAATTTGGTGTAATTAGAAAGACAAGGATGTATAAAAATAACTGCAATGATAGTCACAGAGAAATAACAAATGTATAGCATCTGCAGAGTTACTTTTTCTTCTTGACAAACTCACAGACAAAGTACATGGTAAGATGGCACTCTGTGTCATTCCATCTGCCTGAGCTCAGCATTTCCACACAGTCCTCGTGACCATAGGGGTCACTAGGCTCCCCCTCTTTCCAGTTGCTGTAGTTCTGTAGTGGAGTGTTGTCCGTGAACACATACTGTCCCTCCTTCTCAAGGTCATTCACCCCGATGAACACCCGGAAAAAGCCACTCTTGGCCACATAGTCAGCGATGAGTGTGTTGGCAGCTTCGTCCTTTGGCATGGCCAGCATCCCACCCCGGATCCGGCAGTGGGTCAGGGATTCCCTATAGTTCTTCTCCTCCTGCACGATGTAGTAGAATTTCTCCTCAGTTTCCCTAATCCCTGCTATGACTTTGCAGAGAGGAAAAGATGAGCATGATTAAGCATCTCAAAAGGAGAAAAGGCAAGTATATAATATTGCTGGATTTAAATTCATTTATTTGGTGTTCAACAATTATTTTGCAAGTCTCTAGTATGAGGTAGGCACTGGTTAGATATTTTTATCACCTTTGTAGTTATCAAATGGAAAACAAGGCCCTGCCATTTGTCCTCCCTGTCCTTCCTCCTTAACTTCCCACACAACTGTGGAGAAGAGACTATTTTGACAAAGGTTTGTTATATGAGTTGCCACTTAGCTCCTCTCAGACTACTTTCCCATCCTACTTTATGCTTTGCCATACTTAGAGTCCCAAGATCATGCCCTTCTCTCTTCCATTTCCATGACTTTCATGGCTGGAAAGTCTTCTCACTGCTTTACCTGGAAAACTCCTACTTGTCATTTAGATCCCAGTGGAAATATTTTCTCCCATAAGAGCCTTTCCAGTGTCTCTGGACAGGCATGGGGCTCTTGTGCACACTCCCCCATGTTTCCATAGCTCTTCCTCTTCCTCTTTTGTATCACTCAACACATTCTAGTGTAATTGTTGGTCGCATGCCTCATGTACTAAACTATGAATGTCTTGGGGACAATGACCATGTCTTTACCACTCTGTAGCCTCAGAGCCCGCAAGAGTGCATGGGATGGTAAAAGCTTATTGAATGGACATAGGAATAATATAGAAGTTTGTCACCTTTGGGCTGAATTCCTGGGCTATGAACATGTACATAGATTGAGTTTGTCCATGTTCACTCCATGTACATGAAGTACTAAGCTACTGAATAAGCTTCAGGACAGAATTGGGGACTCAGAATCATCCTGAGCTCATAATATGTTAAATATGTTTTAGGCTTTGGGAGCATCGACATATATTTCTTTGGGTCTATAAATCAAAATTTACTAAGAAATCTGTGACCACGCCAATAAATGTCAAAAACTGTTGCTCTATGTGGAAGCTCTAGGGTGTGGTTTTTTGTTTTTTTTTTTTTAATGAGAATCCAAGTCATGTCAGAGACAGCATCTCAGTACTAATTATAACCAGATTTATAATTAAGAGTATTACAAGACGAAGATGAACACAAGATGGCATATGTGTGTTTCTAATAATGTACAACAAACATAGCTGGGTTACAATAAATAAAAGTACAACAAAAGAAGACCAGTTTCAACTGTAACTACAATAGATTCTTCATTCATACTGTCTCAGAAGAGAACACATTAAGCCACCTTAAGGGCTTCACTGCTAACTACAGTGGGGAAATGGCAAGGGGTAACAAAAATGCTTAATGTGGGAAGTTGCACAATTCAGAGAAACGCATAATGTTCTGTTGATGTGTTTTGAGAGTAGAGCCATCTGTGAAACCAGTATTCGAATCCCTGATCCCCTGTTAATTAGCTCTGTATCTATGGGCAAGGTAATTTCTCTAAGCTTCAGGGTAATCACAATACCTACACCCTGGGTATAAATTCAAGTACTCAAGAAAATAGCTATTGCTTTTACCATTACTTCTCTTTTCTGAGATGCTAGCTCTGTTTGGCTCTTCCTGTCCCTTTTTATTCTTAAGGCATGGCTTGCCAAACTCTACCCTCTTCTCCATTCCCCTCTCTCCAGAAAGTATCTTTTTCTATCCATAGGCAATGTGATACGTGTGAATATATGTAGGTGGTGGTCCCAGAGTGCCCTGGAGTCTGAGAGATAATTAGCATTTTGAGACACCTGTACATTGGTGATACTATCTCAGTAGGTCTTTGCCTGATCCTAGGTATTCCCCACTAGGAATCCTGGAATTGCAATGTCAAAAGAGATTAAATTGGTAGACAGCTCAAGGCAAAAGACGATATACTCACCATTCTTGACAAACTTCATAGATGTTTTGAGGCGAGCAACACTAATATCCAGTTGTCCAACAACTTTCCGGTACCTTCCGCAGTCACAGACGGTGCCTTTTAAATGACAAAAACTGTGAATTCACTTTGGAGCAGATAAAGATCAGTTGGAAAGGGCAGTTGCTCTCTTCTCAATCTTTACTATCTTTTCCTAGTCTGGCTATATTGAGTTGGCTGCACAGATACAACTAATCAAACAAGTCATAATTTATTTAGATTGAAGGTAGAATTCTGATGGGGGGGCAAAGAAACATTTAAATTTGTGTCACGTGTCCTACTAACATGGCCTTTTGAGAAAGGCTAATACTTTTAGTCTTTTACTTAAAACAAGGCTTCTACATTATGTTGTCTTCAGGAATTTACAAAATACCTTTTTAAGTTATTTTGGATGGGTTAAAACACAGCTCTAAACCAGATTTTTAAAGAGAAGAATAAATATGGCCAACCCCTGCACACATACTGTGGACCATTTGGCATTTTTGTTGAACACAGAATGTGTCCATCCAATCTCAAAATAAAATCTTTACAGCTTTCTTAAAACAAATTTCTAGCCAGTCTCTTCTTCTCTTAACTGCATTGCTCACTGGCTCACACAACTCTCCCAAGACAGGAGAAAACTTTCATGATGAAACCAAATGATAATTCTGATTATCCATTTCAAGTACAGCTTGAATGATCCTTGAATGTTTCAAGGACTAAGTTGAAGTCTTGCGAATAGATTCAACTTATAATTTCAAGAGCCAGTTATCCCATTTGTGGATTAACTCTGATTTTAATTTCTGCCATTAATTCCCTCTTTGTTCATTTACCTTTTCAACTACCTGCTGATACCGTGACAAAGAAAGAAATGTAAAGAAAATGATGTGAAATTCAAATGATCCCCTTTTTCTATTTAATGGCTGCTTCATGTAATCAGTCCCTTTTGCTTTCTTCTTTGGCAGTTGAAAAGCAAAAAGAATTTTATTAGCCAAAGGGGGGAAAAATCTGTGGCTTTATTTATCCACATTCACAGTTAAATATAAGAAATTTAAAACAGTTCTTAGAATTAGTCTTCACTACAACTCTGTGACCTCCCCCAGAGCAATCTACTTTTTTCCCTGCACATAGCACCGGAAATAAAATTCCTTCAGGACTCAGGGAGACTCTCCCTGACCACTGAAGGCACATTCTGTATCCATGGGGTCTTTCCAGATCGGGCCAGTTTGCTGTGGGCAAACTGCTGTCCCCTGTTTGGTTGAGATGCTGGTGGAATGTAGGGCACACTGGTACAGTCCTAACAGCTGACGCCATGGTGGGTTTTCCTCTGCTCTAGGACGATGAGGGCTGCTTCCTGATGTGCTGGGTTTGCTTCCTCCCACTAAGCATGACTAGGATGGAATGTGCCATCATTCCCTTCCCCAGGGCTTGGAAAGTCACCAGCAGATAGAGAGGAAAGTTCCCTTCTTTCCTTCCCTCTAGCCCAAGCAAAATAAGGTTAAGCATTGAGAGGACTATTATTTTTTCATAAAAATGTATTTATTTTTAAAGATGAATACATTTGGAATGATGCTAGAAATTTAAGAGAAAAATGAGCGTGTCGTACCTGCTTTGCCTTTTCCTCCTGGTATCCCGGGCAAACCCTTTTCCCCTTTGTCACCTGAACAAAAACAACAGCCATGAAAAGAACAATTAACTAAAATGGTGGAATCATTTCTGGCAGACAATATCTTACACACCTGAAAACATAGGAAAGAGTTTTTAAATTTCATTTACAATATCTCCAGCTAATATTCCCTGGTTTTATATAAATAATTCGATTTTGAGGTGGCTGCACAGATACAACTAATCAAACAAGTCATAATTTATTTAGATTGAAGGTAGAATTCTGATGGGGGGGCAAAGAAACATTTAAATTTGTGTCACGTGTCCTACTAACATGGCCTTCTGAGAAAGGCTAATACAATTCTCTGTATGCTTTTAACTTTCAAAGTACCATTGTTCTGTATATCTGAATTAATTGATTAGTACATTATAGTGTCTGTGTATTTATTATGCTCCCATGTTCTTCCATATGGCTTTGCCCTTGGATTTTCAGAAACATATATTGTGCTTTTTCTTTTTCTTTTTTTTAATTTTATTATGTTATGTTAGTCACCATGCAATACATCATTAGTTTCTGATATGGTGATCCACGATCCATTGTTTTCGTATAACACCCACTGCTTAGTTTAATTCAAATATTTACTATTTATTACTTACTCTGTGCAAGACAAAAAGCTTGGTACTTTGAGAGGATATAAAGAGAGACAAGATTAAACTGACCTGAAGGGGTTTATGCTTTTTGAAAAGATGTGATGTATGCAAATATCTGTAATATAAAGTTGTGTCAAATATATTATGCTGAAATATCAACCTTGATAATTTTCCCCTCTGCTCTGCTTTGTATGTGGCCATTTTCTTATTCAGTCAGAGACATCCACAAAATAACTCTCAGAGAATCAGGATTATTAAAGCAGAGAGGAAAAAACGTTGATTTTTTTTTCAACTTCAAAATAAGCCCTTGAAGCCTATATCAGACACAATAATTGAAAGCAAAAGCTTTTGATTTCCAAGAGGAAATGTTTGGCTGAAGTTCTTGAGAATCAAAAGAGAAGATCCTGATGGTAGTAAAATAGAGTTTAGGCTTCAATTATGAACTGGAAAAAGAAAAAGAAAGAATTTGGGAGGAATGAATATAGGATGAAGGTCATCCAGGTTAGCGGAGCATGGGGGCTTGCTTACCTTTACAGGAGTTTGGCGAGGCCAGGGAATTAGTTATATTACCCAAGGGGGCAATGTGAGGGGAAACAGAGTCAGGATTGAGGTTCTGCCTAGCCCCATCCTTTACCAGCAAAAGGGAAAAAAATGGGAGGCACTCTAAAACCCATAAGGTAGCCCATGTTGCCTGCTCATTACCTGTTTTTTTTTTTTTTTTAAAGATTTTATTTATTTATTTGACAGAGAGCGACACAGTGAGAGAGGGAACACAAGCAGGGGGAGTGGGAGAGGGAGAAGCAGGCTTCCTGCTGAGCAGGGAACCCAATGCGGGGCTCGATGCGGGGCTTGATCCCAGGACCCTGGGATCATGACCTGAGCCGAAGGCAGGCGCTTAACGACTGAGGCACCCAGGCGCCCCTTACCTGTTCTTTTTATTACTGTCTGCTGATTGCTTGATCTTCCAGGAAAGGCTGCTTGCCAGGGCCCCAAGAATTTACTGAGCCTTTCCAAATTGACCCATGTGGACACTTCTCTTTACAGTGATGGTGGACATTCATGAGCTCCCAAACAGGAGAGGTCCTTGAAATTCAGAATGCAATTTAAATATGTAGGAGGAAGCCTCAGAACTTGCACTTGAATGAAATAAGACAATGGTGGAAATCCATGACAATAGAATGTGGTAAAAACTGTAAGAGAGATATTGAACAGAGATAATATATTCTGAGAGGGAGGTAAATGACATAATGCTTCAGCTGGAAGGAGGAAGGAAGCCTTTCCTGGCAAGATAGCACTGAAACTTAGTTCTGAAAAATTTCAGCAGATGAAGATGGGAGCAAGATAGGGGACAATGCACAGCAGAGGTACAGTTGGAAAAAAGCATGGTAATATGCCATGCACCCTGATGAGGAAGATAGATCTGCTCACACCTAAATTGTGTCTGCAAATTCCTCAATTTCTTTCATATGTAATTTGTTAAAGATGAAAATAGATTTTGAGAATATGTTAATGGGAAGAAAGGGAATATACATTTGCTAAGTACTCTTCCAGATACTTTATAGATATTATCATATTATTTATAGATATTATCATATTATTTATAGATATTATCAAATTAAATCCTATGAGTTAGGTATTATCAGTATCTTTATTCTACAGTGGAGAGAATGGAGGATCATAGAGGCAACATAACTTGTTCAAGGACATCTAGCAATTCAGTGGCAGTCCTGGTATTGAAACCCAACAATTTCTGGCTCCCCAGTTCATGGTGTTTCCCAAATGAGTGAACCAATGATTTAATGAATGAAAGCAAAGTATTAAAAAAATGTTATCAGTAGTTGAAAGGACTGCGAAGTCCTTGTCACCACCAGAAACTAGATGGACTTAAAAAATCATATGAATATAGATTAATATTTTATCTTTTGAAAATAGTGTGTTTTCTTTAAATGTGGATCCCTTTTAATTCAATATGGGCTGAAAGTTGATTCTAGTCCTGCTGTGATCCTAGTTCTGGGCTAAACCCAATGGTGAACATCAAAGAAGCCTAAATGGAGTATTTGTTTTATAAAAATAATGGGGGTTTTAAGGAAAACAAAGCACACATCAGAAACCAAGGAAATGGGACACTATCACTCTTACCTACTCACAGAGTGAAATAAAGGAAGTTCCTGCCAGGTATTTGGCAAAAATGGCTGTGGATCAGAGCAGAGAAGATGTTCTCTGAAGCAAGAGCCTTCAGCTGGATCTTAATGGTGTGGAAAACAGATTTTTGAATTGATAAATGGCTTTTTTGTCTGACAAGATGTAAGCACTGCAACTACTTTCCAGTATTTTCACATGAATTTCATTCCTTTTTTAACAGATGGGAAAGTCAAGGCGCTGTGGTAGTGTGAACAACCATGGCAGTCCGAAAAACCACGGCTTGCATCCTGGCTCTGTCATTTACTAGCTTAATTTCTTTAAGCCTTTATTTCTTCATTTTTTCATTGGAAATAACGGTGCCTAGAATCAGAAGATTGTTAAGGAGGATAAATTAGATAATGTCATCTTCTCACGGGATTAACTCTGTGCTTGAGTCATAGAGAATGATCAACCAATGTTAGCTTCTGCCACATACTTAGCTGGAAAGCTTGCCACATACTTAGCTGGTTCATGGCAGATATGAGCTGATAGTGCCTATTTCCCCAAAATGAATTCGGGTTTAAAGCCATACACGAAAACTTATTTTGGCCCATGAGCGGGAACATGTCAGTAATAACTGTCTTAAGGCTGAAGAATTAGAGGTTGTATTTAAGCAAGCAAACAAACAAACAAACAAAAATCATAATGCTTCCACTGTAAAAGGATTATTGACCTTAAGTAAAAACATTTATTTTGCTATGAGATTGAATTTGCCTGTACTAAATCATTCTTATTCCTAAAATGAAATATTGACATCCGGAAAGCTACCTTGTCCATGCAAGTGACAACATTAAGGTCAGCCCAGAAAGTTGAGATTAATCTGAGTCAGTGAAAAATTTAGAAGGGCCATTGACAAAATGAGGACAATAAATTTCAAAGTACAGATTAAAAATGAAATTAATCCAGGTGAGCCAGAACACTAACCCTCAATTTTTTTTTGAAATTCCAGGACATGCTCATAAATTTTGATGGCATATCTCTGGAGGAGAAAGAAATCTTAGTGAATGGTGGAAATTGATAAGGGACAGTAGTACTTATAAGAAATAAAGGGTAGAAATAGGGCCACATCATAGGAAATAATATATTTTATCATTCACTTTTTTATTCTTAATGCAATAAACATTTAGAAAATTTCCATGTATATGAGGCATTAGGATCAAATGATTAAAAAGTAGGGTCCCCACATAGAGCTTATATTTATTTAAGCAAAAAGACCCAATAAATCTTTCATTCATTTCGGGCGCCTGGGTGGCTCAGTTGGTTAAGCGACTGCCTTCGGCTCAGGTCATGATCCTGGAGTCGTGGGATCGAGTCCCGCATCAGGGTCCCTGTTCAGCAGGGAGTCTGCTTCTCCCTCTGACCCTCCCCCCTCTCATGCTCTCTCTATCTCCTCTCTCTCAAATAAATAAATAAAATCTTTAAAAAAAAAAAATCTTTCATTCGTTTCTTCCTCCAGGAGTTCACAGTCTATAGAGGGAAAAAGACAAGCTAATAAGCCATGACAATGAGTAAAATGATAGAGGTATGCAAATATGGAATTGGCTTGAAGAAGTTATGGTTAGTTAACCCAATCATTTCCAGACTGTTACTTTTTCAACATTTGTGGAAGTTCATCCACTATGAGGCTCAGAAAATCATACTGAGCTCTACTCTTCCTGTCTCTGTCATCTACCACCCCCACCCCCCAAGACACCTTGTCTTATTCTATGAAAGGTTTAAGACTTGACTCAAGATCATGAACGCCAACTCTCTTAGCTGGAGCCTCATCTGTATTCAACACATCTAAATCTAGGCAAGTGTACCATCTAGAATAACTCATTGAAAAATGAACTTCTTGAATTCTGGACGTGTTCATGAGAGTGACTCCTCCTCCCCCTCACACTTCTGCTCATCTCCAGGGTGATACTTGGGATCTCAACTACATGGAACATGGCTACATCTCAGAAATCTTAGAAGTCCAGCATCCCACTTTCTGGCTACATCTTTCCATTCTTTAACCAGTTGTTACATGAAGCTGGTACAGCCAGGGATCTCCACATCGTGGATCTCCACGATGCATTTTATCTGAACTTATGCAATTTGAGGAGCCCTCTTTAAGAAAAATTATTCCAATTACAAATGGAGAAGTGGTATAAAAATGAATACTTATAAGAAAAGTAAATCACTGAATTTTAAAATTAGACACCACATTACAAAATTCACTAAGAATCATAACATTTTAATTAATAAATTTGTACCTCTATAATTCCATTTTCATACTTGTGGGCTGCATATGTTTGGCTGCATTCATGAATATGCAATTGATCTAGCACTACTTATTGATAAGTACATCATTTCCCATTGCAAAGTAACATCAACTTTGCATAACCAAATTTAGGAGTCTTCCTGCATGTTCCATTCCCTTTCATTGATGTATTTATCTGTCTCTGCATAAATTAACACTATGTTAATGATTGTAGCTTTAAAACAAATGTTTAAATTCAGCCTTCCAGCTTTGTTTTTCTTTTTTTTTAAGGTTATCATTTCCATATACATTTTGAATTGGCTTGTTAAATTCCAAGAGAGCTACTTCTGGGCTGTTGATTGAGATAGCATTGATCTACACATAAATTTGGGGGTCATGTTAACCATATTGATCATCCTAACCTTATTGAGCCTTTCAATCTATGAATGTAGTTTTGCCACCATTTTCTTAAACATTTTTTAATTTCTCTCATTATCATTATGTCTTGTTTGTTGTAGAAGGCTTAGACACCTTCCTTTTTAGCTTTATTCCTAGAAACTTAATAATTTTGATGCTGTAATTAGTGGCATCTTTTTAATTTCATTTTTAACGGTTTCTGGTATATAGAAACAAAATTGATTTTGTACAGCTAAACTGTGTAAAAAACTTAATACAAATAGTTAATCTGTAGATTCATTTGTATTTTCTGGATATACACTCATCATCTGCAAATAATGACACTTTTATTTCTTTGTTTCCAATTATTGTGATTCTTATCTCCTGTTCTTGCAATTTTTCTCTAGCTAGAACCTCTGCTATGATGTTGGTTAAAACTGTTGATGAGGGCTGTGCTCATCTCATTCCCAACCCCAGGAGAGAAGTGGTCAAGATTTCATTATTGAGTATTATTTTTAATAGGTGTCTATTGCTGTTGTTGATATTCCTTTTCATATTAAGTATGGTACCCTCTGTGTCTAGCTTGCTATTATGTTTTGAAACATGAAAGGGTGTATGTTTAATTAAATGTTTTTCAGAATTTCTGGAGGCCTAACTGAAAATGTTTATTTTTGAAGTGAAAAAGAGTGGCATTTTTCCTGGGTCACTCTTCTTTGGCAGGCCTTGAATACCAGTTCAGTTTGAGCAACTTTCTGCTTGAGCTTCTCAGTCTCATAGCGCTGCCTTGCTTATGAATTGGTGAATGACTTGAAAGGAAAAATAGTACAGAATGCATAGCTCACCTTAGTGTGGTTCTCTTCTCCGGATCAGGCCCCTAAAGTCCTATTCAATTTGGTAGCTCTCCTGGGCCTTCAAATTTATATCTGCTTTTTCTTTTGTCTTGCCTTTTTTTTTTTTTTTTTTGACTCAGGTAGTCATTCTTTTTTTTTTTTTTTTTTTTAAAGATTTTATTTATTTATTTGAGAGAGAGAATGAGATAGAGAGAGCATGAGAGGGGGGAGGGTCAGAGGGAGAAGCAGACTCCCTGCCGAGCAGGGAGCCCGATGCGGGACTCGATCCCGGGACTCCAGGATCATGACCTGAGCCGAAGGCAGTCGCCTAACCAACTGAGCCACCCAGGCGCCCTCAGGTAGTCATTCTTAACAGAAGGATTAATGCAAGTGAATTTCTCAAAGCTTATATGCAGAAATCTGAATTTTGTTTTATTATTAATGGTGTAAGAAATTTCTTTCACCTTTAAAACTGAGTATTGATGATTTATGTAAATTAAGAATATTTTCAAATTTGAGAATCCTTCTCTAACTTCTTTTTCATGTATGAGCTGTTGGATTTGGAAACATTTTCCACAGCCTAGCTCTGACCCTGTACATTTCAAACATTGTTTCTTTTCCACAGCTCACACATTTCTTGTGCTGGATGCCCCAAGACACATTCCTGTGAGGATCTGATCTCTGCCCCTGCACTTTTTCACCATGACTTTGGATAGATCTGCACAGTAAGTGGTAAGCATATTCTTGGAAACTAGTCTTAGATTGAAATTATTAGCAATAACTATACACGGAAGTAACTGCAAACAATGTAAGCCTATCCCATGCCAGTCCAAACTAAATGTTTCCCCCACTCAAGTTCCTCCTGATGAGCTCCCAAAATACTTGTGTCCACTCCCATAACCAGCTGATACAAAGAGAAGTCTGACAGAGGGAAGCTGGAACAGAAGGATACAGTAGCGTTAAGCTGTGCATTCTCAATGAGGACAATATCGGCTCAAGGATATGAAAGTTGGTTCAAGGGGGGTGAAAAATCTTACTCTCTTTTATACATGAAGCCAAATAGACATACAACGCAGGGCGCCTGGGTGGCTCGGTTGGGCGACTGCCTTCGGCTCAGGTCATGATCCTGGAGTCGTGGGATCGAGTCCCGCATCGGGCTCCCTATTCAGCGGGGAGTCTGCTTCTCCCTCTGACCCTCCTCCCTCTCATGCTCTCTGTCTCTCATTCTCTCTCTCTCAAATAAATAAATAAAATCTTTAAAAAAAAAATAGACATACAACGCATAACAGATATATAGTCCATAGGTGGTATTAAAATTTCATAGGGGAGGGCAAATAGAAAAAAATATATCTAAAAAGCTGGTTGGGAGGCAATATGTCTAAAAAGGCTGGTTAAGGAGGAAATAGTTTTTTTAAAAAAATGTTGAGAGGCACTCTTTTAACCAGTTGAGGATAAAATGCCTTACTTTACAAACTCTACCAAGACATGGCCATGTGCATTGATAAGGCTCCTCTCAGGGTCTTGGGAAGAACCCCAATAAGTGGGGGGCTCTGAAGCCAAAGCTTCATTAACTTCATGGTAAAACTACCCAAAATCCATACTACGGAAAGAGTCAACATCTATGAGGAGTCCATCTAGCTTTTCCCCAGCTATGAGAATTTCAATCACAGATGAACATACGCTATAGGTCATGGAATCAGAAATAAGCATAGCAACTTCTTTTCAGTGGTACTACACTGTCCCCGCCCTCAAATGCAGGCAGAAGGAAAAATCTCAAAGGAATAAGTTGGAAAAGGACAGGGAGAGAGGAAATACCAAGCTACGGGATGAGAAGTGAGGGGCCACAGCATCAGCTTACACTGCACCAATCAACCTGCCCAAGAACACACTGTGGGTGATGGGAGGCACACGCCTGATCATGCAGTTGCTTGGGCATGTAAGGAAGGAAAGCTGCGGGGTACACCTCAAGGCTGCATACTTCTGTTACCTGTGGCACTGAGTTTCCTCAGCTCTGTACCTTTGCACAAGTATCTCTTGCCACCCCTCAAAGGACTTTCCCCCCATTTCCATAAACATGTCACTGTTCTTCAAGACCTAGCTCAGGTCTTTATATCAATCTGGCCTTACTCTCCCACATGGTTCCTATAGCAGTCATTTAGTTACTCAGTATTCTAATTCTTTCTGAGAAAGTCCTATGTCCTATCTTCCTAAATAGTCTATGAGTTCCTTGCAATAAAACTGCATTCTCATTAGGCTTTGTATCTTCAAACCAAGTGGGACAATGCCAGTATGAACTGCTGACCATCAGGAGCCACTGGAACCTGCTATCATTGTGGAGTTTTATGAGAACACAAGTTGCAGGAGTGCTTAGATAATAAAGAGGAGGTCACCTCTGTTTTATAATAGAAAAGCAGTAATTTTGTGAAGGATTGGGACAGGACAGAACACAAAAGAGTATGAATATATATACTTAAAGTTTCTAATCTGTTAATAAATCCCAGATGCAGAATCCTCATTATTTCACTCAGTTTAAGAAAGAAAATTATATGGGGGTGCCTGAGTGGCTCAGTCAGTTGAGTGTCTGGTTCTTGATTTCAACTCAGGTCATGGTCTCAGGGTCATTAGATCAAGTCCCAAGTCGGGCTCCATGCTCAGCGGGGAATCTGCTTGAGATTCTCTCTCTCCCTCTGCCCCTCCTTCCTGCTCTGTTTTGCTCTCTTTCTCTCAAATAAATAAAATCTAGAAAGAAAGAAAGAAAGAAAGAAAGAAAGAAAGAAAGAAAGAAAGA
>NW_023270415.1:62338593-62434516 GCF_011800145.1 Mirounga leonina | reverse complement strand
GAAAGAAAGAAAGAAAGAAAGAAAGAAAGAAAGAAAGAAAGAAAGAAGGAAGGAAGGAAGGAAGGAAGGAAGGAAGGAAGGAAGGAAGGAAGGAAGGAAGGAAGGAAAGAAGGAAGGAAAGAAAGAAAGAAGGAAGGAAGGAAGGAAGGAAGGAAGGAAGGAAGGAAGGAAGGAAGGAAGGAAAGAAAGAGAAAGAAAGAAAGAAAGAAAGAAAGAAAGAAAGAAAGAAAGAAAGAAAGAAAGAAGAAAGAAATTTCTACTATCCTTTGCTGCCTTGAATTTTAATAATTGTTTTCTACCACTGAACATGCTTCATGGTCTTGATACCCAATTTAGTTGTATCAAGGATTACAACCAACAGATTCTAGGATATATAGTTCAATACAGAAAGTACCAAAACTTTATGTTTGATTGTGTCCCTGAATTTCTGTTTAATCTTGTTCAAGGCCTTTATTTTTTAGACACATTGTTTATATATGAAAGGAACAGCTAAGATACGAAGAAAGAGGAAAAACTCCTATTTTAAAAGAAAGAAAAGGGATCATTTTCATGATACAGAACATTTCAGAATATATCAAGGTTATGTATGATTTGCTTCAAATTGCCACTGGAGAAAAGGAAAATGCAGCTTACCCTTCTTACCAATGGGCCCAGTCTTGCCAATGTTGCCCTGGTCTCCTGCATCACCCAGCTCCCCCTTAATTCCTGAAAAGCAAAGCATGTCATCTTTATATCCTAAGGTTTTATACTCCCTTTGAAGATGTGGCTAATGCATGATAGTCACTTGAAGGAAATACCAAAAAGTGTACTCTTCTATCTGTGGTATGTGACATATATCTTGTGCTTCCTTATCTACTTTAATCACATTATAGTGTATGTATTAAAACTAAATGTGGGTAAGTATGAAAATCCTGGACCCAGTGATACTGAAATGCTTACCAACACGATATTTCTAAAAGGTCTATAGCAGAGGATGTTTAATCTAAAGGTCAGATAAGGGGCTGAGTGGAAGAATTCTTACATTTTATTCTAATTCTGTTCCTCTGTAGATCTATTTTGGCTTCATTTTGGGAGTCTATTTCCTCCCTAAGATTTGACTATATTTGCTATTTTAAAAAGGGGAGGGAACATATCATAAAACCTAGTGATCAAAGGGACATCAGAGATTGTCCCACCAAGTTTTAATTAAAATATATATAAATATATATAGATATATATGATCGGGGATAACTGAGTTCCTCCAAAATTGTTATCAATTTTGTTTTTTTCTGTGATGACCTAAAAAAATTTACCCTTTATAAAGCTATATCCCTGTGATAATAATTTTGTAACTGAATTTGAGAAACAAGACAGAGAATCATAGGGGGGCGGGGAAGAATGAAACAAGATGAAGCCAGAGAGGATGACAAACCATAAGAGACTCTTAATCTCAGGAAACAAACTGAGGGTTGCTGGAGTGGAGGGGTGGGAGGGATGGGGTGGCTGGGTGATGGACATTGGGGAGCATATGTGCTCTTGTGAGTGCTGTGAATTGCATAAGACTGATGAATCACAGGCCTGTACCCCTGAAACAAATAATGCATTATATGTTAATAAAAATAAATTAATTAATTAAAAAAAGAATATTGTACATATTTATAGAATAAGAAGAGTTTAAATCAGCATTTCTCAAACTGAGGTCTCAAAGGCCTGTGAGTCTTTTTTTCTCTTTAACATACTAAAGATTTTGAAATCAGTGGTCTAGGGCCACCACCTTGTAGCAGTTGGCAGGAATTATGTCCCGTGCTTGAAAGACACACACTTACACATCACAATCTAAAGCTATATTTTGGGGAGGTTGCTCTTGACTTTGTGAGTAAAAACACTCCCTAAAAGCCTTTGTGTCATTCTCATCTTCTTTGCTCTGCTCTTCACCCACCCCACCATTTGCTAACAGATCTTGGAAATAGATGGATAAGTCAATGGATCAGACAACTATTTCTGTTCCTTCTTATTGTTCTCTTACACTCTAGGCCAGCCAAAATGAGTTGCTTAGCAGTGGCTTCTGAGAAGACACAGCTATCAACCCAGCTGTGTTTCTAAAACTCACAGTTTCTTAGATATTTCTGGAGACTACTACTCCCTAGGCTCCTGGAGTGTCCCACTCCTGCCCACCCTAAGGAGGTAGCTTGAGAAATGCGTCGAATCTTGGGGACAGTCAGTGTCATAGGAGCTCTCTGGTGGTGAGTAAATTCATGTCTGAAATACATGTCATTCATCTTTGGAGCAGAGAGTGTTAGGAAAGCTGCCAATTTCCAGGGCAAGGCCAGTAGAGAGAGGAAAGAGCAATTCTAACATTAGAGTGTCAAATTCATGTCATTGCACTTACCTTTTGGCCCCATGCGTCCCACTTTGCCATGTTTCCCCTCCTCTCCTGGATCTCCCTTTTCACCATCATCTCCTTTTGAAATGGAAAATGAGAGTGGAGCAGCTCAGATAATAACATAGCACATCCTCCCCAGGATATAGTGGTGAACATGGTTGGAATCCATTCCTCAGCCCAATGCTTGCCCTATAACTCCGATGTGACTATGTATACAGGTGCACATGAACTGGACACTCAGGGAAAGAGAGGACACTTCCAGTATCTTTTGTCTTTCACTTTTCTCCAGATTGTTGGGAGAGATCCATTAAGAGGATGTGACTGCCCAGTGACCTCTGAACTAGACCTGGGCAACCGATCAAAAGCTCTTCACCCCTTCCCTTGTCTTGAAATGTATGAGCTGTCCACCATTCCCACAGTGGGAACCATTTCAAGGATGCAGCCTTGAGCAGGTGAGGTGTTGTTGAGACCATCTGGCTGGTATATGTGACTGAACCCTGATAAGTTCTATATGAACTTTTGAGATTCTGGCATACAGGTGTAGAGACCTCATCTTACCACCACTGAAGACAAGCCTCATCTGTAACTTCCCTTGCTTATTAACACCACCACCTACCAATCTGGATTGGTCTGCCTCTTTCCTTGGTCTCCCCTTGCCCTCAGTGTATGGGGTGGGGGTGCAGTTTCAAATTTTCCACAAGAAATTCCCAAATTTGCAAACCTATTAAATTTATGTTTAAAGAAATATCTTTGCTGGTGATTTCCTGAGAACTTTATTTGGTTTAACAAATCTTTTTTTTTTTTTTTAATTGAAGTGTAGTTGACAATACTACATTAGTTTCAGGTTACAACATACTGATCTGAAAAGTCTATAGATTGTGTAGCCACCATCTGTCATCATACAATGCTATTACAATAGCATCAGTTATATTCCCTATGCTGTGTCTTTCATCTCTGTGATTTACTCATTTCATAACTGGAAACCTTTACCTTCTAATCCCCTTCACCCATTTTACCCATCTCTCCACCTCCCTCCCCTCTGGCAACCACCAGCAAGTTCTTTGTATTTATGGGTCTGTTTCTACTTTTTGTTTATTTGTTCGTTTATTTTGTTTTTTAGATTCTATGTACAAGTAAAATCATATGGTATTTGTCTGTCTGTCTGACTTATTTAACATAATACACTCTAGGTCCATCCATGTTGTTGCAAATGGTGAACTCTCATTCTTTTTTATGGCTGAGTAATATTCCATTGTGGGTGTGTATATATATATTTGTATACATTATATGTGTATATATATACACGCATGTGGGAGTGTGTGTGTATATAAAACATCTGGTGTGACAAATATTTATTTTTGCTGGAGAATTTGGCCAGTTCTGGAAGCATGTACATGTACAAATATGTATATTGATGTGTGATACATATATAAATAATATATATATTTATATATAATTAAATACATAAAAATATATAAATGATAATTTACACTTTATAAATTACTACTCTCTGACTGCATGCTTGAGAGCCCCCAAACTGTAGGCATAGACCAGGAAGCTAAGAACAGAAGACAGCTAGGAATGGGGAAGCAAAGCAGTTCTGTGTGAGCAGCAACTATCTTGGTCATAGATGGGTCTAGCTCTGGTACCTGCCCAGTCAAGGACTGAATGAGTGCCTTAATGAAAAGTGTCCTGGAGGGACACCTGGGTGACTCAGTCGTTAAGCATCTGTCTTCGGCTCAGGTCATGATCCCAGGGTCCTGGTATCGAGTTCCGCATCGGGCTCCTTGCTCGCCGGGGAGCCTGCTTCTCCCTCTACTACTCTGCCTGCCACTCCCCCTGCTTGTGCTCTCTCTTTCTCTCTGACAAATAAATGAATAAAATCTTAAAAAAAAAAAAAAAGAAAAAGAGAAGTGTCCTGGGGGTGCCTGAGTGGCTCAGTCAGTTAAGCATCCGACTCTTGATTTCTGCTCAGGTCATGATCTCAGGGTCTTGGGATTGAGCCCCGACTTGGGCTCTGTGCTCAGCAGGGAGTCTACTTGGGATTCTATCTCCCTCTCCCCTGACCCTCCCCCGATCACACTCTCTCTCTAAAATAAATAAATCTTTACAAAAAGAAAAAAAAAAGAAAAGAGAAGTGTCCTGGACTACAAATCAGGAGCCCTGGATTTTCACATCATGTTAGTCACTGATGGGTTGAGCAAACCTTCAAAAGTCAGTGATAGAGCTTATTGGCTTTGAAGTAAGACAGATCTGGTCTTTCTCAGCTTGACCACTCATTATCTGGAGAAAGTTGGATATGTGACATCCCTTTCTGAGCCTCATTTTCCCCTCCTGCAAATTGAACTAATAACACCTACCAAAGGAGGAAGCCCATTTTTCGGTTCTGTTCCTTATACTCATCTGTCACCTGTGGAATGGCTGCGGTCATGGGTGATTTATTCTAGCATCCCCATCATTTGACACAGTGTTTGGCTCTGATGTTTAATAAATATAGTTGAACTGGATATATCTTGTGAGCCATAAAACATTTTACAAATGTAATGGTAGTGTTTATTGAATACTATGTGCCAAAGGGGTTCCTAGTCCTTGATATGCATTCTGTCATTTGGTCTCTTGAACAACCTTTGAGAAGAATACTATTCTTAGCTCCACTTTACAGACGAGGAAATGGGTCAAAGAAGGGTTAAGTAATTTCCCAGCGTCGCATAGCTTGCAAGTAATAAAGCCGGGATTCAAACCAGAGCATTTGCCTTCAAAGCCCTTGCTCTAAACAAACTAGATGATTGGGAATAAATTCATTTCTGGGTCTGGGATTGCTCTTCTGTATGATGGGACCAAAGATGTATGTCCTGCTCACTAAAGGGCAAGATCAAACACAGGCATATATGTGAAGCACTTTGTGAATCATGAAACCACATGAATGTGAACTATTGGTGCCATTATTTCTCCTCCTTCTGCCCCCCCCCCCCTTGAGGTTTCTCATTCATTTTCAAGCAAGTATCTAACTGAAAGCAGCCAGATGAGTGAGTTAGTCATCTACTGCTCCCTGGTGGCTCCTGATGGAGACCTGGGAGGGTGAAAATAGGATTATTCTTCTGACTTGTGTGCCTGCCTCCTAGCCTGGTGGTGAGCAGGCTTCTGGTAGAGATGAAGTAAACAACTCGTACCCTTGCCTTCAGCTTGTATCCCGGGATCATTTGATCTTTGGGACTTGCTTTAATGAGAACAGAAGAGAGGTATAAATGCAAGCTTTGGAAAGGATCCTCCACATGGTTCACAGTTGTCTGCTTTCATCCTCTTGGCAATATTTCATTGGGTTAGTAGTGCAATTTAGACTTTCTTTTTTTCTTTTAAAAATAGCTACTTACATTTTAAAATTAAATGAAAAGCTATCAGTTGAAATGAACTCATTTCAATTTTACAAAAATGATTTGTTTCGGCCCCCCTAGGCCACCAGCTTGCTGTGATAATCTTTCCAGCAGAATTCCAGCAGAGCACACAGTTGACCAATTTTTCTTAGGTAAAGTTTTTTTTTTTTTTTCCCAACAAGCAAAAAGTCTTTTAAAATTAAATTCTAGTTTGAAATGAAATAGCTGAACCCAGGTCAGTACCCCCTGCTCAAAGGAAACAATTATTAAAAATTAGTGAATTGATTTTGGAAATGCTAAAGAAAATTCACCAGGAGCTGTATTTTTCTCACTGCCAAAATAATCTTATGGACTAGGGAAAAGTTGTTAGTGATCCTTTTCCTGATCAGCCTTAGAATTGAGTGGAGTGGGTGGTATGGTGTGCTTTATTAATGGGGCCAGGACTCTTCCCTAAAATATATCCTTCCCATCTCTAGTTACCCCTTCTTGCCTATTGCATTCTCACTCTTGGAAAGCTCTGTAGTCAAATCGATTATTCCCTGGACTGCTCATACATACCAGGTATATCAGTATGGTCATAAAATGGACTATCTCCCAGTGCTTTGACTTCTTTGATCACAACATCATCCTTTCACTGAAATATTAAGCCATCCTTAGGAACTACTATGTTTGCTTTCCATCCATCACTTACTTTATCAGTCCCTCTGTGCCTTTACCTACCTCCCTATGTGTCCTGAATTCTTTCAACTCAGTCATTCCCACATAGCTCTCCCTAAGGCAAAAGGAGTGCCCTCCTTTGGTGAAGAGGGCTCTGGAGCAAGTTATATCATTTTTCTGAGTCTCCGTTTCATCCATTAAATGGAGAAAAAATAATCATCACTTCATAGGATTGTTGTGGCCTAATGGGGACAATGCATGAAAAGTGTTCCGCACAGTGCCTGGTGCTTGGTAAGGTTATCTGTTCTTCTTTTAATCAGAACAGAAAGGAGGTATAAGAATGATGATGATGATCATCATCATCATCACCAGAAAAGACATCTCTTTTTAACCTTCCTTTGTATTCACTACCTCAATCCTTATCCTATAATCATCACTTACTTTTGTACTTGACTATGTACACTAAGTAAATTTTCACACAATTAAAGATAAATAGAAATAAATGTATACCCATTACTGAGACATAACAATTAACATGTTGCCATTGC
Source organism: Mirounga leonina (assembly GCF_011800145.1). Taxonomy (NCBI): domain Eukaryota; kingdom Metazoa; phylum Chordata; class Mammalia; order Carnivora; family Phocidae; genus Mirounga; species Mirounga leonina. The sequence goes on along the minus strand of NW_023270415.1, from coordinate 62,427,578 downwards.
TTCATCCATGTATTTTTACTGACTTTTTAAAAAAGTAAATTACAGACACGATGACATATCTTCCTTAAATACTTCAGCAAATCTCTAAAAGGTAAGAACATTCTCCTATGTATACATAATATCATTATGCTAATCTTAAGTTCGACTTGGCTATGGGGATTTGCTAAAGTCACCTTTATAGAGCTCTGTGACCTTGTTCATCTTGAGCCCATACTACTTTGCTGTATATAAACTCATAAAAAGGAGTGAGCCCTTAGAAAAAGGAGCAGACATTCAGAGGAGTAAACCTGGGTTCAGTGAATACAAATTATGACAAAAATTCCATTTTTTCTTCTGGAAGGACTACTAATAAATCAAGAAGCTGTCATGACCAGAGTGGCTGGAAGAAGACACATGTCCATTGGTCAGTCATAGAAAACTGCAGTTTCTGTGAAGCTGGGGTGATATATTGGTGAAATCCATGGGCTTTGCTCTTACAGGTCCTGAATTCAATTCCTCATTATATCCCTTTCCAGCTCTGTGAACTTAGGTGTGGTATTTAACCTTTCAGAGTTCCTGTTTTATCTGTAAATGGAAATAAAAGAGGACCTACCTGTTTAGTCTCCCAAATTGAGGGCTACTTGCTTACTATGAGACACATGGTACTTTGATTCATTTTGATAGTTTTGTGGTAGAAATTGCTGGTAGAGGAAGAAATCAATAAAAAGTTTGCTTATTTCTTTTTTCCCTGTCAAATGTACTGCCAGGTAATGTGTAGTCTTACCTGGATTGCTCCTGCCCATTCCCCAAAGGTGGGATTTTTCAGCTCTCCAAGGGTCTTATACCCTAGAACTGGTGCCAAGCACTTGGTTGACAGGAGCCAGCAGGAGAAGGTGATCTGTAATTTAAAACCAGGCATCTGCAAGCATGGCTCACTGACCCTTAAAGATAGCAGTGGTCATAAACTGTGGAGAGATTATAGGCCCGTGGTGAGATTTCATCATGGCTCTCTTTCCTCATTTGAGACACTGAGGGGTTTTTCTTCATATTTATTTTAATGAAAGCATAAAAAATGAGCAGGCATGGTTTCCAAAAGAAGAATGATTTGTAGACATTACTTTGCATCTTCATTGCCATGAGGCAACTGATCTGTGGTCAAGGGAGACAAGACCTTGGCTAACCTGGCTTAACAACAACAACATAATAATAAACACTATGTTCTATGAATAGAAAAAAAATCTTTCTATGACAGTGGGGCAGGGGTCGTCTAAGAGATTTTCTGAGGCTCTTCCCTAACACTACCTCACCCAGTTATGAGGAGTGTATATGAAATAAGACCATCCTTATAAAACAACACCTTTCCTAATACATTTAAAGCATTTGCAAAATGTTTATTTTGGTCCTAGAGCAGGGATATGGTTACAAAAGAACCAAGTTCATTTTAGTCAGTAGGAAACTGCCTGCCTCTAAGGAGAAAAGCTGTCCAAGGGAGAATCTTATGTGGAAGAAAGCAGCTCTTAACCAAGATGCAGTTTGCCAAGGGTTTCAGCCTTTGGAAACACAGGTCTTTGGAAAGTTGGTGCTATGGGCAGAACAGGAGCTTTATAGTCTGTCATGGGCTGGATTGTTTCTTCACCCCCAAAATTCATACGTTGAAGCCCTACTCCCAGTACTTCAGAATGTAACTGTATTTAGACAGAAGGCCTTTAAAGAGGTGATTAAGTTAAATTCTGGCTGTTCGGACAATCCTGATCCAATCCGTCTGGTGTCCTTATGAGAGGAGGAAATTTGGACACACAAAAGGATGCCAGGGATGAATGTACTAATCCCTGAAAAGGCCATGTAAGGACACAGTGAGAAGGCAGCCGTGTGCAAGCCAAGGAGAGAGGTCTTAGCAAAAAGAGACCAAATCTGTTGACTCCTTGACCTTGGACTTCCAGCCTCCAGAACTGCAAGACAATGAGTTCCTGTTGTTTAAGCCACCCAGTTTGTGGTATTTTGTTATGGCAGCCCTAGGAAACTAATTCATAGTCCCAGAGACCCGGGCTCAAATCCTACATCGCCACTTAAGAGCTCTTTAATATTATACTAAATATGTTCTCTCTCTTCTTCTGTTTCCTAAACTAGAAAATTGAGGTAGTTAACACTTTTCTTATGGGATTGCTTGAAGATTAGATGATATTATGGATGGAAGAGCTCACAGAGGATCCCTGTGCATTGAGTGTGCCCTTATCGATCCACTAAATATTAAGTGTATAGTGGGAACCTACAGGTTTCACCTTCCTCGTATCCTCAATCTGTGCTTCTGGTAACAGCTCCACAAATTTCCATAGGAAACCACACTTGCTTATTCTTAGTCCATGTGGTTTGAACTTAACCCACAGTGATTGGCTCAGCAGTGGGCATGGGACCCAACAAGAGCCAGTGAGTCTCGATTTGTAGATAAGCCTCCTCAATAACTCAAGCAGTTACAACTTCCGAAAATGGAGACTTGCTCTTTCTGCAAGGGTTGCAGAGAAGACAGACTATTATTGAAGTGTCAGAATCTGTTTTACCACCATGAAGGGAGAACCTTCTTTAAAATGAAGTCATTATCAAGGAAAGCTGAACCAAGGTACGGAGGCTGAGTCCTGAGCACCTGACTCCAGACCGGATGTAGCACAGCTTGAGTCCCTCCCTGTCACATGAGACTAAACATGCCCCTTCTCTCCTCTCTTTGCTTGTTTGATTAACCAGTGTAAGCTTGGTTTGTATTTGGTTTCTCTCACCTGCAAACACGTTTCCTTACTAATATAACTACTAGACACAGATCAGGAAAATAAGGGCCTTCCTCTGAGGAGATGGAAACCTCAGGAGAGGATGGGCACGTAAGCCTGTAATTACTGGGATAAATGCTGGGAGAGCAGCTGTTATGGAAGCGTGAAGGACAAAATACCTGCCTCTACCTGCTCATACCTGAAACTCTTCCCTGGTCTTTCTCAGGAAGAAGTAAATGGGATCCCTTGCATTGGGCTCCACCAGAATAAATTTATATCTTCAGGTAAGTGAAAAAGAAAATAAGCTAAAATACAAATTTGTCATTAGATGAGGGCAGGCTGGTACTAAAACGTTCTCATCAAAAAAAGTTCGTGTGGATTTTTATCTTCCATCCAAACCATGCATCCTATGCATGGGTTTGGCTCACATGTCACCTCCTCTCCCCAGAAGTCTGCTCAGTGCAGACTTTCTTGCTGCTCTGCCCTCTCCCTAAGCATCAGGAGAGTCTCATTCCCCGAAGGGAACAGCCCTTGTACTTCGTAGCATCCACCACACCCTGTCAGATTCTGGGAAAAGTCAGGGAGGATACACTATTTCCTTTATATCCTTAGCACGTGGCACAGCCACTCAGAAGGTTTTCAAAAGGAAAGGAATAACACCCTTAAAGTGAAGATCGATAAACGTGAGCTTAATGACAATACAGTCAAATAAGTTAGTCATTGATTAAAATGTTATTCTCACAAATGGCTGATTAATGAATGGACTTGAGGCAGCCGAGAGGTCTGTGTGATGGCTCGTAACCTAGGAAGGCAGCCAGCCTGGCGCCACTGTTCCCTCCACCCCATGCTTTTGTTTCCTCCTCTTCTTTGCCCATCTCTCCCAATGTCACCGCCATGCTCTCATCTGCCAGGCTCAGTCCCCAAATGGGTTTTGGCACTTCCTCCTTCTGAATTCCCACCCTGATTCTTACTTTTTCTCACATGCGTTCTTTCTTTTTCCTCCAACCCTGCTGCCATTATTCTACCTTTCCCTGTGCTAATACTCTAACCCCCATTCCTTGCAGGTGGTCCCTAAATGGTCTTCATGGTGTTTTATTCACTGGTGACTCCAAGTGCCTAGAATAGTGTCTGTTCAATGAATAATTGTTGAAATATTAGTTTCCTTAGATCTGAGCTTCGCTTTTTCAAGCCATCTTGCAGACGAATCTTTATAAAAATCACATTTTCATTACAAAACTGTCCCATTCAAAACATTTCAGCAATTCCTCTGTGTTTATAGGCCAAGTCCAAACTAGTTAGTCTAGAGTTTGGATTTTCACAGACTGGCATCAATGGAACTTTCTGGTGTTATTTTCTGACATTGACTTGCATAACCTTCTATGCCTGTTCAACTTGTTTATTCATTTTTCGTTAAAAGGTCTTTCAATTCATGCCACCATTGAAAGACTTTTCTCTCTGTTTGAAGTTCATCTCTCCAGAGGAAAAAAGCAGAAGTCATAAAAGAGAAGAGAGACATATATGACCATATGAGAAATTAAAAGTTTTTATATGGTAAAAGAAGTCACATAACTATATAGAGTTTATAAACAAATATATGACAAACAAGGAAAAAATCAAGCACTAAGACATATATAAGGTGATTAATATTCTTAACATGTGAACAGCTTTTGCAAAAAGACAATAAGTGAAATAAAAAGATGATCTAAAAATATAAACAATAAATGATAGATGAACAATGTCCACACTCACTATTAGTCAGAAAAGTAATATGGAAATGTCTATTATCATATGTTGCCATCAGATTTAGTAATAATCTAAAAAACTAATAGCATTCGAAGATGCCATAGATGCAGAGAGCACTCAGTCATTGCTTGGGGTAACATGAATTGCTATAGCATTTCTGGAAGCTAGTCTGTCAATAAGGATTAAAATAAAGAATCCACACCTTCCATTGTACCTTAGGGAACCTATTTTATGAGAATAACTATAAGAACTAATATATATACATGTATATACAAGTGTGTGTATTTATATATATGAGAATGTTTATAGTGGCAAAAACCAAAACCATAAACAATCTGAAAGTGTATCATCATCGTGAAACAGAAATATTGTGCAGTTGCCAAAAATAATGAGTGCGAGAAAGACCTCTGAAGAAGGTGTGATCTCCATGTTATATTATATAAAGACTGTCTCTTGGAGAGTCATTTGCATATGATCCCATTTAAAAGAAAAAATAAATAAACAGAAAAAATATAGAGAAACATGTTAATACCAAGCTATTATTGATGGTTACATAGGTGAAATGGTTCGGAAAATGGAAGAGTCACAGTGAAAAGTGAGATCATTAGCTTTTTCTTTACACATTTTTATTCTGCACATATTTACACTTGTTACATGGTATTTTTTAATTAAATTGTTTATTTAAATTCAATTTAGTTAGCATATACTGTATTATTAGTTTCGGCGGTAGAATTTAGTGATTCGTCAGTTGCATATAACACCCAGTGCTCATTATGTCAAGTGCCCTCCTTAATGCCCATCACCCAGTTACCCCATTCCCCTACCCACCTCCCCTCCCGGAACCTTCAGTTTGTTTCCTGGAGTTCAGTGTCTCTTATGGTTTGCCTCCCTCTCTATTTTCATTTTATTTTATTTTTCTTTCCCTTCCCCTATGTTCATCTGTTTTGTTTCTTAAATTCCACATATGAGTAAAATCATATGGTATTTGTCTTTCTCTGAATGACTTATTTCGCTTAGCGTAATACACAGGCTATGTGTTTCAACAAGCATGAAATACTCTTGCGATTTGAAAAATAAATCATAAATAATGTAAAGAAACTGTGGATCTTCTCTTCTTTTGTAAATTTTACCTATTAGTCTTGTCTCAAATTCTAAATTCTCTGAATTTATTGATAGAATTACTTCCTTGGTAATTCACCATCTGGTTCCTTGTTACTACTCTCTAATTACTGCCTTAGAGTATTATTTTAAAGCACACTGTTATTTAACTTTTTGTATTAATGTCAACTACTCAATTAGAGTGCAAGTTCCTTGTTTTGAGGGCAGGTATTTTATACTCTGTTCTCGAGAGCTGCTCAAAACTTCACAATTTGCTCACTCACTCATTCATTCCTTGAACAAATATTTATTGAGTTTCTACCAGCTGCTAAGTCCTGTGTTGAGTCCTAGGCATACAACACTGTCTCAGACTAGACATGATCTAAGCCTAAAAGTTTGGTGGGAAGGAGACACCAAACAAGGTCTTTTAAATGTTATGAGTACTATGAATGGGAAATTACCATGTGTGTTGTTGGCATCTAACAAGGTGAGATTTTGAAAAGATCGATGATCTTTTTTCTTCTCCCTGGTAAGGAGATTTGGCTTTTATTCATCTATAGGCTCTCTCCTCAGATGATAAGATAATGTATCAAATAAGGAAATAGAATAGAAATGCTTTTTCTATATTAATATTCTAAACAATGTAAGGAAATATAATATGTAAGGACATATATTGTGATTAATTTATCTAATAACAATATCAATGACAATATTGATAACAACTATGTTTACTGGGTGCTTCCTATGATCCAACCCAGGTTGTTGATGTGCATGACCATGATGTCAACCAATCCCTTTATTGTGCCCCATCAGTCTCAGAGACCCATAAACTTTATTCCCCCTTCAGCTAGTTCCTGTATAACCTAGCAAAAAAAGTGAGGATTTCAAGGATCCTGCAATGTTTCCTACTTGAATTATAAAGCACCTCTTCTTTGTTTTCAGGTTTATTTGGTTCAAGAAGAATTACTACCTGGAACCTGCAAGTTTTTTGTAGTCATTGCATGTCCGAGTAACAGGGAGAAAAAAAGAAAACAACTAACATTGTACTTAATGAAAAATACAATATTAAGTTTTGTTGGGCAGGTTTTCTTCCTCCTGCACATATCATTCATTATTAAAATGCATTCACAGCCAAGTCAGTAGAAACAAATGCAAGGAGGAATCCCATCCATCCAGGACAAAGTGGCATACTTCTGCAATACATTTTTATTTGGCAGTAGTTAAGAGCGGAAGATCTGGGATCTGAGGGCTTAGTTCAAGTCCTGGTTCCATCACTGGCTCCTGGCAACCCACTTAAGTTCTATAAGTCGAAGTTTCCTCACTAGTAAACCAGAATATTGAAATATCTCCCTCACAGTGTTTTTGAGAGGAGTAAATGTGCTAATGCATATGAAGGGTCAAACGGTGTCTGGAATGCAGTGAGCGCTTGAGAAATTTATGATATGATAGTATCATCCACTAGGTCACCCAGAATTTCTAGCCACTAGAAATTAGAGGGATACAAAGAAGAGGCCAAGGGCAGGCAATGCCTCTTTAGCCCATACCTTGGCTGTGCAGATTTGCAACTCCCTGGCTGATGTGTATTTTTGCTTCCAGAGATTTGTGCGTCTGGCATTGAAACATTTACAGCACTCTGTAGATGTAACACACAATATTCTGTCTAAAATTCCTTTCAGTACAAAGTGGGGCAGAAGCTAATGTAAAGAAAAAGAATAGCATTGTAAGTAATAGCTATGCGATTATATCCCAACATCCCAACCCATGGACACCCCACCCATCTGTGAGAATGACAGTGTCCTCCCTGATGATTCCACTAAATGAAACAAGTTACAAAAACCATGAGTCAAGACAAATAGTGTGATTTGTTTTTGTAGAGAAGAAATGCCTAAAAAATATTTATGATCTCTATTTTCAACTGCTTACTGGACTTTTCCATATGGATGTCCAGAGGCAGCTCAAACTGTTTAGAACTCATTATCATCTGCCAGTTTTGCTTCTGAAATCTCTCTCTAATCTCCCCTCTTTCTCCCTATCCCAACAGCCCTGATTCATCTCTCATTTTTAGTTCATGTCCCACCAGGATCTTCTCACATCCTTTCAGTCCTTCAGCCTGTCTTCAGCCCTGCCAAGAGTTTTGTCTACCTAAAAAAATATCTAAGTTGCTTCATTCTCCTACTCAGACTTCCATTGACTCTTCTGCTTTAAACTATCATTTGGCTAGTCAGACCTGATACGATCTTAAAACTTCTACAGAGTAGCTGTGAAAACCAAAACCAGAAAAAAAGAAGAAGAAAGAAAACCCAAGGTATAATGAAAATTAGGTTAACAAAGTGCAGTAAGTTTCCATTTACAATGAAGCCATTGGAGCTAGAATAGGGAAAACATTCTGTGCTCCACCTTATTAAAAGATTGAGGTAGAATAACACTTAGTTTCTCCTCCTTTGGACACCCCTGTTCTAAGAGTAGGTCTCCACTGACCTACAAATTAAGTCAATAAATTTGTTGCATTAGTGATGCATTTCAACACGGCAGAGTACTGTGCCCTAACCTCCCATATCCATCCATATTTCTAATTCCAAAGAGTAAGATAGGAAGAAATACAGGAAAACAGGCAGTAAAATGATGCATTTTGGGTGATTCGGTTCTCAGTGGTAAAGCCTTGTAGGCAGGTGCAGGAATACCTTGGCATCAATGAATGCTGAGCATTTTAATTTTGTATACCCTCATCTGTGCAGAGCTACAATGTTAGAGAAACAGGATGAGGGATCAGGAGAAAGTTCCACAGCATGGTTGGGTCACCTTAGAATAATACCAACATGATATTGCCTCCCTTCAGGGTCCTCTAAGCTAAGAAAAAAGGTCATATCCCTTGCCTTTGTACACTCCATGTGAGCATTATTTCAGTGTATTTGGTTTGTGTCTATGGGTTAGTAGTTTGCCCCAAGATCACTGGTGGCATGGTCTAGCCTTGCTCTTCAAATGCTAGGATAAATCCATTCTAGAGACCTTCCTTTGTAATATATCCAAGTCCCTCCTTCTCTTTGGAGACTTTCACTTTGGTCTGCAGCATATTGTTACACTTGTGACATTTCTCCATCTCCCAAGCTCCCTTTGGACATAAGGGCCTCTTTGGACACTCAGCATGTGGTCTAAGGGGAGGGTACTTTGGCTCTGAACGTCAAAATCCTTTTCTAGATTTTTGTTCATCTCAAGCAAGGCAGAACAACATCATTTAAACTATTTTTGACTGCACTCCATACTGTAATGTCTTGCACATACACTCATCCCTGGCTGATGTCAAACAAATGACCCTCAGAAGAGTCACAGGCACAGGCTTTAGTTCGTTCATTCGTTCATTCGTTCCTTCCTTCTTTCCTTGCTTCCTTCCTTTATTTATTTATCCCTCTCTTTAAGTAGGGATAATGATTCCTATAGTATGTCAGTGGAACTAAAGAAAAATAATTGATAAATCCTTGGTAAATTCTAAAGACTCATACTCATATAATTTGTTTAACAGATAAAAGTATTCTCAAGGGGCCACAAGAGACCTGAAATAATGGTTCTAGAGTTTTCAAGTCAAGACCAATCACAGTAAATAATTTGAAAACAATTAAATTCTTTAGACGCGACTTCAGTTGAGTCTCTGAATGTCAGATTTTTACTGCACATACTTATAATTATAATTTATAAAAGAGCAGAGAATGTTCTAGAATATAATTTAAAGAGTTTTGTAAAATTATAGAATATTACAGATCAAATATGTGGTGCAAAAACCAGACAAGACTGCTTATGGATCAGAATATCCAGAAAATATGTGAAAAGGCTAAACAACACCATTTCTAACAGACGTAGAATTTCATAAACACAAATAGTGAGAGACTTAAGTTGTATCTGGCCTACACGTATGGTCGGTGACCCAAGGCCAACAAAACTGCCTGCCTGGGGCACAGGAAAATATTCCCTAAAGGACGAAAAAAGACCAGAAAGCAGGAAAAACATTCTCATTTTCTCTTGAGTTTTGCTAATCCATGGTTTTCGAATATTTAAAGGGTCCTTGGCAATATGTCAGGGACAGTACTAAGTGCTTTGTGTGGCTTAACTCATTTCTCCTCACCAAGACCCCTTAAGGTAGTCACACTTATCATCCAATCTTTTATTGCTGAAAAGAAAACTGAGGTTTAGTTTTGTGAGTTTTAGCTCATTTAATCCCATTACATCCCTAGGGGTATTTACACTATTGTTATTCCTACTTAATTGATCAAGAACACCAGACTCAGTTGGAGAACAAGGGAAAGAAGGCAACATGAGTGAAGAGAAAGGGTGATCTCAAGTGAAGTACTAACAAGAGTTGACTTTGCAGGGGTAGTGCAATAGAAAGGAAATTGCAGCAAGGAGCAGAAGGTGGTGGCGTTTCCCTGATGGATTTCTATTTAAGGAGCCAACTTTACAATCTGTGAGCCTTTCATTAGGGAGTGGGGAGAGAGGGAGTTTATGGTAATGGAAAATGGAAGCTGATGGGAAAAATGAGGATAGCTAAGCTATATGCTACACATGTTTTAATTTTCAAATTAAGCATTTGAGATGGACAATAACATTATCTCTATTTAAAGAATGAAAACACTGAGGCTTAAGGTCTCAAAGACAGTAAGTGGCAGAGCTCAAATTCAAAGTCCATGATCTTTGCCAACATGCAAGTACCTACTACTACCATGGCCCTAGAGGTGATAGATGGATAGCCAAGTTATTGTGCAAGGGAGTTGAGGAAAGGGGAAGCCTGGGGAAAGGATGCATGCTTATTAAAATGAAACAAGCTAAATGTTTTTTAACGTTATCATCATATCTCCTGAATCATCTTTGCTCACACCTTGATTGCCTGGAGTTTTACTCTTCCCTTTCTGGTCTAACCTTGAGATGCTTTCTTGGCATCTACCCAAAGGGAAAAGGAGAGGAAAAAATGGTTTGGAATACCCTGGCCGAGCCACTTAAAATTTTGGTCTGTCTTTATGCATAAAATACATATTAAAACTCTCAATGAAAGAATATAGTGAATTAATATAGTTAATATAAAGGTCTTGGGAAAATACCTACTTGCTTAACCTCTCTGATAAAGCCGCCAGAAAGAAATTAACAACTTAATTTATATCAAGGTGACCGAGCTAAAACAATTCCATATGATGTTTATGCATTGACCTCACAGAACTCCTTTTCTAATGTTAATTTAGAAAGCTAAAGGAAGGATCATTTCATGCTTAATGAGACTGATGAAACGTGAGGGTGATGATACAACCTGGCAGAATGGAACAATGACTGGCCTGGTGATTGGAACAGGAGTTCCAATTCTAGTCCTGCTGCCAGCTAATCACTGTATGACTTAGAACAAGTAATCTTAACTCTCTGGGCTTCAGCTTTAACAAATGCAAAAATAAATGGAATTAAACCAAGTTACTTCTGATAGTTACATTACAGGTAGTGAGACTTCCAAATTGGCTGTGAAAGTGATCCAGACATTCCTGGGCATATCTGGCCATCTGTTTGGGGAAGTCATGAGAAGCTTGTTTGCACTGGAGGCTGAAAAGATTCCTGGAAATAACTTGATATAGCTAGGATCCAGAGAGTGAGGGGGTATCCGGTAGGGCCTACTGTGCAAATGGCATTTGAGCTAAAACCTAAATGAGGAGAAGGAACGATCCTTGGGAAGGAAGATCTGGGCTGGGCTAAGTTTAGGCCAGACAGAAGGAGCACCAAATACAAAGATCCTGGGCCAGGAATGAGAGACAAAGCAGGGATGCCTGAATCAGACTACAAGTGGAAAAGCCGTTTGATGTGGGAGAAGTTAGGGAGAAGCCAGATGGAATGCAAAGCAACTTTTAGGCCACACACACAAAAGTCATTGAAAAAAAAGCTCCTAAGCAAAAAGGTTAACGGAAGCCAGCATAAGCAATAAGGCAAAATATCTTTAATTTCCAAGCAAACTAATGAAGTAATGGAGTTGATTATCAAAAAGAAGGCATATCATTACTTTCAGCATATTTCAGTATCCAGTACAATGTTGAGCTGTGAGGTGGCATGAATGCCATGTTCTCAGGCATCGTCGCATCCATTTCTTATCACATAGGGGTCAGTGGACTATATTCTCAAACCTGATTCTAATAGAAGCCAGTGGGTGTCATGGAATGGCACTGGACCCAGAGCCAGAAGGCCAGGGCTTTTCTTTTTTTTTTTTTTTTAATTTTTTTTTTTATTCTTATGTTAATCCCCATACATTACATCATTAGTTTTAGATGAAGTGTTCCATGATTCATTGTTTGTGCATAACACCCAGTGCTCCATGCAGAATGTGCCCTCCTCAATACCCACCACCAGGCTAACCCATCCTCCTACCCCCCTCCCCTCTAGAAGCCTCAGTTTGTTTTTCAGAGTCCATCATCTCTCATGGTTCGTCTACCCCTCCGATTTCCCCCGCTTCATTCTTCCCCTCCTGCTACCTGGCCAGGGCTTTTCAAATTGCTTATCTGTTCTGTAAGTATGTGAGAGACCTTGAGGGTTCCACTTGGCCTTGTTGACATTGTTTCCTTATCTTTTAAGTTTAAAGTATTTGCTACCACACAGGGCAATTATGAAAATTAAACAAGATAATCTACTTGAAAATACTTTGGAAATTGTGAATCATCACTCAAATATTTCTTATTGCTCTTACATTTCTTTTTAACATTTCTTGTTAAAATTTCTTGCCACTGCTGTTCTCAAGGGAAACCACTAGAGGTCAGAATTGTACACGAATAGTTTCAAGAAACGACACAGGTGGGAAAGGGAACATTTTCTACTGAACAGCATAAAATAATAAATTTAAGGCATAGAGAGAAAAATAAAGATGGCTTTCAACAAAGAAGTTTTGATAATTGTAACATTGCTTATTCCCAAAATTGTTAGCACACAGATAAATAGGGAGAGGAAGGAAAGACAAATAGAATTTAATTATCTATTTATACTGTCTACAGGGCTTAAAGTTTGTATTTGTTAGCTTATATTATTCTTAAAACAGTTCTCTAATGAAGCTCACTTTGCAAATAAAGAAACTAAAGCATAAATAGATGTAATAGCATACTGAAGATCAAAACAGATTTAATTCCATATCCTTCTTACCACCAAGTCATGCTTGGGAAATAATGCAGTAAGAAAATGGTGAGTCTGTATTGGACAACATATTATATGACTGGTTAACATTACTTGTTTTCCACCTGCAACTCTAAATAGTTTATTTAGTTCTCAGTCTCCCAAATGAATTTAGGGAAAACTCCTTTTATTGTTTCTCAGAGCTCCTAGAAGTTTCTGAGCACAGTGCTGGAAACTATGGTATTGACATGAGAGAAAAATATACATCATGGAGAAAAATATACATCAGCCTGCTCTTAGGAAAAATATATTAAACAGAAGCAATAATTCCATCCTTTAAATATTCCCTTAGCCATCAAGCTTTTTTCCCCCTTTTCTTTATTATTAGTATTTTTTTAGAAATAAATATGCAAATCTGCCTTGTTCAAGGGTAGGGAGGCGCTATTACCATGTTCATGAAGGAATGAGGTAGGGTAGATGGCAGTTTATATCTTGAGAGACGACGAAGACTAAGTCTTGTTTTTCATTTGTAGGCACAACATCCATTGCCTAGGGTGGCAGAGAGTCGGTGATGAGCACACGCATGGTGCTCCATATGCATGAATACAGGCAATTTGCAAAGAAAAAACCAAGTTAACTGAGCCCTGAGTCCAAGAGTTTACCATCTAATACAAAGCTTGAAATGTAGACATGTTCTAGGACAAGGGCTTTAATTTGAAACCTTTAGCACTGAACATGAGGCCTGAGATGTAGGAGGTATTCAGTACATTCTGTTCCAGACTTGTGGAATATTTTTAATAAGAAAGGAACTTAGAATTCATTTTGATGCAAAGTCCTCAGACTCTGGGGGAAGAAAAAATCATACCAGGTTCCTAGCAGACTTTGTTCTGGAACCCCTAGGGTTCTAGATGACACAAGCTCAGGAAAAGAAAGAAAGATTTACATTGTTTGAAATCTTAGCAAGGTTTCTAGTGGGAAGGGGGATGTTTTGCATTAAGAAATGAGGGTAGGAAGACCATGATGAACAGGCTGTTGGTATCCAATTAAAATTAATTGCCCACTCCTCCTTCCTAATTTTTTTCTTTCTCTACTGCTCATGACACTAATATATGTTATTTAATGCATCTCTTATGCCTAAAATAATGCTTGGCACTTAATAGGTATTTGATATATGTTGGCTGGATTGGAATAAATAGAATTGTTGTACTGGAATGCATGATATTTGGGATGTTATTTTGACAACACTTTGTCCATTCTTCTTCTAGCTTGAAAGTTGTAGTTTCTCTGCAAGGAAAATTAACGGTGCTATTCTCAAATGGACTCTCCCATTTGCAGGGACAAGGAAAACTTTAATTTTCAGCATTTTCCATGATACCTCAGGAATAACACAAAAGTTCCTTGTACAATATTGGAAAGTCCAGTAATAGTTCTAAGTAAATACTTTTAATTCTAATCAAAACTTTCTTTTCTGAACATTTGCCCTCACATTATTCATTTATTCACCCAAGAAATTATTTGGAAGCCCCAAGGTCTCATTTTTCCTCCCTGCATTTATTTTATGATATCAAAGGTTAAAGCTTGGATTGCAATCTTAGGAGGAAATTAATTCACTGATTAAGAAAAATGCACTTTAAGCAATACACATTTAAATAACTGACAAGCATAGGGCGATGTATTTCTGCTTTTTCTGAAAGACCCTTTTTTTCTATTTAAAATTTTAAGCAGCTGCAATTCTTCCACCCTATAGCCTGGAGAAACATAGCATGAGTTACTAATAAGGGAGCACCAATTTGCACTGCAGTGACCACTTCCAGAACAAAAGGGTCAGAACTAAAACCGGGAAAACCACAGCGTTTTTTATCAGCCCGTTGCTTGAAGAACATTTAGACCTTGGCTCTACTTGAAAAAATTCTGCCATAGTCTATCACCCTTCAGCTGAAGGCACGTGGCCCCAAAGACTCCACTTTCAATAAAGAAATTTCATTTATATACTACCTGCATCCTCGACAAAAATTTTCTTCTTCGTAGGAAGCCCACTCATTGAATGAAATATTCGGAAGATTTAATTCCCTCCTTACATAGCTTTTGCCCAGTAACTTTACCAAAATCAGTGCTGAGAAAGGCGTTGGAATAAAAAGAGCCAAAGAATAGAGAGGGTCCTAAGGAAAGCATTCCTGAAAGACTAACGTCTCGGCTTGTGTACCTTCCCCCTAGAACAGCATGGAGGAGGGAATTTTCCCGTGCCCTGGGTGAGGTCCACCCCCTCCCAACATGCTCTTACCTAGCATCAGGGAAGGTTTTTACAAAAATAACAGGCCATTGGTTTTCCAAAACAGAAGGAAGAAGGAAGGCGCACACTAAGGAGAAGAGAAGGTCATTGAGAGTTACAGTAGGGTTGAGGGAGGAGGGAAGAGAGTTCACTTACTATATATGAACATTTTGCTTTTCTTTCCTCACCTTTGGGTCCTGGTGCAATTGTGTGTGTAGCACAGACTTCAGTGGTAGGACGGCTATCCATGTCCAAACCCAGACTTTGAATTTGCAAAAGAAAGAGCACCAGAAGGATGGACTGGTTTCTTCGAAGTAGGACTCCAAAGCCACTCATTGCCGTGGTTCTTCAAAAAAGGATTGCCCAGAAGTGCCAAAGAAGTAGCTTTATTTTAAATAAAACTTCTGCTTTAGGGAAGAAAGTAAAGTATCTGGAGGACACATTCCAAAAAGGGCCCCAAAGACAAGCAGGGAGCATACCCTGGGTTGTTTATTTTCTCAGTATTCTGAATGGACCGTACATTGTCCAGACTGTTTATTTTCAAGTGACAACAGTTTACTGAAAATTATCTCTGAACTAAACACTCGAGAAGAAACAACCCAGAGAATGGAGAGGATAGAGATGACTCCTGCTCAGCACATGAGCTTACAATTTAACATCCCACATTGCATTTTTATGTTGAGTTCCAGAAAGATGGAGCCAGAGATTGCTTGAATTACCTGCATGTTATGGATACACTATGCAGGGCTTTGAGCTTTTTTGTAAGGAAATATTCATTAATTGTTTGTGGCAACTGAATGCTAGCACTCCCACTGCTCTTCATGACCTTATTTCCTTCTCTTGTTACAAAGAACCGTCTTGGGATTAAACTCCAAAGGAAAGAACACCAGCTTTTCTGCAAAGCAATTTGGCAATAAGTATCAAGAATATTAAAAATGTTTATAGCCTTGATCTAGTAATTGTCTTTCTGGTACACTATTTTAAGAAATTATTCTGAAATGTGAACAAAGTTTTATTTGAGAAAATATGGCAAAAAGAGGAGGGGGCATCAACTGCCTAACAATACATTATGGTTGACAAATCATAGTAAATACAAACATATGAGAGAGTACGACTTGAAAATTTTATCATAATGATGTTTGTAGCAAGTTTTTGATAAAATGGGGGGGAGAAGCTTATGCTATTATTATGTTTCTTAAAAAGCAGTATAGATATAGATAATAGAGATGTAGGTATAGACATATATACAGAGATTGAAATAGAGATTATTCTTCCTTTCTCTATCTCCTATCTATCATCTATCTTTCTATCTATCATCTATCATCTATCTATCATCTCTCTCTCCATCCATCCATCCATCCATCCATCCATCCACCTATCTATCCCATCAACGCATGGCCTGTACGAATAGCCTAGTCTTAGTGAGATATTAAAAAACTAGAATTAGAATCACTTATATGGCACCTGGGTGGCTCAGTCAATTAAGCAACTGCCTTTGGCTCAGGTCATGATCCCAGGGTCCTGGGATCGAGTCCCACATCAGGCTCCCTGCTCGGTAGGGAGTCTGCTTCTCCCTCTACCCTTCTCCCCTGCTCATGCTCTCTCTCTTTCTCACTCTCTCTCTCAAATAAATAAACAAAATCTTTTAAAAAATCACATATAATAGGGAGATGCCTTACCTTCTCTATTCTTGAGAAGCATGTTAACTGAGAGGCCAGAAGGGGTTTTAGACCTACTTTCCTTGACATTGGAAAAGACGGACCTTATATATCCTCATAAGGGCCAATGAAGAATTATTTCCATGAGATGTTATTACAAGTAATGGTCAATCTAAGAAATACAGGTGTATGAGTTTCCTAGGACTGCTGTAACAAAGTACCACAAACTGAGGGGCTTAAATAACAAAAATTTATTGTGTCACAGTTCTGGAGGCTGGAAGTCTTAAGATCAAGGTGCAAACCCATGCTTGTTCTGAAAACACCAGGAAAAGATCAATTTAGGCCCCTCTCCTAACTTCTGGTATTTGCTTGGCTATGACAGCACAGCTCTAATCTTCACACAGTGTTCTCTCTGTGTGTATCTGTATGTATCTCTCTATGTCAAAATTATTCCCTTTTTATAAGCATACCATTCATAATGGATTAGCCCGCCCCCCGCTAATGATCTCATTTTAACTGGAAAACCTCTTAACAACCTATCTCTAAATATAGTTACATCATGAGGTACTGAGAGTTAGGACTTCAACACATGAACTTATTTTTTTGTCTGGGAAAACACAATTCAACCCATAACAGGCTTACAGTATGACGTAACTGGATTTTTTAAATAGCAATACAGGGAAAGGGAGCAAAAGGAACTGGCATTAATTGAATAGTCATTATGTGCAAAATAAGGTTGATCTCTTCAGTGTATCTTGTTTAAGCCTTAAAATAACCCTTGGAATGGATAGTAACTCCCCCATTTTGCAGACAAATTACTTGAGGCTCAGAAAAACTAAGCAATTTGTTTAACATCACTGTGAAGGTTAATTTTATGTGTTAACTTGACTGGATTATGGGGTGCCCAAATATTTGGCCAAACATTATTTCTGGGCATGCTTATGAGAGTGTTTCCAGATGAGATTAGCTTTTGAATCTGTAGACTGTGTAAAGCAGATTTTCCTCCTCAATCTAGGTGGTCCCCATCCAAATCATGGAGAGCCTTACTAGAACGAAAAGGTTGAGGAAAAAAGAAATCCCCCTCTGCTTCATTGGTGGAGCTGAGATTTTGGTCTTTTCCTGTACTTAGACTGGGGAGCTTTTGGCATCATCTCCCGGGTTCTTGGGTCTTTGGACTTGGTCTGAACTTAACACCAGTTTCTCTCAGATTCTCGGGCCTTTTAGCTTGGACTGAAACTATGCCACCAGCTTTTTCGGGCTTCCAGCTTGCAGATGGCAGATTATGGGACTTCTCAGCCTCCATATTCATGTGAGCCAATTTCTTCTAACAAATCTTTCCCTCTCTTGATATAGATATTAATATATACAGATATCAATATAGATATATCTTGATGGTCTGTTTCCCTGGAGAACCCTGATTAAAATTCACCAATTGAAAAAGGGACCAAAAAAAATTCAAATATAAATTTTTTCCCAAAATTCCTGCTTTAAAATGCTACTTGTATTCCATAAAGGTGAATAGGCTCAAGCTTTGAAGATGCACTAATTTTTACACGTTCCTAAAACCTCAAAATAGTTGCATTTGTCATATTAACAGTGATAGGAAAATAGTGGGAATCCATAGAATGGTGTGAGAAACTCAAATTCTATATCATAACCAGATAAATGACATAGAGCAAATCACTCAACTTCAATTGCCATAAGGCATATAAAGTGAGTTTAGACTTGATATTTAATGTACTTTCTGAATTCTAAGATTCTTTGAAAATAGGTGTTCTTTAAGTTGTTTAAATCATTCTAAATCTATTTTGTTTCTTTCATTTCTTTGTCAAGCATTCCCTGGCATATAGTGAAATACATTCATTACATTTATATGTAGAAATTCTTTGGTAACAATCTGAAGCATATAATAGTCCTTAGTATTTTTCCTTGGGATATGCTATGCCTGTTCTTTCCAACCTCTCTCTCTCTCTCTCTTTTCAGTTCAACAAAGTATAAAGACTTCCAGGGAAGATAGCAGAGTAGGAGGACCTTAAACTCAGTCATCCCACAGATACACCTAGAAAACACTGGCATCAGTGAAAATAACCCAGAAAACGACCCAAAGACTAGCAGAACAGACTCTCCAGCTAAGTGTAGAGAAGAGGCCAGATTGAAGAGGGTAGGAAGGGAGAAGATGCAGTCAGGAGCCAAACGGACCCTTGGTACTGTCCATGGGAGGGAGGGACACTGCAGGTGTGGAGAGAGGAGAGGACCAGACCCCAGACCAGGCACCCCAGGCATGGGGAACCCACATGAAAACCAGAGGGACATAATTTCATGAGTTCTTACTATAAGCAGGGTTTAACATCTAGAACTTGAAAAATCAGCAATGTAGGCTCTGGGAGAGCCAGGAGGATAAGAGGAAACTGAGTTCTCCACCCTTAGAGAGACAGCACAACAAACAGCCCCACAGAAATACAGCATAGAAGCAGCAGTTTGAAAAATGCCTGGGCTATACAGGAGGGAGATTTGTTTCCTAATCTTAGAGTATGTGCTGCAGGGGCGGAGATCCTTGGGAGAATTCTCCAAGAACAAAGGAGCTGGTAGGCACCATTTCCCTCCCCTTCCCCCTAGCCTAGATACAGACACCTGCAGGAAGCAGCGGGCCACTCCTTACTTAACTTGCTAACAGACCCCACTGCACCCCCTTGTTCTCCTGCAGACACACCCCCTCCAACCAGGCCTCTGCTCCAGGACCCCTCCCATAGCAAACTTGTGCAAACCTTGCTAACACTATACACCCTGCCCCCTCCAAAATACCCTTGGCTGTACCACTCCAAAGTGACTCCTACCCCAGTCGCACACCAGTCTGACTGCAGCCCCAGCAATGGGGTGGGGACAGATATCTGGTTGACTGCAGGCCCTGCCCACAATGAAAGTTTCTTAGGGGACAACACAGGGAAAGTGCTTAGTAGTTTGGTGCTACCACATCTCTGGCAAATGTCTGGTCTGACTCAACTCAAGCCCAAGGTGGCCCCAGACTGTCCTGCTCACAACACAGGGACCAAAACCTGCCCACAACAGGCAAAGAGAGCCATTGCAGATGACAGGACTGAAGGTAAACATGGCATAGCCATGATAATAGGGCACATGTAACACACATCGGAGACATCCCTAAAGTGCCAGGTTCTGATGAACAGGGCACATTACACTGCAGGGCACCATAGGAGCTCATCTTCATAAGGCCACTGCTTTCAAAAGCAGGAGAGGTAGCTGACTTTCTTAACACATAGAAATAGACACAGAGAGTTAAACAAAATAAGGAGACAGGAATATGTCCCAAATGAAGAACAGGACAAAATCACAGCAAGAGACCTAAATGGAATGGAGATAAGTAATATGCCTGATAAAGAACTTAAGGTAATGGTCATAAGACACTCAACGGACTTGAGAAAAGTGTGGAGGACCTCAGTGAGACCCATAACAAACAGACAGAAAACATGAAAAAGAACCAATCAGAAATGAAGAACACAATAATTGAAATTAAAAAGACACTAGATGGAATAAAGAGCAGACTAGAGGAAGACAAAGAACAGATCAGCAACTGGGAGGACAGAGTAATGGAAAGCAGCATTTAGTAGAATTCACTTGTGAAGTCATATAGTTCTGGAATTTGATGGGAGTTTTTTGAAAACTGGTTTGATTGCATTGCTGGTAATCAGTCTGTTCAAATTTTCTATCTGTTCCTGATTCAGTTTGGGAGGGTATCTGTCTCTAGGAATTTATCCATTTCATCCAGGTTGTCCAATTTGTCGACATATAATTTTTCATAATATTCTCTTAGAATCTGTATTTCTGTGCTGTCAGTTCTTAGGTCTCCTCTTCCACTTCTGATTTTCTTGAGGCCTCTCTCTCTCTCTCTCTTTTGATGAGTCCATGTAAAGATTTATCAATTTGTTGATCTTTTCAAAGAACCAGCTCTTTGTTTCATTGATCTCTTCTATTTTTTTTTAACTTTGTTAATTTTTAGCTTTTTAGTTTCTGTCATTTATTTCTGATCTAAACCTTATTATTTCCTTCTTTCCTGTTTGTTCTTCTTTTTCTAGCTTCCTTAAGTGCAAGGTTAGTTTGTTTATTTGAGATTTTTCATGCTTCTTGAGGTAGGTCTGTATTGCTATAAACCTCCTTCTTGGAACAGCTTTTGCTGCATCCCAGAGATTTTGGACCATTGTGTTTTATATTCATTTGTTTCTGTGTATTTTTGGATTTCCTCTCTCATTTCTTGGTTGATACATCCATTAGTTAGGAGCATGTTATTTAACCTCCATGTATTTGTGTTCTTTCCAGATTTTTTCTTGTGGTTGATTACTTGTTTCATAACATTGCGGTTGGAAAAGATGCTTGGTATGATTCTTGTTGAGACTTATTTTGTGGCCTAATATGTGATCTATTCTGGAGAATGTTCTATGTGCACTTGAAAAGAATGTGTATTCTGCTTTTTTAGGAAAGAGTATTCTGAATATATCTTTTAGATCCATCTGGTCCAATGTGTCATTCAAAGCCACTGTTTCCCTGTTGATTTTCTGTTTGGATGATCTATCCATTGATGTAAGTGGAGTGTTACAATCTCTTACTATTATTGCATTGCTGTCAATTACTTCCTTTATGATAGTTATTAGTTGCTTTCTTTGGGTACTCCCACGTTGGGTGCATAAATATTTATAATTGTTATATCTTTTTGTTGGATTGTTCCCTTTATGATTATGTAGAGTCCTTTTTTGTCTCTTGTTACAGTTTTCATTTTAAAGTCTACTTTGTCTGATAAAAGTATTGCTACATCAGCCTTTTTTTCACTTCCATTTGTATGATAAATGCTTTTCCATCCCTTCACTTTCAGTCTGTATGTGACTGAAATGCATTTCTTGCAGGTAGCATGTAGATAAAACTTGGTCTTTTTTTTTTTTTAAGATTTCATTTATTTATTTGAGAGACAGACTGAGTGAGAGTGAGAGAGAGAGAGAGAGCATGCACAAGTGTGAGGGAAGGGCAGAGGGAAAAGGAGAAGCAGATTCCCCACTGAGCAGGGAGACCGACTTGGGGCTCCATCCTAGAACCCTGAGACCATGACCTGAGCCAAAGGCAGACGCTTCACCTGCTGAGCCACCCAGTCACCCCTTATAGTCCCATAGATCAATGGAACAGAATGAGAGCCCAGAAATAAATCCATAGTTATATGGCCAATTAATCTTTGACAAATGAGGCAAGAATATGCAATGGGGAAAATACAATCTCTTCAATAACTGATGTTGGGAATACTGGACAGCTACATGCAAAAGATTGAAACTGGACAACTTTCTTACACTATACACAAAAATAAAGTCAAAATGGATTAAGGACCTAGATGTGAGAGACTTGAAACCATAAAAATTCTAGAAAAGAACAGGCAGTAATTTCTCTGACATAGGCCACAGCAACATTTTTCTAGATATAGTTCCTGAGGCAGGGGAAATAAAAGCAAAAATAAACTATTGGGACTACATCAAAATAAGAAGCTTCTGCTCAGCAAAGGAAACAATTAACAAAACTAAAAGACAACCTAATGAATGAGAGAAGATATTTGCTAATGACATATCTGATAAAGGGTTAGTATCTAAAATATATAAAGAACTGGTACAACTCAACACCAAAAAAACAAAAAACAAACAAACAAAAACTAAACTAAACTAAACCTAATCAAATAATCCAGTTTAAAAATGTGCAGAAGACATGAACAGACATTTCTCCAAAAAAGACATTTAGAGGGCCAATAGACACATTAAAAGATACTCAACATCACTCATCATCAGAGAAATGCAAATCAAAATCAGAATGGGATATTACTTCACACCTGGTCAGAATGGCTAAAATCAAAAACACAAAAAACAAGTTTTGGTAAGGATGTGGAGGAAAAGGAACTCTTGTACACTGTTTGTGGGAATGCAAACTGGTGCAGCCACTTTGGAAAATAGCATGGAGGTTCCTCAAAAAATTCAAAATAGAATTACTATATGATCCAGTATTTCCACTACTGGGTATTTACCCAAAGAATATGAAAACACTAATTCAAAAAGATATATGCATCCTTATGTTTATTGCAGCATTATTTACAATAGCCAAATATGGAAGCAGCCCAAAAGTCCATTGACAGATGAATGGATAAAGAAGAGGTGAAAAAGGGTGCCTGGGTGGCTCAGTCATTAAGCGTCTGCCTTCGGCTCAGGTCATGATCCGAGGGTCCTGGGATCGAGTCCCACATCGGGCTCCCTGCTCGGTGGGAAGCCTGCTTCTCCCTCTCTCACTCCCCCTTGCTTGTGTTCCTGCTCTCGCTGTGTCTCTCTCTGTCAAATAAATAAAAAATCTTAAAAAAAAAAAAAAAAGAAGAAGAGGTGAAAAAATCCTAGAAGAGAACACAGGCAATGATTTCTCTGACATCAGCTATAGCAACATCTTTCTAGATATAGTTCCTGAGGCAAGGGAAATAAAAGCAAAAATAAACTATTTTGACTACATCAAAATAATATATATACATTTATTATATATAATATATATATATATTTACTTAGCCATAAAAAAGGATGAGCTCTTGCCATTTACAACAACATTGATGGATCTAGAGGTTATAATGCTATGTGAACTAAGTCAGTCAGAGAAAGACAAATACCATATGATTTCACTTATATGTGGAATTTAAGAAACAAAACAAATGAGCAAAAGGGGAAAAAGAGAGAGAGGCAAACCAAGAAATAGACTCTTAACTATAGAGAACAAACTGATAAGGAAAGGGGGGGTAGCAGGGGGGATGGATTAAATAGGTGACGGGGATTAAGGAGTGCACTTGTTGTGATGAGCACCAGATGATGTATGGAAGTGTTAAATCACTATATTGTACACCTGAAACTAATATTACATTGTATGTTAACTGTAATTTAAATAAAAACTTTAAAAAATGCATATAAATATCTTTCTATATGAATGGACTATTATGCCAAGATTTAAATTGCTACAGTTTATTCATCACATATTTTGTATGTAAAATACTACTTATTCAGGGGCACCTAGGTGGCTCAGTCGGTTAAGCAGCTACCTTCGGTTCAGGTTATGGTCCCGGTGTCCTGAGATCAAGCACTGCATCAGGCTCCCTGCTCAGCGGGGAGCCTGCTTCTCCTTCTGCCTGCAGCTCCCCCTGCTTGTGTTCTCTCTCTCTCTCTCAAATAAATAAATAAAATCTTAAAAAATATATTGCTTATTCAACCAATGCTCTATTGTTGGAAATTTAACATTTATAATATTATTAATATAAGTAACACTGTAAAGAACATATTTAAAGATTTTATTTATTTATATATTTGAGAGGGAGAGAGAGAGCATGTGAGTGGGGGGAGAGGGAGAGGGAATCTCAAGCAGACTCTGCACTGACTGGGGCTTGATCTCAGAATCCTGAGATCATAACCTGAGTGGAAATCAAGAGTCAGACACTTAACTGACTGAGCCACCCAGGCGCCCCATAGAGCTCAATCTTTGTGCCTATTCCTTTTGAACATTGAAGAAGACAAATGTATATGGCTTGGTAACTCACTGAATGTTGAGAGCAACATATAAGGAGAAAATTTTAAACAAAACTCATATATTATAGTTATATTTTGTTCTCCTTTCTCTAGAGACTATGGATTCCATGGTTGATTTTTTCTTATCTAACTTAGAAATTACAGTCCCCTTTTTTCCTGACTTATAAATATGAGGAGCTTATAACTAGGTGGATATTCAAAGAAGAATACTTTTCATAAACTGGAGAGGACTGCTCTACTTTTAGCTAGGATTTACTAAGAAATGTGATCTTAAAAATCTCTTTTCAGCTACAATCTGGATGATTGGAAAAACACTATTGCCACTAAGAAAACTCAGTTAAGAAAAAAACTAGTTTTGAGAAGACAATAATGAAGCTGGGTGAGTTTAAGGGTCAGGAAAATAGCAGGATGGAGATAATAGGTGGGCAGTTTGGAATGCAGGTCTTGATGCAAAGAGAAAATCTAGAATTTGAGATTTCAGTTTTAGAGTTACAAGGTATGGAGATTATAGATGAAAGTAGAATGTTGAGTGAAGTAAAGAAGTTCAAGAGTATAAATGTCAGAGTCTATATTCAGGGGCCAGAAGGAGAAGCTAACAAATAAATCAGAGAGGGAGCAAAATGTCATGGAAGCCAAAGGACAAGAAAGTTTAAACATATAATTGGTGGCAATTAATGCATGGAACCGTAAGATGAAGGTTGACAACAAGCCATGGGATTTAGGGGTCAATAATATACAAATAGAACCTTATAAATGAAAGAGATCATTCAGTGGAGAAATTTCATAAAAATGAAAGGAAAGGACTGACAGACTCCTGTGACCACTGGGAAAGTCATTGTTGAACAATCATAATAATAAAATAATAAAAACAATTAGTAATAATAATGCTTACTTTTATTGACCAAGTTTCTCTTACTCTCAGAATGTTTTTTTTTTTTCTTCTTAACAGCTCTAAACAGTGTTTAAACAAGAGTGCAGTTAAAATGGAATGGGGTGGCATGTGAGGCAATGGAATCTAGACTAAGTTTCCAAACTTGTTGATGCAGGGAAAAAAAATAATGTAAAGAAAGTATTAATAGAACCCTATCTGAATCATTGAAAGGGTGGTGTATATGGATCAAAATCATGAGCCTGATGCCATTATTTAAGAACTTTCTACAGGTTCCTTGATAACCCAGTACATACAGGGTGGAGTAAATAACGGCATAAGTTTTAAAATAGGACAGATGATTGGATAAATGAAAGGAAGGGGTCAAATTATGTTAAGTGTATTCTTCTTAGTATGTGATAATATCTAATGCCCCGAAAGATTTCTATTGAGACTTAAAACAACCCACTTTGTTATTTAGAAAATAAAGTCATTGAGAGCTACAAGTGACACTGCTTTTTTCTTTGAAATACGGTTTGGAAATAGACAATAAGCCAATCAAGTTTTCAGCAGGTATAAAATTGGAAGAAGTTAATGGTAATTCTAACAAGACAGAAATCAGTGACTGGCTTATGAAACTGTCTCTGTGATTCCACATTTTCCTGAAATGAAAGACAAAAACTTCTCTTCCATTTCCCGCGGCATTGAAATTTCAGGCTCGGTTTTGGGCTTGTCTAAATATGACATGCCACTAAAGTGAATAATACGTGATATTTTCCCCCTGTTATTCTTTTACCTATTTTTCGTGGCCTGAATGGTGGGCCCATAAAAGATATGTCCACATCCTAATCCCTGGAGCCTGTAAATGTGATCTTCTTTGACCAAAGGGTCTTTGCAGATGTAATTAAGCTAAAGATCTCAAGATAAAATAATCTTGGATTATCTGGGTGACAGGCACAAGTGTCCTTAGGAGAAATTCAAAGGAGAGACATGGGGACAAAAGGAGAAGGCCATGTGAAGACAGGCAGAAGTTGAAGTTCTGCAGCTGCAGGCTAAGGGACATCTGGACCTGCCAGAAACTAGCAGGGGCAAGGGAGGGTCCTCCTCTAGACTCTTCACAAGGAACTCAGCTCTCCTGA
Organism: Mirounga leonina; assembly: GCF_011800145.1. NCBI lineage: Eukaryota > Metazoa > Chordata > Mammalia > Carnivora > Phocidae > Mirounga > Mirounga leonina. Next base: position 62,401,369 of record NW_023270415.1, on the reverse strand, counting down.
CACCTTGATTTCCGACTTCTGGCCTTCAGAACTGTGTTAATAAATTTTTCTTGTTTTAAGCCACCACGTTGTGGTAATTTGTTACAGCAACCCTAGGAAATTAATGCACCATTTTTGTGATATTCATCCACAGTTACTGGAAGGAATGACACATCAAAACATTTACTCAGTGCCCAACAGAGATTGAGCAACATCTGTTCTTGTGCATTTTAATTATCATGCATCCAGCTTATATGATATCTGGAGGGAGATAAAATACAGGATATGAAACCAGCACATTCTAAAGCAGAAGTGATTTACTAGTTAAAACAGGATAGCAACAAAATGACAACCTCCTCTCCTGAAGGAATTTCCTGACAAATTGATAAACCTCAGCTTTGGACATGGTTTTGTATTTGTCCATTCACATAAGTATCTTATTGGATTAAAGTTCTCTCTTGTGAGTTAATTTAATTGCATGCAGTTTGTAAAAAATGCGAATTAGTAGAACAGCTTTTATTTTTTTTATTTTTATTATTTTTTTTAAAAAGATTTTATTTATTTATTTGACAGAGAAAGACACAGCGAGAGAGGGAACACAAGCAGGGGGAGTGGGAGAGGGAGAAGCAGACTCCCTGCCGAGCAGGCAGCCCGATGCGGGACTCGATCCAGGGACTCCAGGATCATGACCTGAGCCGAAGGCAGTCACTTAACCAACTGAGCCACCCAGGCGCCCCAAGTAGAACAGCTTTTAAAATGACATATAGTTAGAAAGCAACATGCTAGCAAACACACTCATAAAATTATTTTATTATTGTTTGCTTTTGAAATTTCATATTTACAAAAGCGTATTTTTAAAAAATGATTTTAACAAGCTTCTGAGATTAAATAGAAGCCTCCTGCTGTTCCTGTCTCATTTTTGATTCTGACTTCTGGAAGGAAATTATTTTAATAATTTTAGTGTTTCTTCTTTTATCTCTTTTGTATTTTAAAATAAATTTATGCTAATGTTCTTGATTTTTATTTGATTCAATTTGGATACTCATTGTCTTCTTAATATGGAAGACAGAGATTTCTTTCTCTTTCATTCTTAGCCCCACATCCCCCTCGACACACATTTCTTTTCTTTCTCTTTATAATTTAATAATATTATCATTTAATATAATATTCAATGTTTATATCATAATGACTGTGTAATAATTATTCATAGCTGAATCATGTGGTGCATTATGATTACATTTTGTTGCTTGTACTAATTTTGTTTTCACAGGATTTAGTAATTGGGTTGTTTTCTTTTGCATAGTTTTCTATGTACCAATCCCACAATAACTACTAATTCTTTGAGATTTGTCAGTTCTGTGGAAAATGTAAAATGTTCAACTAGTTTTCACTGCTTTTCTGAGAAATACCTCTTTCAGAACGCTCATGCTTCTTGCTCCATCTGGATTGGATATTCTTTAGGCTTCTGATAGAGCTATTCAACTGGGATTTGTCTTCACCATTGACTAGAAATCTGTGTTATAAGTCCGTTTTCTGTATCCACATCTTTTTTTTTCTTGGTTTCATCATTTGCTTTTTCCCTTGGTTTTCACTTCTCATTTTATTGTAGCATGTTCTCTAGTAATTTCTTATAGAGCATGGTGCTGTAGATATGTTTCTGAGATGTTGCACATCTGAAAACATAATAATTCTACCTCCAAATTACATAATATTTTGGCTGGGTATAGAATCCCAAGTTGAAAGTAGTTTCCACCTGAGGTGTAAAAATGTTCTATTTTCTTCTAGCTCCTTATGGTGTTGTTAAGAAGTTTGATGTCATACAACTTCTCTATACTTTGTACAGAATACTTTTTCCCTCTCTCTGGAAACTTTTAGGAGCATTTCTTTATATGCTATGTTTTGAAATTTTGGTAGTATATCCTTAATATGGGTCTTTTTGCATTCACTGCACTGGGTAGTCTGTAGTCACTTTTCTGTTGCTTCTTCTCTTCTCTTTGTCATTGTAGATTATTATTATTTTTTATTCCATTACTGCTATTTTGGTGACATTCTGTAGGGAGCAGAACATAAACATGTAGATTCAATATGCTATATAGACTCAGATATTTCAATTACCTTATAATACAGTTTCAAGCAATTCTTATGAGTGAGGTTCAACAAGGATATTCTTCCCCCTAAAAAATCAGTCTTAGAGAGGGAGTTCCAACTTGACCATGTGAAGAGTTCAGAGTATGCTATCCATATAACATGTATGAAACTAGACAAATTTAAAAAAAAATAGCCTTTAGGGATTCTGAAAATTGACCAAAGAAGACAAGCTTAGAAACATTTATTCTTGAAAAAATGCCATAGCTTTGTGTAAGAATAGTGGAAGCATGAGGCTTTCATGCATGGAGCCAACTCCAACCTTCCCCCACCTCTGCTGGTGAAAATAGCAGTTTTATCAGCACAAGGATGGCCAAAAAATCCAGCAACTTTGCTGCCACAGGGAGATATGGAATAGAGTGTGAAAATACAGTTATATATTAATGTAATGTAAGCGACTCGTGAGTACAGAAATAAATCCTAACATTGATGGCTAATTGAAGGTTGACAAAAGTGCCAAGGCAATTTGGTGAAGGAAATGATAGTCAACAAACAGTGCCACATGGAAAATTGGATAGCCATGTGAAAAGAAATGAACTTAGAACCGTATTTAACACTGTAAGGAAAAATTAACTCAAAATACATCAAAGACATAAATATAAGAAATTAATATAAGTATTTTTAAAAAGTAATTGCATATAAGCAATATATATATAGATAAGTATATATTATACTTAATTTATATATTTATATATACTTGTATTTAACATAAGCAATTAAACATAAATATAAAACTTATAGAAGAAAACATAAGAGATCTTTGTAACCTTGGGTTAGGTAAAAATTTATTAGATATTGCACCAAAGCCATGGTTCATAAAAAAATTTGATAAACCATACTAATTCAAAATTTAAAACATTTGTGCTTCAAACACACACATACACACACACACATCTTTAAGCAAAAAACCAGACAAGTCACAGACTGGAAGAAAATATTTATAAATGATAAATCTAATAAAGGGCTTGTATCCAATTTAATGATAAGAATACTAATGACTAAAAAAACATGAGCTAAATACTTAAACAGACATATCTACAAAGAAGACAAATAGCTAATATATGTATAAAAAGATGCCTTAAGTCATTATTTATTAAATCACAATGAGATACCGCTACACACAGACAAGACTAGTCATAATGATAAAAAATGTTATAGGAGTAAGTGTTGACTGGGATGTAATAGAGTGGAACTCTGATATATTGTTGGTAAGAATGTAAAATGGTACAGTCACTTTGGAAAACAGTTTGGCAGTTTCTTGAAAAGTTAAATATAAACTTAAAATATAACTCAGCCATTCAACTCTTAGATATCTATCCAAGAGAAATTAAAACATGTGTCCACACAAACACGTGTACATGAATGTTCATAATAGTACTATTCATAGAAGTAAAAAATTGGAAACGATACAAGTGTCCTTCCAGCAATGAAGGTATTTTGTCTATCAAGTAGTATATCCATACAATGGAATACTATTCAATAGTAAAGGATCAAACTACTCTTAGATGTAGCAACATGGATGATGCCTCCTCTCCAAATTATGCTAAGTGAAAGAAATAAGAAAAAAATGACTACATATTATATGATTCTTTTTACATAAAATTTCTAAAAGCACAAGATTTTTTAAAAAAAGAGAGAGAGCACAGGAGGGAGGGGGCAGAGGGGGAAAGAGAGAATCTCAAGCAGATGCTTCATTGAGCTCAGAGCCTGACATGGAGCTCGATCTCATGATCCTAAGATCATGACCTGAGCCAAAACCAAGAGTTGGACATTTAACTGACTGCACCACCCAAGCACCCCTAAAAATGCAAGATTTTAAAGATAGAAAGTAGATTAGTGATTGTCTAGAACTGGGGGTAGAAGCAGGGATTGATTGCATTTTGGCACAATGGAACTTCTGCAAATGATAGCTACATTATAAAACTGAATTACAGGGATGGTTGCACAACTATATAAATACACTGAAGAATCCAACTCTTTACTTACAACTGGTTAATTATATGGTATATAATTTATACCTCCATAAAACTGTAAAAAAATTAACATTAAAATTGTATTCAGTATTCAAAACTCTTGGAATGTTTTAATACTCGAGAAGTGTTTATAAGCCTGGAAATCATGAATGAGACAAACTTGGTTTTGCTCTACTTTAGAAAGCAGTCCTTATAGATTCAGTAAGTCATCAATCTCAAGATTGTTTCCAGTTCAGTGTGTATTGGTTTAGCACACCTAAAGAGTGTCTTTTTGTGAGACTTTTTTTTTTCAGTTAAAACATCAATAAAAAATCATCAGAGAAAAGAAAAAATATTACTCTAGACACACAACTAAATTATATTACTTAAATACGGCTAAGTATAAAGTTAATTACAAAAATTAATTACATTAAAAAGCACAGGTGTCCCTAATCTTTTTCACTTACTAAGGAATCAATACCTTCTTCTGGCCCTAAGGGAGCAAGGGGCAAATTCTTGATTTTCATTATTTCTGTTCTGTGATTAATTATATATATTAATCTCTTGAATAATATTGGATGAATGAGAATGGATAATTATACAGGCACAAAATGATGGGAGTTTGAGTTTGAATGATAGAAATGTGAGGTGAAGATGAATTAATTCACTTACTCATTCAACAACTATATATTATTTATCAGATATTGTGGTACAGTATCTGGAGTTACAATAGTCCATAAGACACAGTCTCTTTTTTAAGGAATTTACCATCGTCTTGTTGAGAAGACAGAGAAGTTTAAAGTAGTTGCCATTACTTTTTTTTTTTTTTGGTCCCATTTGGATAGAGATAAATACCAGGCTTCCAGTTCCCATGGAGGCCTAGAAGAGATAGGGCTAGCCCAGGCTTGGTGGATCAGGAAAGGTTTCTTTTAGGGGATGTTTCCTAAGCAGGGTTTTGGAAAACCTGTCAGAACTACCCAAACAAATCTGAAAAGGAATAAAGGGAAGATATTCCACATACACAGACTAGCATAATGCAAGTCTGTGAGAAGTAAAAGTAGTTCACCGAGACTAGAGTTTGGAACTTGGTGGGATAGATGAGGCTCAAGCTAATGATAAAAACTAGACCCAACAAGGCATTGTATGTGCTGCTCAAGAGTTTGAAAAATATCCTAAGGGCAGTAGGAACACATGAAGGATTTTAAGAAAGGGGATGTCACTATTAGAACTGGTAATCAGAATACGAGAGATGTGTCAGAGACAAAACTTCATCAGCTTCATGTAATAGAAACCCAGCAATGGGAACTTACTGACTTAGTGAAATGAGATATGATTGTTTTGCTTGTTTTTGTTTTCAGATAATAAGAAATCTGAAGGCAGAGAATCCCAACAGAGTATTACCATGCTATCGCCAGGGACCATGACTTCCACTTTCTGCCTTTCCCATTTTATTTGTGGCTTCTCTTCTCATAGTCACAAAAGGACTGCTACAGTTCACACATTGCACCTACATGCAGGATGAAGGGAATTGTTGTGACAAAGGGCGAAGACAACAAGACTGCTAACTTAGTCACTTTTTTAAAGAACCTTCCTGAAAATTTCTAGGGTGAAATAAACTTACATCTCGTCAGGCAAGATTAGGTCCTATGGTAGCAGCAAAGCGATCAAATATTTCAGTTAGGTAAACCAGGGCTTTGGAAGCAAGAATGGATCTTAAGTAGGTAACCAGTAGTGCCTGACTCTGAATGCCCTGAACTTTAGCCGTGGCAATGAGAATACAGAGAAGCGAATGGATTTTAAAAACAAAGTGGAGATAGCAAGACTTGCTGATTGTTCAAAAATGGAGGGGAAGAGAGGGACAGGAGCCTGGGGGATTCCCAAGTTCCTAACTGGAACAGTTGGATGTGGTGCCATTTACTGGTACAGGAACGCGAATTTGGGAGAAAAGATGCTGAATTAAATTGGTTCAACATCCTTCTGTAATATTCAAGGGGATGCATCTGATGGCCAAAAGATATCTCAGCCAGAGGTACAGATTAGAAAGTCACCCACGTATAGATTGTAATTAAAGCCATGGGAGTGAATGAGATCTTGAGAGATTAAAAAGTGAGAAGAAAAGACTGTCATAGTATTTTAAAGGAAGTATCAATAGAGTTTGGTAAGTTGTCAAATCTGTGTTGAAGAGAGTTCACATTTTATAACTGGGAGATGCTTGGATGCTTTTGGCAGCACTAAAAAGAAATTATTCTTTATGGCACTTTTTTTTTCTTTTTGACAAGGCATTTTTATTGTTTGTGGTCAGCTCAAATACATGATCTCTTTCGAATTGCTTTACGCTCTCTAGGACAAATAGATGATTAAACTGAATGTGCTTAACAGAAACTCTGTTAAACAGTAGCCATGACTTGACATTTAAGAAGCCTGAGCCCAACTTTCAATTCCATCACAGATTTTGCCTCTGGGAAGATTATTTACTTGTTCTACATCTTACTTCTCTATTTTGCAAATATCCAGCCAACACCCATGCTCTGCTTGTGGAGATGGGTCAGATAAAGGTTCATGGTACCTGAGCTCCAGGAGATAGGCACCAAACAGATATAAATTGAGTAACTAAAGGGCAACTTTGCCTCTCTCCTCCCTGTGCACAGAAGTCAGGGATGAGTATTCTTCAGGGTAATCGCTACTGTGAACTCTTGCCCTACCCCTTGCTTCTGAAAAGCCTGAAGCAGCAGGGTTTCCACACAGACAGAGTATGTGGTTGACCTGCTGTATCTGTTTGACACTCAAACAGAGGAGTTAAGAGAGACTATCAGGCATTTGTTGAACTGAGGAAATGCAGAATATAACCCATTCCTGGGAAAATATTTCCTGCATTATGGAGATAAATATTTATTTCAGTTGTGCTGGGAAGCATGTAACCAATAAATAACATGCTATTTTTTTTTAATGGCCTGTTTATGTTTTAGGGACTTCACATCACAAATCTTCGTTGTTGACATCATATATAATTCTCAAACATATTTTCATGAAATACTTTTGAGAATATCTAAACTTAATAACTAAGCAAATATCCTTCATTTCCTAAATTCCCATAAATTACTCTCAAATGTCTATTTGATAACATGCAGAGATCCTGAAATCTTTTACTGATGTAATTACTTTTTCATTCAAAGGGTCCAAAAGCTCACAAGAACATGTTATAATGTATACAACACCTAAGGACAAGTTTGTTTAAAATGAGCATTTTGTGACTAAAAATATTTTTTAAACATGTTCATTTAAGAGGCAAGAACACATTGTAGAAAATGGAAGCCAGAATTCAGTGACTCCCAGAAATAATTTTGCTTATGTTTCTGGGAACCATGAGGGTATGTATATAGGTTAATGTGTTAGGCTCTTCGGGCCATACCAGTGAGCTCTACTCAATTTGGGTTTTGTGTTCTGTTCTTCAGTCTCAGATCCATGGTGTTTCTGCTAAGTGGCTCCTTGTCCATCACATGTGCCTCATCTCAGCGCTCCACCCTGTTTCATGCACAGGTAGGTGAATCCTTTACTTTGATTTTCCCGAAGCATCACCAGCACAAGGTAGTTACATGTAGTGTCTTTCTACTGAAGTTCTGAGGATACCAGAGACTGACTATTTCAGAGAATATCAAGCAACTTAAATCTGAATAGCAGGCGTTCCTCTTCTTCAAAGTGGTGGAGTCTTTGACATACTAGGATTTTCCTCTTTGCCACCTTCTCTCTGGCTTTCCTTCTTGACATTTTTCTTGGCAATTTTACCCCTGCTCCTCTCTTCTTGGTTCCCAGTACCCTCACTTTCCATCTTCTTGGGGCTGCCAAAGACGCTACAAAACCATTTTTTTGTTTTGTTTTCATTTTGCAGATACTTTGGCCTTCTCACTGTGTGTCTTCCACTAAATTTGCCCAATAATTTCTAAAATAAAATACCTTTCTCCTGGTATGAATTGCCACCAGCAACATTTCTCTCAATTCAATTAAAGTGTAAAAATGCTTATTCTTCTCTCCTCTAAAAATGGGATGGGCACAAAAGCAACATCACCAGCTAATGAGAGAGAACATCAGCTTGCTTTGCTATTTATAATTTGTTCCATAGATATTATATTAATCTGAGAATCTGATTAACTGTGAAGAAATGGAGGTTCAGGAACTTTAAGTGACATAATAAATTTGTTTAACTAATAAGTGCCACAAACAGAACTTGAGTTCAAAACTTAGAAATTAAGATATGTAGATAGATAAATGATAGATGATAGATAGATAGATAGACAGACAGATAATGGAATATTATTCAGCCATAAAAAGAATAAAACCTTGCCATTTGCAACAACACGGATGGACCTAAGTAAAAAGTCAGGCAGAAAAAGACAAATATTATATTATTTCACTCATGTGGAATCTAAAAATAAAACAAAATAAAAGAACAAACAAACAAACAGAAATCAACTCATAAATACAGAGAACAAACTGGTGGTTGCCAGAGGGGAGGAGAGTACAAAGATGGGCAAAATAGGTAAAGGGGATTAACAGGTGCAAACTTCCAGTTATAAAATAAATAAGTCATGGATGAAAAGTATAGCATAGGGAATATAGTCAATAATATTGTAGTAATGGTGTATGGTGACAAATGATAAGTACACTCATTGTGGTAAGAATTGCATAATGTACAGAATTGTCAAATCACTATGTTGCACACCTGAAACTAATGTGACATTGTATGTCAATTGTACTTCAGTTAAAAGATAATAAAGTAAAATGAATAAAATGTGTCAGAAAAAAATTGAGGTCAGTAACGATAGCTGTAGGAGCCTTAAAAATTAAATGAGATAATGCCTCAGATAGTGGAAGGAGCTGTCATTTCTATCTTAAAACACTTACCCAGCAGGCAAGACTTGTAAGTCGCTCTCAGAGCTATGAGTAGGTGGCATTAACATGATCTTTGTGAGAGATCAGCATTTGCACAGACTTGGCACTGCTATGACCTGCTATAAAAAAAGTGCACGTGTTTTGCAAGCTGTAGCTAAAACTACAGGATGTTGGTGGAACCATATTGAATAAAATGTTTGGCAATCACCAAGCCAAAAGACTGCCTGAGAAATGCCAATAATCCTGTAGATGAGGATCATCACAGCAATTTTACCAGCCTGGTGTGTTTTCTATCGGTTCTTCAGGGGCTGACCAAATTACCCGGGAAAGGTTGTATTTTGCTGAGAACTGAGTGCCTCAGCTATCTCTTTTGATGCTGTATGATATTAAAAATCTATAACAAATAAAACTGTTATTGGGCGCCTGGGTGGCTCAGTTGGTTAAGCGACTGCCTTCGGCTCAGGTCATGATCCTGGAGTCCTGGGATCGAGCCCCGCATCGGGCTCCCCGCTCAGCGGGGAGTCTGCTTCTCCCTCTGGCCCTCCCCCCTCTCATGCTCTCTCTATTTCATTCTCTCTCTCAAATAAACAAATAAAATCTTAAAAAAATAAAAATAAAAACAAATAAAAATAAAACTGTTATCTTTCCCATTGTACATGACAGAAAATTGAGAAAGTGTTTGAGTGACTGGCTTAACGTACAGCAACTGAAGTGCAGAGCTGGGATTCAAGTTTGTACCATATCTAGGCTGTACTTAGGCTGAGCCTGAGCATCTCCATGCTCTGCCACTAGATTCAGAATCTTTACCTTTACAGTGTGCCATATTGTTTCACTATGTTTAGCAATGTGCATGTGATGCATTGGGAAAACTGACAACTAAATAATGCACTCTCTGCCCCACATGGGGGTGATGTCTCGGCCTCTGTTAATATGAGATACATTTTTTATTTTTTTCCTCATGCTAAGATAATGTTACAATCCTTTATCTATTGTACATTCATTTATTCATTCATGCAATGATGAGCATTCAACGAACCTTTATTTGGCTCCATCTGTGTGCCAGGCACTCTCGTTTGTGATGAAGGCCCAGCCTTCCTGAGTAAAGTGTTTTTGTTGATGTTGTCAAACACTGGTAACATTTTCTTTAGATACATAATCTCCGGCTTCCTCATAAAAACCTGATTTTATAAAGATAATAACTCACGTTCAGGAAGGTCAAGAGACTTGCCTTCAGCCAGATGGTTAGGAAATAGTAGGCAACTTGAGACCAGATCTTCTGATTTGCTACCTTGTGCTTATCTCCCTGCAGCCCTAAAAAGGAAAAAAGTTGCAGTCATCCAAGTACTACCTAAAACAGTTACTTGGGAAGAGTCAAGAATGGGTACATTACTTGTAATTCATGCTTTTCTTGATACTCCAATTCCCACAATCGGTTAAATTTTTTAATTTCATTTTATTACAGACTCTTAATGTCCATAAGTCAATGCAGGTATGTTTTGAATTTTGCAGCTCTTACTCCACCAACTTGGAAATGAGCTTCAGTCAATAGCTCTGAAAGACACATGTGTTTCCCTTAAACACTTAGTTTGGGGGGAAAAGCATGGAAGTAAGGGTTCATTCGTTTTTAAAAAGCACTTCATTTTGGGGTGCCTGGGTGGCTCAGTCAGTTAAGTGTCTGCCTTCTGCTCAGGTCATTGATCCCGGGGTCCTGGGACTGAGCCCCGCATTGGGCTCCCTGCTCCACGGGGAGCCTGCTTCTCCCTCTCCCATTCCCCCTGCTTGTGTTCCCTCTCTCGCTGTCTGTCAAATAAATAAATAAAATCTTTAAAAAAAAAAAAAGGCGTTCGTTTTCTCTTTTATTCTCTTTTATCCTTAGCCCAAGTATTTATTGATACTTTAGTCTTTCTTATTGGTGAGGAGACTTCTCAGAATTTTTTTAGATGTATGAAAAATTAATTGAGTGAATTGAATATGGAGCCCTATAGGAGTAATGGGCACAAAACAGCAGCCTGACCAACACACACAGCAAAAACATGACTTTGGCCTTGTTTCCATTCCAACAAGTCAGTAAACCCAGGACAGAACCACTCCGACGTGCTTCCATTGTGGCAGAGAATTCCTTTGCATTAGTGACCAGAAGGTGGACTGATTTACTGGCCTTTTTATCTCTAAAAATATATATATTTTTTTCACATGAGTCTTAGAATCATGCAGTCATTTACTTAATTTTGTGTTGTCTTAAAAGGTGGTAGCTTTATTAAAGTAAAATAAATTACCAAGCCAAAGAAGATGAAATTTTTTTCCAAAAAAAACATATCCACCCAGACATTTAATCAGACTATAAATATGTATATACTGTTTTTTCCAGACGCTAGCTAATAATTTATAAGATTTTTTTGGGATAGAAAATCTCTTTACAGATCAACTTCCAAGAAATTGTATCACTTTAAGGTTACCATAAAATGATTTCCTAAGGTAACTGGATTTATAATTAAAATTTTAAAGGGAAAATTTACTTTCTTATTTTTTTTTCCTTGACATCCAGGAATATATTAAAAAGAAACTCAGTTATTCTCTGGTTACTGTGGAAATTCTTAGAAATTACAAATGACATGTGCTTTAAATTGAATGTTTACTTTTAGTAATCTCATCAAAAATAACATAGCTAAGATCTATGAAGTGCTAGGGGAACATCCCATTTTATAAGTTCTTTACAGGGGCACCTGGGTGGCTCCGTCGGTTAAGCGTCTGCCTTCAGCTCAGGTCATGATCCCAGGGTCCTGGGATTTAGCCCCGCATCGGGCTCTCTGTTCAGTGGGGAGCCTGCTTCTCCCTCTCCCTCCGCCTACTGCTTCCTCTGCTTATGCTCTCTCTCTCTCTGTCAAATAAATAAATAAAATCTTTAAAATATATATATATATACACATATAAGTTTTTTACATATATGAACTAGATTCTTACAAAAAGCCAAGTCATGAACTTCAGCCTTGAAAGCCTACCAAAAGCTGGTTCAGCTGTACCAATAGAGCATTCCCTGGAAAATGGATGAAATGTAATTTTTTGAAAGTTGAACTCTCAGATCTTTGATGGAGGCAGCCAGGAGTGCTAGAAGTTATAGCATGGCTCTTTTCCAGGGTCAGTCAGTGCTGAGATGACTTTCCATTTCTTCCTCAGAGCCAATTATACAGCTTCTGTAATTGATGTTAAAAGAAGATTCCTTTGGTTCATCAAGAATTGAGGAGTACCTACTCTGCCGTGTACTTACCTAATCAGTGGAGGTAGTACAATGTGTAAGACTTGGTCTTTGAACTTGAGAATCCCTTTTGGTTAAAAACCAATTTAAAAAAAGAAACCAAACTTTACAAATACTAGCATGCTATTCTTGTGCCTTGGTAAATAAGTATGCTAAAAATTACTTTCTCTCATTGATGATTGAGCCCTGAGGATTGGGGACTCTCATGTGGAATGATGGCCTTTATTCTATAGTAGATGAGTATTATGTATGTAGATAACATTAGATTTGTTCAAACTCTAGAATTTACCATAAAAATAATATTTTTGGGGGGCGCCTGGGTGGCTCAGTCGTTGAGTGTCTGCCTTCGGCTCAGGTGATGATCCCAAGGTCCTGGGATCGAGCCCCTCATGGGCTCCCTGCTCAGCGGGGAGCCTGCTTCTCCCTCTCCCACTCCCCCTGCTTGTGTTCCCTCTCTCACTGTCTCTCTCTGTGTCAAATAAATAAATAAAATCTTTAAAAAATATATTTTTCTAACATCTATGAGATAAACTTATTGCCTGACTTTTCTTTTTTATATATATATAAAAGAAGGCTATTCAGACTTCCCATTTATTTGCATCATTGCTGAGAGCTGTGCTTTTTATTAATTGGTTTTTTACTGTAATTGGCATGACACCCTGGACACTGGACACTCAAAGCCATTTGTTTTTATTCTATTAGTTTTTAGTTTTTTTTATGTTAGGCAATCATATTCCTACAGGAAAAAAAATGTAGAAGACTAAGAGCTTTAGCACAGAAATGAACCCAAACCATAAGCCAATGGGGTTTGTGTTTAATAGAGTGCATATATGCTTTTTTGCATATTTTTCAGAGAAGAACCTCTTCAACTTTCCAAATGATGGGGAAGGTGTTGGAAAACCTGCATCTACATAATATGTATAGGTTAGTTCTATAAGAAGACAAACATGGATAGGCTTTTGTCTTTTTACAGAAAGTGAATGTCCAAATTGCATTTTGATCTTAAGTTTCTCCACCCTTCTACTTCCTAATCCCTATAACTCAGTTGAAGCTTCCTTGCTGGTGCACCAAATGCAACAAAGACTTCCCTAACTTGATCTAGAAGACTAATGGCTGGATTTGACACAGCATATGTTGTTACATACTATTGGTTACTGAGTACACACAGAGGCTTGAGATGGCTGGCCATGGCCACGCTTTTGGCTTGGAGTTGCGCCCTGAACTTCCACAGTTGAAATGAGTCCATGATTTTCTGGCTGCCTGATCCATTACACATGTGACAAGAGAGCCAAAGTGGTAAACCAGTTTCACCAAGGCTCAGATGTACCCAAAATGTTTACCTTGTACATTGATCCATAGACTCTTATTTGAAGGTGGTTGCTACTTTGTGAAAATGCTGTATTATCTCTTTTGAGATGGTACCCATTAACATCTGTTGTTTTTTGGAATTACATATATTCAAAAAAAAAAAATACATTTTTGAATAAATTCCAAGGTAGGAGTACTTGATTACTTAGGAGAGCTAAATCATCATTTAGGGGTTTCCCAAAGGAACGCTGTTGCCAACATCTTGTCACATTCTTAGCTGAGTTCTTGATGTGCAAGTTCATGCCGGTTACTTCATACTAAAAGCTAAAGGCGAAGTAGAAAATTCTATGGTTCCATGTGTTTTGGGGTCACTGACAAGCACTTGAGGCCATAGGAAGATGGCGTATGGCTCAGAATCAGGCTTAAATGAAGAGAAACTTGATTCCTAAATAGGCAACAACATACCCAAATCCATTTTTTATTTGTGTGCTTGTAAGCAGGTAGACAAAGCAAACATCACATAAAAATCATGAAAGACGAGGATAAAAATTACAATTGTTTGAAAATCAGGTCTTTTTTTTTCATATTTGGAAGAAGTCTGACATCTCCAACTTCGATTTAGAGATGGGATGTGTAGGGTGAGTCGTTTGAACTTTCTATTGTTTCTTTAAGAAGCGCCACTAAAAGGATAGGTTGGCGATTATAAAATATGAGCAAAGCAACTGCTAAAATAAGATGCGGCCAATATTTATCTGGATGATAAATTCACGTCAGGAATTCCAATTTACTGTACAGCTATGGACTTCTGATACCCACCATTAATCATACTTTTACTGAGAGAGCCCATTATCATCTGAACAGAGCCACCAATGAAGCGGAAGCAAGGATAAAATAAAAAGGTTGCTAGGAAGAAGTTTGCAGATTCTAAACAGAGATGAGTGACACATGTTGGGTAGGATAAATCTACAAATAGCCTGGGGCCAGACATCAGACATTATTTGAAATGACAAACTTCACATTAGCTAAAAGAGAAAAAAAAAAGTTTATAGATGGAGACAGACGGTGGTACTAAAAGTTATACAACTGCATGATTCATTTCCAGAAGAAATCAATGTTGAGGTGACTTTTTTCCTCCTTCAGAACCAATAATGAGCCTCCTATAATTAGGTAAACTTTCTCTGTCCTATCAAAACAAACTGTTAAGCCACAGCGAGGCCACTGACACATCTACCTCTCAAGCAAAGCTATAGTATTTTAATCTAAGTACAATGCAAAGATGCATGAGTCAATCTACCGTAAATTTTCAGCAAATAGTATGTGTCATTGGAAATAACTTCTGCTTTTCCGAAGACCGTAGATTTATTCTGTAGGAGTTTTAGAAACAAGCAACAATAATTTTAGCTAAAGCAATTCCCTGCGTTCACTAAACCATAACTGTCTGAAACTAGTTATTTCTAGAATTACACAGAACCAAAATAGCAAACATGTAAACAGAGAGCTATGGGTTAGAATTCATCAAATGAGGGGAAGAAAAAGTTTTGAATTTTAAGGTAAAAAATATCACATCTGTGAACTATTTATAGATGCCCAATTTTAATGCACAATTCGAACACTAATTAAAAACGTTCTCCATAAATAGAAAACCAATTTGCCATGTGTGCGCAGAGTGAATAATACAATCAACTTTCCCCAGCTATCAGTTTTCTCCTCATACAGTCGGTCAAAAAGTAATTGACCTTTGGACTTCTCATTAAAAACTCAGCAATTGAGGATGGAAAAAATGAAGCTGGGTCTATTCATGCCATCAAATAGGGTTATAGCATATCTAATCCTGTCGTTTCCAGCTTTCTCTATTGTCAACACAAGTTGCTGGGCCATGGTCTGAATCAACTAGGGGGAAAAAAGCAGAGTTGAGCCAATTGGCCATGCCACATTTATCCATCCACACCTACAGTCTTGGTTTGCCATGAAGCGAATAGAATAACAATGTGAGATGAACAAGTAATATCTGAACCAGCCTGGACACTGGGATGGAGAGATGGACTCTTATTGTATCAAACTTCTGTCTTTAGCTTGTGTTGATGCCTAAGCTAAATTCCAGAAGGAGAAATTCTCTCACTTTCTGAAAGTTCTAGGAAAAACTTGTATCATAGAGAACTTGGGGCAAATTGCTGGCAAGGGGAGAGGTGGGTAATACATTTTCCTGGGAAAGGATAAAATTATGGAAATTAATAAACAAGTCTAAGGGAGTCTAAAATTGGAGCTGGAAAGAGCCAGAGAGAGTGTCATTAAATCCCTTTATTTCACAGGTGATAGAAATTATAAGACCCAGAGATATAGAGCAAAAGCCTCAAGTCACACTTTGCTAAGACATGTATTTTGGTCTCAACTCCCAGCTGTGGGTTGTTTTTTTTTTTGGTCACAGCATGGCTTTACTACTCTTTTATGTATTTTCATTTTGTTTGTTAAAGATAAACAGAAATGAGGGGCGCCTGGGTGGCTCAGTTGGTTAAGCGACTGCCTTCGGCTCAGGTCATGATCCTGGAGTCCCGGGATCGAGTCCCGCATCGGGCTCCCTGCTTCTCCCTCTGACCCTCCCCCCTCTCATGTGCTCTCTCTCTCTCATTCTCTCTGTCTCAAATAAATAAATAAATAAAATCTTTAAAAAAAAAGATAAACAGAAATGAAACAGAGAACCAAAATTCTCATTGAAGACATCTCGCATAGCCACACATACACGCTTGGGTCTTCCTGGCAAGGGTTAGCCCTGCTATGGCCTTTGCGTGTGATTGTGATCATTTTCAAGGACATAGTATCCCCTGCCCCCCTTTATAATCCCAAGCTCCTGTGTTGGTTTCTGTATATTTCTTTATGGAAAGCCAAGATTCAGAATGTATCTTCAAAGCAAGTAAAATGTGAATCTTTACATTCAACATGAAACTTGTGTTTTAATTAAGGAGATCATATAAATTATCTTCCAAATCACACATTGGTGGGACTGGGTGGAGTGCTCTTCATTATTACAAAAAGACAAGGGTGCCAACTTGAACTATTCTTGGCAAACTAGGACATGTGATATCCTTAATGTTAGTGATTCCAACGTCCATAATAGTAAAAAGCTCCCTGTACATTCAGACATTTGTCTCTATTTTGTAGGTATTTGATGGCTTGCTTTGTTTTTTATTTTGAAAGGCAGAATTGCGTTGTGGAATGATCAAAAGAAATAGAAAACGATCTGGTGGTCCAAGCCTTACTTCTAACCGTGAAACTTTCAGCAAATCATTATTCTCTCTTGGATTCAGTATGTGCCCCAGTGAAAATACAGGGATGGACGAAGTCATCATAACTTCTTCCAGCCGTAAGGTCTAGGATTTTATATGCCCTCCAAATTTCCATTTAACATGTATGCATTTTTATGTGTGTACATGCATACATCTGCACATATCCATATGCATGTATAAAAAACAGAGGTCTATTATGAAAAGGATATAAAGTTTCAATAAATATTGAATAAGAAAATAACCAGACTTCGAGTCTGGAGTATGCTATTGGTAATGTTATCTTTGAAAAGAAAGCAAAATTGTTTATCTATATTGAAAGTCACACCTAGAGACATAATGTTATAGCAACTTGGTAGCTCAGTGACAGACAGGAAATGTTTTCTCATGTGTGTTTTTGGTAAGACTCTACAGCTTGGGATACTGGTGGTTTTTTTGTTCTACAAAGTCTTTTATGTGGCAAAGTCACATTAGACGCTGTCTGGTTGCTCTTGGTTACGAAAGCTTTTCCTATTTGACTCACCTTCAATTTTTAGGCAAATTCTCTGGCTTCCTGCTATTGTTTCTGGGTGTCTGAAAGTCTTGGCTATCTTTTATGTGTCTACTGAAAGGAAAGACTGGGTAAGTGATAAAAGAGCTTTACATGGCCCAGGTAACTTTAGAGGTGTGAATTATTAAAAACTTAAAAGTGGTTGGATAAGATACAGAAACAGAATTTATCATAAATTCTAGATCCTTATCTAGTTTAATAAATCCACCCTTTTAAATTATAAGCGATAAGCCTTATCTGCTTCCCGCATACGTCACAGGCACAATCTAGGGCAGTGTTTTGTCTTTCCATAGTGCTTGTCTGAACTCTAACATTTCAAAACTTCCTCAAGGAATCTTGCTGAGACAGGGAGAAAGTGCAAACATGGGTGGTTTCTCCCTTAAGCTATGACATCTTTTTTTTTTTTTAAAGATTTTATCCTTTTTTTTTTTTTTTTAAGTAATCTCTACACCCAACATGGGGTTTGAATTTAAAACCCTGAGATCAAGAGTCGCACGCTCTGTGTATTAAAATATTTAATCCTAACAGCTATCTTCTTTTACCCCAACCTCTCAGGTACGAAAAGTGAAGTACAAAGAATTCAAGTAGTTTGCCAGTAAGAGGCATTGTAAGAGGCAAGGTGAGAATTTGAACCCAATTAGTGCAGTTCAGCAAAATTAAGATTTCTAACTCATTGGCATGCAGCAATTCTGTTAGGGAGTATTCTTTTAGTCTCTGATTCATTTCATAAAAATAGTGAAAATACATTCCAATAGTGTTTTGCTACCGAATTGCTATACGGATGAAAAACCATTACAAAAAAGAACTTCGGGGTTTTCTACCAGAATTAAATGGTACTCAATCATTTGGGGATTAGACCAGGAGGAAAAAAAAAATGCTGCTTGAACAGATTCTCAGCTGAGTATCCGACAAGAGCCGGCATCAGGCAGTAGATAACAACACGGGCCTCGGAGCAAGCAAAGCTAGGATAGAGATGCAGCCCCGTGCCTGTTTCCGGCCAAGTTTGCTACTAGCCAACCTTTAGACGAGGATCCATGTGCCTCTTTGGCATCGTGCCAGACTAAATGTGAAGTATCGCTGCAGTTATGTCCAGGCACACAAACTATAATATCCGATGTTTGGGACTCATTCGAGGTTACTGATTCTTCATTTGCCTCTGTTCTTTTACCCTGGAAGACTGTACTTTATAGGTGATGCCACAGCCTCATTTGCCTTGTGGCTTCCAGGTTTGCATGTGTTCAACAGGGAAGTAGCCCTGGTTGGAGATCACCAGGTGGGGAGAGAGGGAAGTGAGGTCTCCCCTCCACACTCTCCCTGTAGGCCAGAGTCCCACAGTGGCCCTGTCCTCTACCAATGGCCACAGCAGCTGTTGAATGACCCTCTTGTGTATAGTGCAAACTCTCGCTGTTGTGGAACCCCAAAAACCCCATTCCCCTTCATGTCCTCCACTTCCTTTGATACAGCAAGGGTATTTCATTACCGTTTAGACTCCAACATCCATTGATTCAAATACATTCCTAAAAATGTTTAAATAATAACATATAGAAAAAGGGGGAGTGAATTTACATAAACTTTTTTTTAAAGATTTTATTTATTTACTTGAGAGAGAGACCACAAGCTGGGGAGAAGGGCAGAGGGAGAGGGAGAAGCAGACTCCCTGCTGAGCAGGGAGCCCGACATAGGGCTTGATCCCAGGACCCCAGGACCATGACCCAAGCCGAAGGCAGATGCTTAACTGGCTGAGCCACCCAGGTGCCCCTGTATATAAGCTTCCATGGTACTTTTTTCAGTGGTTTATTTAGATAAAATAATACTAACATTAATTTTCCCCAGCCTAAGGGATAAGAAAGTTTAAGAGAATGCTGATTCCCGTTATGCCATGCCTTTTTCTAAAATTACAAATTCCTTAAATCCCCTATTTAAATCCGTTTTGACTTTAACCCGAGCGCAGTTTTTATATCCTTAAGGGGAAGGTGATAGAGGAAGGGAAGCTAGTATTTTATCATGTCAGTGAATTTACTATGTATGTAATCCTATTACTTTCTCCCAGCAACCTCAGAGAAGTCAGATAATGCTCAAGGTTATCAAGCTAGAAATGGCAAAACTGTGACGTGAGCCCAGGTATGTTTCATATCAAAGTCCAAGTTTATTCTATCATACCATGTTGATTTTCATGCTTTCTCTTCAGCAGCAGAAAAGAGTGAGAATCAATTTTCTTGCTGCATCTCTAAAGTCCAAGAATGTGTCAGGAAGAGCCTAGAAAAGAGAAGAAGAATGTTGTACTCTTGAATAAATGATGTTCTATTTGATGAGCCTCTATTATGTGTTGAGCTCCATGTTTGTGGATCCATTATAAAAAAGATGGAGTCCAATCCCTCAGGCAGCTAGACAACAAAATTTTATATTTCATACAGTCATTCAAGGAAGAAATACAATTCAATGTGATCAACACTTTTATGGAAAGAGTATCAACCAAGTCCAGAAAAAGCTTCCAAGAATAATAATCTAGATTTATGTGAGCAAAAGAAGAAAAGTCTCCACCAAGGAAGTAGATACCATATATAGTGCTTAGAATGACTACTTTAGGGTTCAGAAGACTTTGGAGACTGAAGGATCTAATGCACTGCGTGGACTCTAGTAACTATGGGAGGTGATGGATATGTTAATTAACTTGACTGTAGTAACCATATATCATCATCACACTATACACTTTAAATATATACAACTTTGTCAATTCTCAGTAAAGCTGAAGGAAAATAAAGCACTTTGGAGAGAGAAGGAGTGGAAACCTCCCATCACCTAGAGTGCCATTTATACATCTGTAATTATTCCCATCAGTTACGTTTTCTGTGTGGGTAAAATCCCATACACCTGGGACTCACCGTGTAAGTGAACACGTTGGAAGAACAGCACTAAGTATGATTTCAGGTTTTAGAAGCCCAGCCATTCTCCACAGGAGATTGTTCACCACCAACACTAAAAAATGCATTAACTATGAAGAAAAGGGCTTAAATAACAATATAAAATGTCAAGGTCAGAAATAAGAAATATTTTTTTCTGGCATTTATTTATTCACACATTTATTCAACAACTAGTTATTAAGTGCTTCATCTGTGTCAGGCACTATTCTGGATTCTGCCAAAAGTGTGATGAGGAGGTTAGACATGGTCCCTCCCCTCAGACATCTAACAAAGTAAGATAAGTAGATAATGGGCAGGATAATATTTTACCAAAAAAAAAATTACAGACTTTGCTCCGTAATGTTTATAAAAGTTGTATGGGTCCTTATCTGGTTTGGGAGGTTTATTCTTAAAATCATTGATAATAGAAATCACCTCTGTGTTAGGTGATTTGAATTTTCTGCCCCTTCAGATCTACTCTTCACCCTTGGCAACACTCCTCTTTGCCTTATGAAATTGACCAGTATGGATCACATTAAAGTCTCCAAGATATATTAAGTAGAAATTAAAGTACTTGACACTATGTTATATACTATTTGTGGAAAACAAACAAAAGACGTAGGAGTAGGTCTACATATAAAATTTGTTTTGGTTTTGGCTTTTGGGTTGGGTTTTAGGGTGGGGGTTTTTTTGGACATATAGAAACAGAAATTTTGAAAGGGATACTTTAAAAAAAATTTTTATTGTTATGTTAATCACCATACATTACATCATTAGTTTTTGATGTAGTGTTCCATGATTCATTGTTTGTGCATAACACCCAGTGCTCCATGCAGAACGTGCCCTCTTTAATACCCATCACCAGGCTAACCCATCCTCCCACCCCCCTCCCCTCTAGAACCCTCAGTTTGTTTTTCAGAGTCCATCGTCTGTCACCGATTTCCCCCCCTTCATTCTTCCCCTCCTGCTATCTTCTTCTTCTTCTTCTTTTTTTTTTCTTAACATATATTGCATTATTTGTTTCAGAGGTACAGATCTGTGATTCAACAGTCTTGACAATTCACAGCACTCACCATAGCACATACCCTCCCCAGTGTCTATCACCCAGCCACCCCATCCCTCCCACCCCCCACCACTCCAGGAACCCTCAGTTTGTTTCCTGAGATTAAGAATTCCTCATATCAGTGAGGTCATATGATACATGTCTTTCTCTGATTGACTTATTTCTCTCAGTATAACACCCTCCAGTTCCATCCACGTCGTTGCAAATGGCAAGATCTCATTCCTTTTGATGGCTGCATAATATTCCATTGTATATATATACCACATCTTCTTTATCCATTCATCTGTTGATGGACATCTTGGCTCTTTCCACAGTTTGGCTATTGTGGACATTGCTGCTATAAATATTGGGGTGATCCCAGGACCCCAGGACCCCTTCGGGTCCCTACGTTTGTATCTTTGGGGTAAATACTGAAAGGGATACTTTTGGGAAGCAATGTTAAGGAAGGGAAATTGCTACTTCACATTATTTTAACTTTTGGTATCTGTTTTATCTTTTAAAAACTGTGTGTTTGAATTAATTTTATTAAAAAACATAAAAATAGGAATAGAAATGAAATCTCAGCCCCCTATTTTGTTTAGCTTAATACAGTAGTTCTGACTTCCAAAATAGTAGTAATTCAGAGGAAATAAAGTAAGTCCCTAAAATAAATTTACAAGAAACAAAATCAGGACATTAAACAATATGACTTGTAAAACCTAAAATCGGAGCATATTACTCCACTTATTCCTCATGAAAACCTAATGAAACTGACTTCACAGGCTGAACCACACGTCTTTGACAGCCACCGGGGGCCTGTTAACATAACCTCTGCTTGTTTTCTCTCTTATTATTTTTGCAATACAATTATAACTGGAAGTCCCCAAACCTTGTAATTGTCAACTAACTTTTGGAAAATGTGAACGGTTGACCAAGAATTTAAAGGGAAGGCCCCTCCTACCTTCTCTGAACTTTGTGGTGGTCTTCGGGTGCAAAATGACCTACTCGAGCAATCCTCAAAGATGAGCCAAAGAAGAAAATAATTGTCTTTTCAGGAAAGTTTTCTTTGTGGACAGCAAAGGTCTCTGAGAAGGCATCTGTATAATATGACCTCCTTTTCCCAGAATGTATTGGTATTCATCCAAGATTTTTCACTGAAAATTAACATCCTCGTATACACAGATAGGTTTGTTATCCGAGCTCAGCTGGCTCAACCCATTTTTGCACAAAGTATATTAATATTCTTTCTATGCCTCAGACACTCTTAGTAATCCAGCACAATTTTTCTTCTGCCTGTG
Source organism: Mirounga leonina (assembly GCF_011800145.1). NCBI lineage: Eukaryota > Metazoa > Chordata > Mammalia > Carnivora > Phocidae > Mirounga > Mirounga leonina. Next base: position 62,378,777 of record NW_023270415.1, on the reverse strand, counting down.
TCTGCTCTTCACAAATAATCACAACCAACCATAGATAGCAGATATTCTTGAAAGTACACAAAAATAATAGCTAATGCACCTACAAAGCTATTTTGAGCTTAAATTGCCATCAAGAAGAATTCAAATCCTAAGCATTGTAATTTCTGATAGACACTTCCATGCATGCAAGCATATTGTGTTAATTATTTTCTATTCTGTTTGTTTATTGATGCAGCATCTGTTGGCTATTGTTACTCAGGTGTGCTATAAAGAGGCTCAGGATGCAAGGTGCAAGAGGGTCTTGTAGATGGTCATGCCCAATGGTTGGGGCATACTATGCTGTTAGTATTACTTCTGTTAACTCAGAATACTAGTCTGCTCTTTTTGAACAATGTGATTAGTTCTTATCTATTGAACTTCAGCCAGACACTGGCCTTAGTACTTTACATATATTATTGCATTTAAACTTCATGACAACCTTTGAAATAAGGATGTTGATTCAATTTTACAGATAAGAAATGGAGGTTCAAGAATACTATCTGGAATCACACAGCTAATAAGTATTGTGACTTGAGTGTTTATGTATTTTCTTCTCAACCCCAAGAGTAGGACTAACATCACAGAGCTTTAAATGTCCAAAGTGGTCATTTTGTTTTATCTCCTAAGAAAAGGAATTACCAAAAAACCCCAATAACTTCCCTATAGCCAAAATAAAACAGCAGTTCAAAGCCCAGTGTAAAAGACCAAAGTTAGAAACAGCTAATATTTTCACCTCTCACTTTGCTGCCCCCATCTGCAGCTTGAAAAGACCCTTTCTGTGGATTTTCCTGGAAATATTTATACTCCCCAAATCTCTACTTAGAAGGGCTTTTATTCTACCATATTTGGGCAGTATAACTACAAGGTAAAAGAGAGATGACAAAATTCAAGAGAACTGAACTTCACAAAAAGTCCCTTTCTGAATTGTTTTAAAATGCAGACAATGACCAAGATCTTTGTGGGAGAACAAGATTTTTCTCCTCTGGAGAAATTGTTTTCACTCCTTTTCCTATAAAGGAAAGGGCCATAATCCAAATAATTCCTTAGGCTGAATATAAAACCATAGCCAGGAGAAACCCAGAGGGGCTTGCAGAAATGTCTGATTTAAGCCAGTGATCACATTTATTAGATAGTGTTCTGCCTTCCTTTCAGTAACATGCCCATCCCCTCGGTATATGGTGTGGACCAGTCTTGATTTCAACATTTTCAAATCTCCCTGTCCTAGCAACTCATCCTTCAACTTATATTTTACAGATGAAGAAGGGCAATGTGACTATTGTCTTGCCAATAAATGGTGATATTAGAACTCTAAACCAGGTTTCTGAATCCTCACTCCTTTGCTCATACCACAACATCAGAGGACTTCACTTTGAATCCTGGCTAACTTTTTAAAGGTAGGTGATCAAACTCTCTAAGCCTCAAATTCCCCCATCTGTAAAATGGGAAGAATACTGGGTACTTGCCTCATAAGTTTATTGTGAGGCTTAAATGAGATGATGCCTGTGAAAAGCTTAACACAATGCTTGATATACAATAAGTGCCAATTTGACATCAATTATTATTATTATCATTATTAATGCAATGCTTTCTAAATCAAGGTCTTATTCTCCAAGATGTGACATAGATGGGCTTTAAAAATTGCATTTACTCTTAATAAATGCTCAATTTTCATTGCAAGTGAATTAAGGTCAAGTATAACATAATAGAAATCTATATATAATTCTTCCTCTTATTTGCCCTTATGAATTAATATGTAACGTGGTCAGGAGAAAGAATTCTGGATAACCTGAAGAAATATTTAAAGTAGGTCATAGGGGAGTGGGAAGGCACTCTGGAAATGGTCTAACCCATCCCCCTAATTACCATCTGTTTTAATTGCATGCCCCATGTCAATCATCAGCATCTCTATTTGCTAATTTATTTACTTACATCAGAAATATGGCGGCCTTCTTTGACTCCTACTTTCTTTTTTCCCAACACTTCCAGCTAATCAGTGACTTCGTTCTATAAGTTTTATCACTGTGCTCTGTGTCTGATCTATCCCTTATCTTCATTCCCACCATGACAAATGCTAACCCTTATCACCTGTCATTTTAATTATATAAGAATCTCTGTAGCTCTCCCTACCCCGACCCCATTTTCCACACTGCAACTGGAGGAATCTTACTAAAACAAAGAATAAGATTGTGTTACTGTCTTGTCAAAAATCACTCAGGGGCCCCAACTATCCACAGAATAAAGTCTGAACTGCTCGGCAAGATATTGAAGACAAAAGTCTACTCCAGCCTCAACTCCCACCAATACTTAACGCCAGATTGTATGTCATGGACATACTGAGATACTTGCAGTTTCCCAAACATGCCAAATTTCTGGCCTTTATTCTTTCTAACTACAATGCTCTTCTCATGATAGTATCTTACTTAATGATTGACTTCTATTTGTCCTTCACAATTCAGCTCAGGTTCTGCCTCTCTGAGGACAGCCTCTTCTAACAGCACCCTGTCTTCACTCCCCTTGCCTCCTTGTCTTGAATTTTACATGCCTCTATTATCACACTGTATGAGACACTTTTACTTTTCTCCTTCCTCCTTTAATTGGAACTTTCTTGGCTAGGGGTTGAAGTTTTCTCCTTATTGGAAGCCTCATGTCTATCCAGATACCTGGCAAAGAGTAGGTACTCAAAAGATTTATATTAATGAATAAGAACCTTCCACACTCTTGCGACTGATAATCATTTGTTGCCATATAATATCTCATTTGGTCTACAATTTTCAGAGATGGAACTTTGAAGGAAGTTCCATGTGTTCTTGGTTGTGAAGTGGGTTCTCACAACCGTAAAACAGGGTGTGCACGACCACAACTCCAGAGACCTTTAATCTGGCCTGGCACCACCCTACATCTTTCTTTTCAAAGAATATGTTGGACCTTTAGATATGGTTTCTATGTGAGATGATTAGAGCCCAACATGATGTGATGCTCTCTCAACTTCCATTTCTCCATCCCAGAGTCATCAGTGGAATTTTAAAATCTTCATGTAAAATACAGGATGAATAATTATAAATACTTTTCCACATAACTCAGAATTGTAGTGAGGGGTAGGGTAGTAGTTGTCTTTAATAGGAAATATGGTTAGTTCCACAGACAAGCATTCACATGTTCATAGCTTTATGGAAATTTATTGGTGTAAACTCCTGAACACACTTTTATATTTTAAACTGTATTTTCTTTTTTAGAAACATTTAAGTTGCCTTATAGATATTAAATTATTAGTGATATGTTAAAAATTAGAAACTGCCTATGCTTTACAAATATTGCAGTAAAAACATGATGTCCAATAACTACATATCTGATATTCTTCAAAGTCTTGTTCCACAATTACAATATTTCCATAGTATCTGACTACGTGTCTTCAAGCCCTTTTGCATGGTCATATTCATCATCGGCTCTGGGGACAAAGAGGTAAATATGTGGTTCCAAGCCACCAATCATCTGAACTGGGTCTGAGACCCACACAGGGAGAGGCTAAAAGAGGATGAATGGGGATATATTCCTACTCTATTCCTATTTTTGCAAACTACTCCTATAGAGAAGAGGAAAATTTAGAGTTCCTTCAGACAAAGTAATGATAGGCCTCCTGGAGAAACTCTGTTGCTGGCTATGAACTTATATGGGTTTGTATAGAGCTGAAGGGCCCTTAAAGATTTCCCATTCATCATGGAGGATGTGGAAAATGCTCAGCTAGAAGAGTGGGAACAAAATTAGCCTCAAATTCGTTCATTATCTTTGGCTGCAATTCACTGAAGTAGAACTATTTGTTTTCTTCAACCAGATTAAAAGTTCCTTGGAATTAGGGAACTTGCCTTCTATTTCTTTTTTCTTGCCTTCAGAACATGTACAATGTGAAGCACACGGATTGTACTTAGTGAGTGGGACTTGGGTGAGGTATTTACCTTTGTGAGCCCAAATTTCTCCATCTGGAAGAGAGAGTCATAAAGAAGATGGTTTCTAAATGCTCCTTTACGTGTAAGTCTTATTTTTTTCTTGTGTAATCACAGAGTCCTCATTGTCCTTACACTTATGGTACCTAGTCTTTATTATCCTAATACCATAATACTCATTCCTTGAAAGACAAAGAAATAGGGAATGGTGATCAGATTCTGAGGCTGAAGACTTGACTGTCCAGATTGCTGGTGGCCTCCCAGATGAACTTTCTGGCTTCGGTTTTGGCCTTTTTAATCCAATCTCCATATGGAAGTCAGGGTGGTCTTCATAAAACAGAAATATGATTATTTCATGCCCTTCTTTCATCCCACAGAGTACCCTTGCATAACGTCTAAAGGCTTAATAAGGACTACAAAGCCTCTTAGGAACTCTGTGCTCTGCCCTGCGGTACTGTACTCTTCCCTCCCTTGGCTACCTCCAGATGAGTTAGGCGTTCTGTTACATGATACTGTAGCATCCCGCACATCTGCTGTCAGAGGTCTGACACGTTGACTACTGCTTGCTGCTCTAACAGCCATCCCCCCAGCTAGACTGCAGGCTTCATGAGGGCAGGAACCATATTGGCCTTTGTTCATCTTCTAATGACTTGCACCTAGTAATGGTTCACATTTAGTAGATGCTCAACAAATAATTGCTGAATGAATGAATGAACAAATACCATACTACCATTAACTAGCCAGTATGATTTTTATTCCCATCAGCAGGGGAAAATAATGTTTATCTACCTGAGATGACACAACCATGTATAAGTTAACCTTCGAAAGAGCTTTCTCTTTTTCAAAAGGGAGATTAGGAAGCATTCTCATTTTAAAATAGAGATAATAACTCCTTAAGTTTCTGTGTCATACACTTGACATTTTACTTTTTTTCCCCAAAAGTCTGTCCTTTACACTACTGTGCAATTTCAATATGATATATGATTCATATCAAACCTTTCCTTAGCCATGTACCCAGCAATTACTCATTGAATATGCCAGACACTCTCCTAGATGTCAAAGAAACCAAGATGTAGAAGATAAGGCTTCTTCTGTCGAGGAGCTTGTACTAAATAAAGGAGACAGGCAGATAAACACAGTAATATTCATATCTTCTAAGTATTGAGTACACACATGGACCTTCCGTGGTAAATTGAGAAAATCAAGGGTGCAATTGGTCAAAGGCCACTCCACTAAAAGCTGAGTTAGGATTTAAATCTAGGACTGTCCAATTCCAGAGCTTACCATATCACATTATGATACAGTATGCTAAGTGCTCTAAATCCAGACCTGAAGAGAGGAGGCAGGGTTACAGGGAGGAGATAGGAACTTTCCCAAAGGTAGAGAAAGGAAGGTCTGTGTGCATTTGTGCACTCATATATACGAGCTGGAGAAAGCTTCATAGAAGAAAAGATATTTTAGCTATGGAGAGAAGTTAAACCCACCCACACACACACACACACACACACAAAAATTGGTTAAGGTCCCAGAGCAATGCCAGAGTCTCACAAGGTAAGTTAAAAGTAATTAGCTTTGCTAGAGAATTAGCTATATACAAGGGAGTGGCAAGAAATGGAACGATTGTCTCTCTGCAAAGAAACTTGTACTTTGTCTTACTGGCAATGGTATTTTAAGTAGGAAAAGGATGGTTGGATTTGAATTTGTATAAAAGATCATTAGATATTTACAAAGGATTATTTGGAAGAGAGAAAGACTAGAAGCAAAGACATGGTCCAGACAACAGCAAATAAGGATTTGAACTAGGGAAGTATTGTTGGAGCTGGAGAAGAGGCTGTGGAAGTGAGGCACAGAAAGATGACTTTGAAGGATATAGAGCAATGGTAATGGGGACTGTGAGGCTCTGCCCAGGTTCCCTTTAGGACCAGGGCATATTCCCCTAATGGCAGGCAGAGCTGCTGCCTGACGGCCCTCAGCTCTCGGCCCCATTAGGAGAGCCACATTGCCCAAAGTCATAAAGCCCCTTCCAGGGGGCAGCCTCCAACCAATGATTGGCAAATAGGGTTACAAAGGCAAAGCCTCTTCTCCCCAGCTTCAGATAACTCTGAAAGCTTATTCCAGCTTTAGATCCCCATGCGATTACTTTGATGAGAGAGTGCGCACAGCTCGACTTCTCTTTTTGCCCAATCTTGCTTCCTGCCCATGGTGTTGGTCTCAAGAGCATTTGAACTCCAGTAGATTGTTTGGAAGAGCCATGGTTTTAAATGTGTTTCTATAAAGCTTCACAAAAATCAAAGACCCTAGGGGCAACACCCAGTACTGCAAAAATGATTCATAAATGGACAAAAGATGACTTTTTTTTTGTATTAGTTCATGATGCAGACCAGTCATTCAATAAAAATTTACTTGAAATGGAAAGGAGAGAATGAGAAGATATTGAACCAGGCACTGTCAAAATCAAATAAGGAGAAAATTTAAAGAAGGAACTAGTCAAACACATCAAATACTGAGGGAAGATTAAATGGGATAAGGGCAAAAAATTGTCCAATGGTGGGCGCCTGGGTGGCTCAGTTGGTTAAGCGACTGCCTTCGGCTCAGGTCGTGATCCTGGAGTCCCGGGATCGAGTCCCGCATCGGGCTCCCTGCTTGGCAGGGAGTCTGCTTCTCCCTCTGACCCTCCTCCCTCTCATGCTCTCTGTCTCTCATTCTCTCTGTCTCAAATAAATAAATAAAATCTTTAAAAAAAAAAAAATTGTCCAATGGCTTTGACACTGGAAGGTTGAGCAATCTGACTTCTGTTGGCGTAACGATGCAGGCACCCCCGTATTGCTAGATTCCAGGGAGAACAGAGGGGAAATGTAAATTTGATTGATTGTAAACTATGCTATCAAGGAGTCCAGATTTCAAAGGAGCCAGAATAGAATCTTGATGTTTCCTAACATTGCCCACTATCAAGGGTGAGTGGGGTCTATGTCTACTGCATATGCACAGGGAATCCAGAGTAATAAGGTTTGCAATAAATCTTGAGCAAACATCCAGGACTCTGGGAACACCCATTCACATCACATCTTTTCCTTTCTCAAGAACTGGAGGTTCCCAAAAGTGAATTCTCAAATCCCACACTGTGATGTGGTCAAGCCGCGTGCTTAGTCACTTCATGCCCGGTGTCCACACTGTCGATTTTTTGGAAGCCAGAGTTTTCCTTAAGGTCTTGCCCTGCCATTACACGATGAAGAACGCCAGGCGCTGTTTCAGGTAAGAAGTTCCCGACCTAAGGCCACAGGGGTGGGTGGCCCGGGGGAATTAACCACAGAAAATGTTTCCCACGAACCCACAGAGCACAGAATCCATGTCTGAAATGTCTGTGCTTCTCTGCTTGTTTCTTCTCAGCAGGGTGCAGTACCAAGCATTATGTAATAGAGGCAATAGCAGCTAAAACTTTAAAAAATAATCTCTGTGGTAAATTTGAAAGCGAATGTTGAAGACTGGAACATTTCAGATTTTCCACTCAGTGGATTGAATTGCCAGATACTTCAGTATCACTTTCTCTCCATTTAGCTTTGGAAAGCAGAGATCAAATGCATGACCCTGCAGTCAATTTCCACATTCTGGAAGGAATAGACTCTGTAGATTTGAGCTGGCAACCACGCTCTGAAAAATGGCATGATGCAGGTGCAATAATGTGTTATTGCAATTGTATAAGTATCTTACAGAAAATGGGATCTTTTTGTTAGTTATGATAATCCATGTAAATTCCCAGTTCACAGTAACTGGGTTGAGACATTACATGTCAATTGTCTTGCCCAAACCTCTTGTGGTTTAAAAAAAAAAGAGTAGCGTGAGAACTCTTAATTCATAAATTATAAATCCTCCTTCGGTTTCCTTTTTGAACTATTGTAGCAGGTATAACTTTTATTCCACAAAACTTGGAAGCAAGGAACTTCATATTACTTTATTTCAGGAAATTGGATGATCTGTTCTGTGCCTCCATGTTTCTGACAAAAGTGAACAAATGTATCCAGGCTTCCATATGACACCTTCTCCTCAGTGTCATATAAGAAGAGTTGATGCCTCATGCCATCTAGAACGTTCAGTGAAGGACCCTCTGCCCACTGTTCCTGAGGTAGGTGGTCACACATCATCACAGACATGTGTGCATTCAGTGTATGTGCACATGTGTATGTTTGTGTGTCTGTCTGTCTGTATGTGCATGGGGGTGGGGACAGGGTGTTCTACCCTGAGGACTGGGCCTTGGCCATCAATGTCCAGTATCCCAAGATGCTCCATGTAGCCATTCTCATTTGAGGTCACACACATAATCTAGGCCCTACAAGGGGTCCCACTGTGAGAAAACTAGTAAAATACATCTGGCCCCATCTCTGGGGAAGCTCTAAAAATATTTTTCCTAGTTCATTTTACTTCCCACTTTCCCAATCCTTGAGGCTTTTCTTTATAAAAGATGAGACCAAATAGTCCCAAGGAATATCCTAGGAATGGGTGAGAGAGAACTTCTGGGTACCCATCAACTTTGTCTTTGGTCAACAGCTAATATGGCCACTCCCCTTCACAAGCAGAGGCATGGAAACACAAAGTTGAAAACACTTTCTTGGAATGAAGTGCTGAAAAATGGTGAGTATGAAGCAAACTGAATATCTAAACTGTTCTGTATCCTCCCCACCTTCCAGCCCTTATCATATTGGTGTGTGAACATGTTTCTGACAAATGAGACTGTCCAGAAGGAAGAGGCATCCATGTGAGGGTTTGACCTGCAATGCCTCACTCTGGACAGAAGCCGCCGGCTGGAATGCAGGACCATCACGCAGTCCTCTAAAACAAAAGCAGCGACAAAATCCTGCTTCTGCCTATTCAAAAGCTATTCTGATTTCAAATGATGGTACATAATTACAGCTTTCCCCGAATGTATTGACATCAAATACGTTGACTGAAAGATAAATATGGGATGGACTATGGCTTTTGCTGTGAGGTATAATAACTGAGGTATAAATTCTAGCAGGAACATCATTGTTCTATTTCACTAAACGTTACCCACTCTTTCAACATAACAAAAATTTAAAACCAGAATGTTTCCCAATTTTCATAGAAAGCACAAAGAGAGAACTAAGCTGAATAATTAATATGTTTAGAAACTAGAGGTTTAATGGGGTGCCTGGGTGGCTCAGTCAGTTAAGCTTCGGACTCTTTATTTCAGCTCGGGTCATGATCTCAGGGTCATGAGATTGAGCCCCGTGATGGGCTCGTGCTCAGCCAGCACAAGGTCTTCTTGTTCCTCTCATGCCCCCTCTCCCCTTTTCCCCCCTTGCTTGGCACGCTGGCTCCTGCATTTTCTCTTTCTTTCTAAAATAAATGAATAAATAAAATATTTTTTAAAAAACCCTGGAGGCTTAAAATGAGTCTTTGGAACTTTTATAATCTCAGTTTTAGTTCTGCTCATTAAATTCAGTTGCACCATTTGTCTTTCTAGAACTTGCCCTCTGCTTTTGTTGGGTTTCCCCCCTATTGACAAAGTACTCTCCTCCAGGCTCTGTGCTTCTCTCTAAAGTTTCCCTTGAAAAATATCTGCTTCAAAATATATGGTCAGGAATATCATCCATGTATTCATTCTACAAATTAGATACATACATGAACCACGTAGACATATATCCTTGCACTGTTGGCATTTGTATTAGGGGAAATGGATGGAAGATAGGCGATCAATAATAAGCATAATAAATAAATAACTTATATGGTATATCACATGGTGACAAGTGCTACAGAAAAAACACAGCAGGGTCAGCAATATTGGGGAGCTGGGTGGGGGTGGATGGGCAGATTGTAGTTCAGGGTGGACTTTGTGAGATGGTGCTATTTAGGCAAACGGTGCAAGTCCAACCAGGTGGGTGTTTGGAAAAGAACATGAGTTACTGCAGCTGCCGCCGGCAGAGCAAGTGGCCAATGCAAAGGCCCTCAGGCAGGAGATGCCTGTTGACAAGGAGGAAGATGTAGGCATTGAGAGTGGGCGACAGAAGACTAATAAGGGCCGATGTCGGAGAGATAGAGTGGGGTATAGCGGGCCTTCTGGGCATTTTCAGGATTTTGGCATTCACTCTGAGTGAGATGAAAGCCCCTGAAGGGTTTTTAACAGAAGAACGACAGGCCTTTTTTCATTTTAAAAGGATTACCCTGCTGCTGAATTGAGAGGAGACTGGGGAGACAGACACAGTTGGGGGGACTAGTCTGGAGGCTACTGCACAGATCTAGGCAAAGCACTTTCTAGATCTATTTTGAAGGAAGAGCCAACAGGATTTCCTGAGAGGTTGGATGTGAGTGTGAGGAACTGGCTGGCCTTCCGCAGTGCACTTATGCTGCATGAATGACAAACACTTCTTTTCTATCTTTCCCACTTTGAGCAGTTTCTTCTGCTTAATATTGCAATCCTTTTTATGTAATGCTAACGTTCCACCAATATTTTGGTATTCTTGCTGTTTCATCCGTCACAGACTTAGCGGGAAAAAAAAAAAGTTTAAGGAACACAACTGCTTGACAATGGGAGCAGCCTGCCTCTCTAAAAGGGGGTGTCCAGGGGCGCCTGGGTGGCTCAGTCGTTAAGCGTCTGCCTTCGGCTCGGGTCATGATCCCAGGGTCCTGGGATCGAGCCCTGCATCGGACTCCCTGCTCAGCCGGAAGCCTGCTTCTCCTGCTCCCCCTGCTTGTGTTTCCTCTCTAGCTGTCTCTCTCTCTGTGTCAAATAAATCAATAAAATCTTTAAAAAAAATAAAAATAAAAGGGGGTATCCATAGTCTTTTTCTCATTTACTCCCCTTAAAAAAAAAGAAAAAAAAAAAAACTGGCACTGTTTAAACTGTCACAGAACAAATAAAACCCATACGTGTTTCACAATTTATGTAACTGATTTAATTTGCTTTCCCAAGTCCATCAGAGGGGGTCCCTGGGGGGCTCAGTCGGTTAAGCGTCCAACTCTTGATTTCGGCTCAGGTCATGATCTCAGGATCCCTGGATCGAGCCCCGCATTGGGCTCCCGCTCCGCAGGGAGTCTGCTTGTCTCCCCCTCCCTCTTCCCCTCCCCCTGCTGGTGCACTCTCTCTCTAAAATAAATAAATCTTAAAGAAAAATTCCATCAGAGTTCTGACAGTTACAGCTTTTATTTTTCCTCAAGACCTTAAATTTGGCTGTTGCCAGGCAAGAGGTATGAGGAATCTTGGCATCTGAACAAGATGACTGACTGCCAGGGGGAGGAACACCAACCATGAAATGGTCTTGCCAATTTCTCTGCCAGAGCCAGCTTTATGGATAATGATGATATTACCGACCACGTGTGTCGATTGCTTCTCAGTTGACTGAGCTGTTTTACACACATTAACCTATGTAATCCCCAAAACAAACCTAGGAGTTATGTGTCATCGGCTGCATCATACAGAGGAGCGGATTGTCTCAAGGAGGTGAATTGATTTCCCCAGGCCATATCACTGGGAAATGACAGAGCCAGGCTCCACACTGGGTTCAGAATTTAATTCTAGTCATGCTTCTACTCTGGGGCTGAGGCATGTTCCTCCTTGCTGCAGTTGATGGCTCTGTGAGGACCATAAGTGAACTTTGTTCTATTTCCCAGTCTTGCTAAGGATCGGTCTTTCCAGGAACAAAAGGGGACGGTGTTCAATAAGTTTCTAGGCTCCCTAAGGCCTTGACCTGAGATGCAGACTCAGTCAGCCTGTACTGACTCCAGCGGGAATAATTCTTGCCAGCCCTTATGCTTCGATGGCAGAAGACATTCATTCCCGGCCCCTACACTGCATGCGAGAGTCCCTGTCTCGGATATAATTGCTGCTGTAAAGATCTGTGATGAATGAGTGGCCCTGTTTATGAAGTCTGCAGTGCCACAAAGCCCTTTAAGAAATGTTAAATCCTGTTAGTATAAATCTAGAAATAATTTGATACATGTCTCCATTACGGGCTAGAAGAATAAAAAGTCACCATCTGCCTTTCCACAAAATAATATTAATGGGGCTAACACCATGGCTTTAAATTGAGGCGGCTTCTAAAATTAGGGAAGTAGAAGGCATGAAACTCACTCCATCAGAAGTTTATTGATTTTTCAATTAACATTGAAGGTTTGCTCCCCAAAATTTTGCTTACTGGCTCAGAAATGAAGTGTGCCAGTGGATAATAATTGACATGAATTGCTATGTTCCATACATCATCCTCAATGTCAAAATGACTGATAATGAGCAAGTCCTAGTTGTTTAAACACTCTTCAACTAAAGTAGCATCATTAGAAAAGATAAAGATTGCACAGCATGAAATTCTTGTGCATTTTTAATGAGGCTAGCTTAAAACAAACTACGAAAAATCTGTTTCTAGGTGAATTTAATTTAAACATAATAAAGAGGATTATTTACTGAAGAAGGACTAGGCACTTTTTAAAAAATGAAATTTAATTGAGTACCATTTTAGAAACTGGTTCAAGACTGCCAAGCTCTTAGCCTTTTGACTTTTTAGGGTGCTTATAATGAAAAAAGTGAAAAGAACACTCTCCATTACACATACTTGTGCCCATGGTAACACTGGTAAGCATAGAAATTATTTGCTAACTTAGCTCCTTCTTATATTTCTGTTACTGAATCATGTCTTCAGTGTACTAAGTTCATCCATTAAGAATACTATTAAGAAGAAATACCATGGGTGCCTGGGTGGCTCAGTCTGTTAAGCAGCTGCCTTCGGCCCAGGTCATTATCCCAGAGTCCTGGGATCTAGTCCCACTTCAGGCTCCCTGCTTCTCTGCCCCTCCCTTGGTTCATGTGCATTCTCTCTCTCGCTCACTCTCCCTCTCAAATAATTAAATAAAATCTTTAAAAAAAAAAAAAGAAAGAAAGAAAAAGAAATACCACTAAGCTTGACTCTCAATCACAGCCTTAGGATTCAACACCTAGTATTTAGCAACTTGTACTAGCTATGTGCATCTCTTAGGTAAACAGAGTTACAGAATAAACCTGGAAACCCTTTCTCTAGTTTATGGAAAATTTAAACACTTCCAAAATACTTATTTGAATAGGGAATATTTTACTGATACATTCCAAGCACCTGAAACCATGACCCGGTAAACCGTGGAGCTCTCAATAAATATTTATTGAATGTTGGTTAAATGAGTAGATGTTCTAGTGTTCTCAGCAACAGCTCAATCATTTCAGCAAATGTGAGTGCTTATCCAATGCCCAGCAATGTGCTTGGTTCCTAGGAAAAGTTGACTGAGGCAGAAGAACCAGAGACCCAGTTCACTGCCTTAAATAGCTGATGACCTGGTAGGGGAGGATGAAAAGAGATGAAAAGAAACCCAGGCTATGAGTAAGCACTGTGTGGTCACAGAAGAGAAAGCGACTGCCTACCTGGGGAACCCAGGCAGGATCTCCTAGAGGATAGGATGCTTGATCTGGGTCTCCTGGGAGACACATCCTGAAGAACGAATGAAACCTCAAGAATCAATGATGACTCTGTTTACCTTTTTCTTCAAAAGTCAATCCTCATCATTCTTTAAGGAGCCAGATCACCTCATCCTGAAATTTCAGCTGGGCTGTTTCACTCGATTCAGTGTTTATTGGGATAGGCCTTCAAATGAACAAGGTGTATTAATTGCCCAGCATGGTCTGTGCGTGACGTTGGGCCTCTGTCCATGTAGGAGATGGCACAACCCCTGCCCTAGAGGATTTCTGCTCTGGTGTGTCAGGAACACAGGGCGCAGGCCCCTTCCCCTGGTCTGGGGGCTGGGAAGGCCTCCCCTCCCTCAGGAAAGCACATGGAAGCTGGGATCCGATAAGCAGAGCAGAGACAAACAGGGAAAATGGGAGGGGTCCTCAGGAGGGAAGGACATTCCAGGAAGAGGGAAGGCCTTGCGTGAAACCACCCACTCCCATAGGATCCAAAGACCAATTTCTTGGGAGCCTTGAAAATGAATGGCTTCAGGAGCCAGCGGAAAACAGGTTTTCCTGTCACTCTTCCTCCACTCCACCTTCTCCCCGGCCCCTGCCCCGGAGCCTGGCTTGACAGGCAGCAAGGGACACGGGCTTCGGTTTTCCGGCATTCTCCTCCCACTGACCCTAAAGCTGCCAGCCACAGGTTTCTTGGAACTGCAAATATTGTTTGAACTCCAGCTAAAACTGGAGATGTGTTTTGAGTCACATTATGCAAGCATATTTATACCATCTGTTTATGACACTTACAGGTGGACCCTATGATTCATTACACATACAGCTCACTAAAGATAGAAGCTTGGAAAATCCTGGGCTCTGGGGAGTCGCTGGGTATGGGCCAGTGTGCAGAAGGAGAAGGCAAGTAAGAAATCTTAGAGTTTTAGGGCTTTTCACATAAAATCCTGACCGTGGTGAAAACGGTTTTGAGAGCATTTCATACCATGGATTTGGTATAGAAGGATGGAGAAAGGAAGTGACAAGATACATATCGCCGTGACCGCTTGTGGAAGATTTCCCTTTTCTATGGGGTGTGTGTTCCTGTGTGTACGCGTGTGCACCTGTGTTAGGAAATCAGAAAGTATTTGCTGACTATGGAGTCAGAAGTCATCTCCGTGTCAGAAGGAAGGATCCAGTTCTAAGACAATTCCTTCTTTCTCCTAAGTAATGTTTCTATATGAGTGGACTTCACAGTTTGTGTTCCTTATCTTCATATAAGATAATTCCTTAGTTGTTTTTTTTTTAATCTTTTAGAACCCTTTGATGACAACATACATGGACCTAAGATCAAGCTACAAGATTTATCCATCCTTTTGTTTTCAGAAGCCGTTCCCCTCTCCATAAATCAGGAATGTTGCCACCACATGCTAAGGCTGGTATCACTGCAGTCTCTATGTTTTAGTCAAATGTGCAAACTTCCAATAGCATCGGAAATAACGATAGCTTTTAAAGTGATTTCAATAAGCAAGTATCTCAAAATCAAACTGTCTGATAGGGACCCTTCCCCCTGGGGTAGTAGAAACATCCAAAAGAGTCCAGGAAGAACGAACTCACTGCTGTATTCAATTAGTTGAGAAACCATCAAAGTAAATAAGGCAATACCTTTAAGAACACACAAAAAGGGAGGCAGTGAAGTAGAACAGATTAAAAGAAAAAGGAGAAGTCTGTTTTAGCTACCAAGTGACCCCAAGGGTGAAGAACAATTTCTTCTTCAGGACAATTTTAGTAAAGGTCTCCTAGCAAGATGGCTCAGTGGAAATGATTCTTTTTCATGTCTGTAGGGAACCAATGAAGTTTGCAGGAAACACAGGCAGTGTAATTTCAAACAAAGTGCAGTAGGTCAGCTGGAGAGAGCAACTTTAGAAATCTTTTGTCCCCTCCTAGAATACTAATGGCTTTGAAAAGTCCCAATGGTCATGAGGAAAGCCATTTGCATCTTAGGAATAAGACACAGTGTGGAGAAAAAGCTCATTAGCTCTGTGTCAACTCAAGAGGGCTTTCACGGAATTCGCAGCCTTCTTAAACTGACAGCTGATAATGCTCGTCTCACAAAATTGCTTTTAGCTGTAAAATGTTCAATGACAATTTATGGAGTCCTGCTATGTGCCAGGATTCGTGTCAGGCTGAAGAAATACCCAGATACAGGAGGTTTTTGACTTTAAGAGTGAGAGTGAGAAAAATGTCATTAGATATTTATGTAGTTACTAATATAAAACCATGGAAGTGTGAATATAGTGCTGTAGGATTCCTAAGGGGATAACTCCATCTGGAAGAAGCAATATGTAAGACATCAATTTCCAGAACATAAATCTCAATAAGAGGTTCAGTGAATACGTTAGCGGCGCCCCGTCAGTCACGGCACAGGTACCAGTGAAAGACATGACTAAACCCGTCATTGCATTCATTCCCACAGAGCTGAGTTTGAGCCTCAGAATCCTTCTTAACACAGCTCGCCACCACCAATAACTAAGAGCTGGATGGAACCTACTTGCTAATCTGGCTCTCTACAAATGTAAGGAATTGTTATTAGAGAGCTTCAAGAACAATTGCCCACGTACACTGCCCATCTTTGAAGGGTATAAGTTAGACAAATTGTTCAAAGAGCATAGGACCAGGAATGAGATGATCCAAATTCTAACTAGCTTTGTGATGGTGACCAAACCTTTTATATGCCAGCTTCTTTCCTTATCAGAAATGGGAAAATATTGCCTCCCTGAGAAGAGTCTGGAAGTGTTAAATATAGAAGTATAGAAGAATTAAGGGTACTTGAAAACTGAAGTGCTGAACCAACAAAAAATATGGGTTATTGTGACAATGTTTATTATACTCTTGGTATTATGGTTTTAACTAATCTTTCATAGTATGCTGGGAATTCTCCGATGCAAGCCCCCCAGCCCCCACTTGCAAAATCCAGGATAAATATGTTCAAATGAAAATCAAAGTCATCCTTAAAAGGGAAAAGAAGTTTAAAAATGTGAAAGAAGGAAGACAGAGAGTTCCAGTGTAATAGTGTAGTGGATAGGAACAAGGCCTCGGGCGCCAGATTATGCAGGTTTAAATCTTCCATCTGTCACTAACTCTGTGACCTTGGGCAAATTACTTAATCTCTCTGGCCTCGGTTTCCTTGTTCAAAAAATGAGGTTAATAACAGAACCTGTTTCACAATAGTGTTGTGAAACTCCCCCAACTCCCACCAGACCCCAGATTTGTTCAGTTCAGGGTGAACATCCTAAGGTACTGAATCCAAGAACAGTCTGTGTTTCTTACTTAGGAAGTTTCCCATCTCTGGGGAAAAAATCAAGACTGTGATCTTAAAGATCCCTTAATGCTGTGTAAAAAAGATGTCAACTTTCCTTTCCTTCTTTTTTCTCTCCTTCCTCCCTTCCTTCCTTCCGTCCTTCCCTGCTTCCTCCCTCCCTCCTTCCTTCCAATGATATTCTTTGAGAGTTCATTATGCGATAGATGCTATGCTAGAAATCTCAAAATTTTGTGTTACAGTGGATCCCTCAGAAATATATGTAGCTTTGATATTACCCATAAATCCAGTGAGTCTTTAGAAGGCAGCTTAAATTCCCGTGAAAGGGAGGAAATCGATTCATTGCAATAAAGCATTAAAGGTTAGTTTCCTAAATTCTAGGACCTCTAAAATAGTGATCTCCAAACTTGTTTGAATATTCACCTTTATCAAAAACATTTTTGAGGGTGAATATTAGTTTATAAATTACATAGAAGAACTACAGTAACAATAAATAACAAATTATTTACTAAAAGACACTAACGGTGGAACATTTAAACAAACAAGATAGAATGACTAGGTGTTCAAGTATTTTTTCTTACATCTTCATGGATTTCCCTGTGCAGACCCCTGTGGCCCTCATCCCCCATGTAGAGGTTGTCTTCTATGGGATTTATATAGGTTAAAAAAAAAAGAAACCCTGTAGAAGAAAAATATATAACTACAGTTATATATATATACATATATATATATATATTCAATATATATATATATATAGAAGAGAAACGTGTTATTTGAATAAAGCCAGCATCTTGTGACATCATTGGCAACTTTTATTCTCTCTCAAGCCAAAGAGGACTTCACTGGAAGTAAAATCTGCAGTAAGAATTCTTCAAAAGAATGCAACACATTTTCTTGAGAGGCATTGCCTTTTAATTAAGAGCTGCTAAATGAACTCAGCGACAGACGTCATGGTTAAGTTCAAAGTTTCTGGGGCCACCTCTCCTGGATCAGACTCGGTCTCCACCATTCCCTAGTACTGTGATCTTGCGCATGTCACATAGGCTTTGTTGTGCCTCCGTTTCTTCATCTGTAAAAGGTAGAATGGTAGTCTGCCTGTATCCTAAGTGATGTGAGGATTAGGTAACTCCCGGGCATATACTATGTGTCCTAGGACTTGTCATTATTACTAACTTTAATAAAGACAGCATGAAAGGCTAAGCTTTCTTGGCTTCATTTTGGAGTAAGTTGTTAAACTGTGTTATACTATCAGAAGCCAAAGCAGTCTTCTTGAAGTGAGTTTAATTCTTAATTCGCAGATTAGCAGATCAAAGGTGATTTACCCAGCTTCCCAGAGAAATAGAGGAGGAAAGAAAAACCAGACTCCAGTTTGTATGTGCCCCATCTATCACTTTTGTAGGACTTATTCTAACTTCCCACAGAATCCTCCCCCAAGGGAAAGGGATTTGTGCAGGGGATCTGAGTCAGGGGTCCTGTCCTCCCTCACTCACTTGTCTCTATCTGTAGGGTTTTACCAAAAAGAATCTCAAAGGCGAATTTTATGGGTAAATGTTGGCAGGAGCATGTAGCAGGGTATGAAAATCACTGCCTGCCTAAAGGAAGAAACTGGAACAGTGTATGCATTTTGTGTTCAAGAATACAAAGTCAAGAGGTGCCTGGGTGGCTCAATTGTTAAGTGTCTGCCTTCGGCTCAGGTCATGATCCCAGGGTCCTGGGATCGAGCCCCGCATGGGGCTCCCTGCTCCATGGAAGCCTGCTTGTCTCTCTCCCCCTCCCCCTGCTTGTGTTTCCCTCTTTTGCTGTGTCTCTCTCTGTCAGATAAATTAAAAAAAAAAAAAAAAAAGAATTCGAAGTTGGTACTCAATGCACTTTTAATTGGATTTGCTCATTGAGGCCATCTCTTTTTACTCTTGCTTCATTAGAATTCTAATGGAAAGGGAGAAAGGAAGGAAGGAAAGAAGGAAGGGAGAAGGGAGAAATTATTACTGAGTACCTATATAGTACCAGGTACAGTGCTAGATAATATATGCATATTTATTCTCACTTAATCATTACAACAATTTGACAGTAACGGGTATCATCATACCTATTTTACACATGAGGAAACTGAAGTTCTGAAGATTTAAGTAACTTTCTCAAGTTTATGAAGCTATTAGGAGGCATAACTAGGATTCATTATCTAGATGTGCCAGAGTGTAGGTCATCACATACACCTGGCTCACTGCCTCCCAACAGACACTTACCAGGGTCCTGAGCAGCTCTAGGAGGCCAGCTTCCTGGACTGATCATCCCACTGACTATTCTCTAGAAGCATTTCCCTGAATAAATGCAGACCTTTGAACTATTATGGACCCAAAACAAGCACAAACTGAATCCTAATGCCAAAAACCAACCAAACAAAAAAAACCCAAAAAACAACTCTTTGGATAATGATTTTATTAAATTAGTCCTTCCCTGGCCCTATAGTATTACACTTAAAAAATTACTCATTTTCATGGGAATCATGACTGAAGAATATTACTCTAAAATATGGGAGCTAAGACTTAGGGAGAGGCATGGTATTCCGGGACTTTCCAGCCTTCCAGACTGGTCTGAGTTCCCAGATTACTTTTTGCTATCCCTCTCCACTCACTGCTTGCAATTAACTGGAGTCACACATGTTATAAAATGTCTTTTCAGAGAGTTCCCAGTTTGAAAAAAATCATTGTGTTCCACAGCTCACTTCAAATTCAGTTGTTTGAGTATTGAACTACATTTTTCCATAGGATTCATGTTCTCAGTTTAGTGACCAAAAATTCTCTGGTCTGTAATATACCTGAAATTTACTTAGTACCATGCTGATAAAATGTAAATAATAGATTTGAATAAGAAGTATGTTTTTATAATTACTAAAATTATAATAAATGTAATAATAACAATTGTAACATGTACCATAAAAATCTATCAAGATATCATATCCCACTTTTATAAATGAGAAAAATATCCTGAGCCAGATTAAGTAATTAACCTCAAGGCACATATTATTAGTACATTGTCAGGATTTGAACTCAGATCTGGTATATATTTGATGTTCTGGTTACTCAGTCTCTCTGAATTTTGATTTTTTTTTTTTTTAAGATTTTATTTATTTATTTGACAGAGAGAGACACAGCGAGAGAGCGAACACAAGCAGGGGGAGGGGGAGAGGGAGAAGCAGGCTCCCCGCAGAGCAGGGAGCCCGATGTGGGACTCCATCCCAGGACTCCAGGATCATGACCTGAGCCGAAGGCAGTCGCTTAACCAACTGAGCCACCCAGGCGCCCCTCTCTGAATTTTGATTTAACAAAATATTGGCGGGGCGCCTGGGTGGCTCAGTCGTTGGGCGTCTGCCTTCAGCTCAGGTCATGATCCCAGAGTCCTGGGATTGAGTCCCACATCGGGCTCCCTGCTCTGCGGGGAGCCTGCTTCTCCCTCTCCCACTCCCCCTGCTTGTGTTCCCTCTCTCGCTGTGTCTCTCTCTGTAAAATAAATAAAATCTTTAAAACAACAACAACAACAACAAAAAAAAACAAAATATTGCCATCAGAGACAGGATATTCAATTTCACTTCCGGTTCTGTTCCGAACATGCTTTGGGCAAGTCCTTTGACTTCCCTAGACTTAATTACTTCATTAAGAAGTTGAGCGGTTTGGACTATTGGTCTTGAAATTCCAGGCCAACTAAGCCCTCTGGTGATAAATTTCTTATCACCTCTATAAGCAGCCCTATACCATTACTCCATGGCTATGGTTTTTAGAAAGTTTCTTTTTCCTAGTCAATCAAAATATGTCTCTCAATAATTTCTAGACATTTTTCTCCTGGAATCCTACAGAATAAATCTATACGTCCTTCCCCATCCATTCATCCAAACAGTAATTATGTAGTATAGTACCAGCATTAGGGAATCCAAAGAGGTAATGTCAAATAGATGGAAATGAAATGAGACAATTAGAATTAAATATGTATTTAATATACATTTAGAGGAATCCTCTATGTCTGTCTCAGGTGTGTTAGTCATGATATGTTAGGCTATCCTGAAGTAGAACTAAAGCCTGACATCTCAGTGGCTTCATACGATGAAAGTTTATTTTTTACCCAAGTAAAGTCTAATGTAGAGTGGGGATATGTCTAGGCAACTCTCCTCCAAGTGATAAACCAGGAACCAGGCCACTTTCAACTTATAGTTTTGCCAGTTTTTCCAGGTTTGATCCATCACTTCCAACTGCATAGGCAGAAATAGATGGAGAATGGAAAATCATGCAAATTGTTTTATGGCTAGGGTTGTAAATCACTTATACCACCTCCGTCCACATTTCCTTGGCTAGAACTCAGTCACATTGTCCTACGGACATACAATGCTGACTGGGAAAGTGTTCTTCCAGTATCTCCAGAAATCAAATTGTTTGGTGAACAAATTGCATTATGTTTCCTATAGGAACTCAAGGGACTTTACACTGTAGACTTGCAAACCAATTAAGATTTGAAAAATGGGTAAGAGTTTTATAGGTGATAAGTCTGATGGAGGTGCTTTGGACAGAAAGAAATTGCTGCACAAAGATCCAGACAGAGCCAAAGATCCAGAAAAAGCATGGCATGTCCGGAAAAAGAATTACATAAAGGTTTACTGGGTCCATATCGTGTCAGTCCTTTCACTAGGTGCTGAATTATTTTGGTAATGTTGTTTAAAGTAGATGCCTTAGTGAAAGTTCCCACCAAAACAGTTCCCGAGCCTGAATTTTGAGTGAATATAGTATATTTAGAAAGTGACCTCGAAAGGCAGAAGTGATGGACAGGGGAAAGTGACATAGAAACAGAAGACAAGCCAAAGCCAGGTTGTATCATCTAGTTGACCCTGATAGAGGCAACTGTTGCTTGAATCTGAGAGTCATTATTGGCAGCTTATGAAGTGTGTCTCATAACTGCTCTAAGAGGATTTGAAGTGGGGCACAAGAAACACCCAACATCAACCATTTCCAGTGCCATCCACCTCTTACACTTGTGCCTTCCGTTAGTCAATCCATCACAGAGCCCCCTTTAAAGTAGTAGCCAGTAATTAAAAGTGGATTAGTGGGGCACCTGGGTGGTTCAGATGGTTAAGCGTCTGCCTTCGGCTCAGGTCATGATCCCAGGGTTCTGGGATCGAGCCCCACATCGGGCTCCTGGCTCAGCGAGGAGCCTGCTTTTCCCTCTCCCTCTGCCTCTCTCCCTGCTCATGCTTTCTGTTTCTCTCTCTCTGTATCTCTGTGTCTCAAATGAATAAATCAAATCTTTAAAAAGATTAAAAATAAAAAATAAAATTGGATTAGTGGACTCCCATCCAAGTACTAACCAGGCCCAACCCTGCTTAGCTCCCGAGATCAGACAAGATCGGGCGCGTTCAGACTGGTAGAGGGGAGGGGGTGGGGGGATGGGTTAGCCTGGTGATGTGTATTAAAGAGGGCACGTATTGAATGGAGCACTGGGTGTTATACGCAAACAATGAATCATGGAACACTACATCAAAAACTAATGATGTAATGTATGGTAATTAACATAATATAAAAAAATAAAACAAAATGAAAAAGTGGATTAGTGGAATCAACCTCAGTCCCTGCTTCTGTAACTCATCCTGAAGCACATAATTCAAATTCATTCTCTTACTCCTACTCTCTCTGTTATGGGCTGAATGTTTGGATCCCCCCCAAATTCATACATTGAAGCCTTAAGCCCCAATATGATGGTATTTGGAGATAAGGCCTATAGTTAGAAAGTAATTAAGAGAAAGGCCACGTGAACATACACTAAGAAGGATGCCATCTGCAAGCCAGGATGAGAGCTCTCACAAGGGACCAAATGGGCCAACACCTTAATCTTGGACTTCAAGTTTCCAGAACTATGAGAAGTAAATTTCTGTTATTTAAGCGACCCAGTCTATGGTATTTTGTTACGGCAGCCTGAGAAGACTAATACACTATTTATTTAATATTTTTCTCATCCTTAGCCAGCACTTTGGCTGGTCTAGTAGTCTCTCCTTGCTGTCTAGGCTGCGTACCTAGTGAGATGACCTACACCTTCCATCCTGAGGGCTTTGGACTCATGCCCTTCTGAGGTCATTGCTGTTATACTTACCCAGTCACCATTTTCAGTGGGTACAGAACAAGCAAGACATTTCCAAGTGAATTCCCTGGCTATACTCCAACTTACAGCAGCAACCCTAGCTCATCATGGCAATCATGATCATCTACTCACACTAGTACTGTAATCATTTCTTGCTTGCTAGTCCACTAATATGAAGAATCTAGAGTAACTAAGTGATAGTTATAGCTTCAAATAGAGTGGAGCCCTTCTTGTGGAGGTAAACTCTTCAGGAAAATAGGGTCTCAGGTCCAGCAGAGCTTAAGCACAAATTTTACAAGTTGGTCACAGAGAATGATGATAAGAGTGCCTAATTTTCTGTAAGCCCCTTGGTTCCTGGATCCATGTATTCTATGTACCAGGGATCTAGCATCATCTTTTGACCCTGACTCAGTACATTTATAATCCTAAGGTCAATATTATTGAGCTGGCACATTACTTGAGTTTTTAATAGGCCTTTTCACTATTCTATTAGGTCAGTTGTTTCGTCATGACTGGGTATACAAGTCAAGTAGATCTCATGGTTATGATGATATTTCAGGCATTTTGTAAGCCTCCAAATCGTGCTGCTGCTAGCAGCACTGAAGGCAGAAAAGGCAACCCATGTACTTCCATATAACAATTCCAGCAAGGAAAAATCATTAAAAAGAGGTTTGATGTAACCAACCAACCACCAAACCACTGCCTGGCTTCATTCAGCAAGAGTACCATTCCAAGGGCTCAGCATTTGTCTCTAATGCTTACAGATTGGGTATTGAGCCACAGAAGTATCTAGATCAGCCTTGGGGAGAAGCATCTCATGTTACTGAGTCTGTGCTATGGACTCTATCTCTGGCACCACGGACACTTAATTCATGAGTCCATCATGCCAGCACCAAGCAGAAAATGGAGCTGGCTATCATCCTCTCCTGTTTTTATTGGATGTCTCCTCTTTGGTTCATGCTCTCCTCATGGCTTGTGTCTACTACCAGAGGTCAATCCATACGAATCCTCTGCAGACTTCCTTTTTGCCCTTCTTTTTGTCTTACTCATTCTGTGTGTATGAATAATAGGCAAGCTATTTTCTAATAGCCATGAATTAATACATATCCATACCTCAAGCCACTTCTCTATCCATGCAAAGTGAACAAACCAAGTGTTTTTTTCACAAACTCTGACCCTTAGGAGGATTTTCCCCACCAATCTCATTTAGGAATACCCATGACTGGGTCTGTGGTGTGGCAGCAGTCCTTTTAAACTTTTTTCCATATAATGTACCAACACCAAAATATTCATTAATAGGATAGTACTCTGAATCTTTGTGGAGTCCATTTCTCATCCTGTGATTCTGGCTCACAGGTCTCCTATAGGAGTAGTTATATTTCTGGCAACTTCATGATCTCAAGGTCTAACTGCACAAAAGTATCCAATGCAGTGTGATACAAAGAAGAATCTTTATGATTAGAGAGCTCTATGCCAATCAAATACTTAAGCTCCCATATAACCTAATGTTCCTTCTACCCATACTTCATCACAACCTACTTTATGTGACAATCTTAACAATTATGATACTACTGCATGTCAAAGATTATCACCACCCACTTCCCATAAATAATCAGAGTTTTATTTCTTTCTGATCTTCGAGTAATCCAGCTTCAAAATCTCATCACAGGGGTTTGTTTTATATGAACATTCCTAGTAACTACAATCTTTCATATTTTTTTGAAAATAAAGCTTCAGTTGAAGACTTACACAACGGTAATCTATTTGGAAGTAATCTCATGTATCAAGAATTATGGAAAGAGGGACTAAAAAATGAAAAGAGAAAAAAATAAATATCAATTGCTGCATTGGCTGGCCATTGGCACAGGTGACACATGCTTAAACCTTTGTGACCTGCAGTAGAAAGAGGTTTATAAAATCTCTCTCTGAACTTTTGGCCCAAGCTTTTATCCCCTGTACATCAAGGTGGCTCCACGTGTATGACTGTCTCACACTCTGGGGCTGCCTATCTCTGATAGTGGGAGACTTCCTCAGAAAGTCCCATGGGTTTTTTTTGTTTTTTTTTTTTAATTCTTATGTTAATCCCCATACATTACATCATTAGTTTTAGATGAAGTGTTCCATGATTCATTGTTTGTGCACAACACCCAGTGCTCCATGCAGAATGTGCCCTCCTCAATACCCACCACCAGGCTAACCCATCCTCCCACCCCCCTCCCCTCTAGAACCCTGTTTGTTTTTCAGAGTCCATCGTCTCTCATGGTTCGTCTACCCCTCCGATTTCCCCTGCTTCATTCTTCCCCTCCCGCTACCTTCTTCTTCTTCTTCTTCTTTTTTTTTCTTAACATATATTGCATTATTTGTTTCAGAGGTACAGATCTGAGATTCAACAGTCTTGCACAATTCACAGCGCTTACCAGAGCACATACCCTCCCCAGTGTCTATCACTCCATCCCTCCCACCCCACCCCCCACTCCAACAATACTCAGTTTGTTTCCTGCGATTAAGAATTCCTCATATCAGTGAGATCATATGATACATGTCTTTCTCTTTTTGACTTATTTCACTCAACATAATATTCTCCAGTTCCATCCACGTCATTGCAAATGGCAAGATCTCATTCCTTTTGATGGCTGCATAATATTCCATTGTATATATATACCACATCTTCTTTATCCATTCATCTGTCGATGGACATCTTGGCTCTTTCCACAGTTTGGCTATTGTGAAAGTCCCATGTTTTGATGACAGATATGCCGCAGGAAAGGAAGAACTACGTGGCTTGAGGACAAGGTGAGGCATTTTCTGAATGCACCTGAATGAAACTAGTCAAGTTCTACGTAAAACTGCTCATGGTAACATGATCATGACTGAAATAAGAGGTGAGGATTGAGAAGCTTTGACTTAGTGCACAAAAAGTATCTGATGCAGTATAAAATGAAAAGGAGTGAGAAAAATTAGACTTGACACTTAGAGAACTGATCCCAAGGATATTTCTATGAGACAAAAATTATTTCACATTTCACCCTTTGGCAGATATCATTGGAGGATTTTGAGCATGCAAAAAATATGCTGATATCTGCATACTTAAACAAGTGTGTAGGCAGTGTTAACAGTGCTAGAACTAGAGATATAAAGACCAACAAATAAGACTTTTCAGCAAAAAGGTGATATATGATGATAGTCAAAATCTGGACAGTAAGAATATAGATGAAATACCCACTTGAAAGCTATTCTGGGGGAAGAGTCAGTGGGCTGGGTTTGGGTTGACCAAGAAGAGTATAGGAGAGAGGAATCTAGGTGAGAAGTTGGGTGACTTAATTGCGTCATACACAAGTTAGAAACATAAACCAGGAAAAAGTTGGCTGGTGTGGGTGAAATCGGAAATATAGGGTTCCCTTTGGGTATGTAGAGTTTAAAGAATGGTATGGAAATT
The DNA here is from genome assembly GCF_011800145.1 of Mirounga leonina. Taxonomy (NCBI): domain Eukaryota; kingdom Metazoa; phylum Chordata; class Mammalia; order Carnivora; family Phocidae; genus Mirounga; species Mirounga leonina. Next base: position 62,352,543 of record NW_023270415.1, on the reverse strand, counting down.
TAGATGTATATATTCAAAAGACAAGTGGGAATAAGAGTATGGAATTCAAGAGAGAGACTTGGGTTACAGTGGGAATAATAGCAGACAGGTGGAATGCTGGGGAGCTAAAAACAACAGCCTCAGAAAGATTTCTACCAATCATGGGGTTTCCTCAAGGGAAACAGCTATATGGGAAAAGGGAAAGACTGAATTTGAAACAACAAGTCCATGACACTAGAAAAGGTAACTTAGGATTCGTGGGATCATAGTTGTTGGTTTTTCTCCCTTGATCCTATAGTTAGAATTGCTAGAAGAGATAGTAGGCATCATGGCTGAACTAGTACCTCATTTGCAGGAAATTGTTTTCCTAGGGGTCAAAACAGTTCTCCCCACTTAGATTTCCTATAAAAAACAGCAGCTAACCACTTTTTAAAAACTCAAGTGTGGTTGACCACAATGTCACATTAATTTCAGGTAAACAACATAGTGATTCTAAAGTCTATAGGTTATGCCATGATCACCACAAGGGTAGCCACCATCTGGCATCATACATCACTATTACAATATCATTGACTGTATTGCCTATGCTGTACATTTTATCCTCACGTGAATATGTCAGGTATTGTTTGAATCTAGAGCTCCCCCAAAACTATGCTGCATGCTGCAGATGGGTTATAATTAGGTTAACCATGTCTTGATTTGCCCAGTAAAATCCCTAAAGTACCAATCTTAGTATTATTATTAATATGCACAATTCAACTCTCAGAAGCATCCATATCTGCGTGATAAATTATATGATTCTCCTAGTTATCAATGTGGTGAAATATTGATCTCCTCAAGAAGACTAACCAACTTAGCATAGTTAAGAACCTCAAGCAAGTTTCTTCTGGCCTCATCCATTTTCTTCAGTGTGCTAAGTGAATATTACAGTTTTCTATGTGTGCTAAGATGTGGAAAAGGTGGAGAATCTGGGCAACTTGCTTTGTATTATTATCTCTACTTCAGAGATAAGGATATAGGGTAAGTGGCACAACTATGACCAAACAAGAAGAGAGAAGAGAAAATTTCCAGATCTTTCTAAATGATCCACACTACTTTCCAAGCATCCTTTATAAAAAGGACATTCAGTTAATTCAGCCTATGCTCAGTGATGCCAATCATTGATTCTGTTTATGGTGAAATCAGTTTGTGATGATGACTTTACGAAGACACATTTTAAGAATATATCAAAAAGAGAAGTTGTTTTTGGAAATAATTTTGCCAGTTGGAGCCCAGTGAAATATTTCAGAGGAGCCTTAAAACCAGTGATCTAGAACCTGGTACAGAGTATAATTTATTCTGTACACCATTTCCATTTATGTGGTTCCTGACTTTGAATCTTCAAGTAATATTAAACTGCAGCTTTCTTGTTAAGCACACTCTTAAAGTCATCTGACTTAAGAGATTTACAATTTTCTCAATGTAATTGAAAAAATATAATTGGTAGAGACTTAAGACTTCTCTCTGTTGTAATTGGTCACACAACAAGTTTTTCCTAAATATTTACCTATACTTTTCAGTTCCTGAAACTAGTTATGATATTCAGTCAGAATATTTCTCTTTGCAAAGTACAAATTCAACTGGAACTAAGTCAGTGAAGAGAGAATCAAATAAATATGATTATGTAAAGAACTTCTCTATCTTAACTTGGCCAAGGTCACTTAGTTACTAAGTGGCAGAGCAGGGACTCAAAGCCAGGCTCAGAGGATTTCAAAAGCCCAGGGTTTTGAAATGATGTTCATAGCTATCTTCAATGATTTATGTCACTCACCTTTATGACACAATTCTCTTCATATTTCTTTTGGTTAGTGAAAACAGGTATTTACTAATGTAGGGCTTTCATAAAAGCAAAGTGGTATAACTTGAACTTTCAGAAAACAATCTAATCTGTCTAGGATACACTTCAAATAAATGGAATGAATAACTAGAACTTGAGCCTGGGTCTCTTGACCCACATACCAAATGCTTTTCACTATCCACCTTACTTTAACTGTGTAAGAACTTGATTGGAGTCCCACATCAATTACTTCTGGGCAGGCAACTTCGGGTGAGTCAGCTAACTTCTCTGATGCTCAGATCTTATTTTCTTTTCAGACATCTTTTCTTAAAATAGGGACAATGACATCGAGTTTCCTCCTAAGGCTTTGGAAAGAGCAAAGGACTGTGAGGACACTGGATATAAGATTTTTATTTTCCCCTTCTGAAGTCAAACATTTGACAGTCAAGTCAGTAGAGGTTGATTGTCTAACAAAACTGAAAAAGCATGACCACTAGGGAGTCTCAGATCTAGGTCCAAGTTCTTGTTTTTGCCTTCCTAGCTTCGCAACCTAACCCAAGACCCTTCTTTTCTGAGGCTCAGTTTTCTCACCTGCAAAATTGGCACACACAGTACATGTTGCTCCAGGGTCTGTCCTGCTTTACTTTTTTTTAAAAAATTGAAATGACCCTACACGGGTTTTAATTACACACATTCAGGATACTTGTTTAAAGAGACATTTCATATATACTCAGCAAAGGCACATTTGCTTTCTTGAGTGTGACGAAGTTTCATTTTTTAACTGCAAGCTCCATCTTTACATTACAGACAGCCATATCAAATCGAATTCAAAAAGAAAGAATTTCTGTCCTTCTCAGTTAAAAACAAAACGCAACAAAACCTCTCCTGAAATCCAAGCAGATGATAGAAGGACCCGAGAGAGAAAAGAAAAGATCTGTATGCCAATGAAACCTTGGCCCAGTGGTGAAAGCATGGGGAGAAACCCAGAGGTTTTGACTGCTGGGTGGAGGGCAGGCTGCTGGGTTTGTTTCCTTGCACAAAGTGGTACACTCGGGCCACCTAGGGGGGAGGCATGAGGCCTTCCACAAGCCGGGGTGAGCCGCAGGAATGACTCAGGTGCTGTCAAAGATCACAGAGTAACTTGCTGATGTGAATTAGCTGCTTCCCCGGGGCGCCATTAAGAGGGCCACCCATGGCCAAGTTCAAGCATTAAAATATCTATTTGTTTTCTTGGGTTTTGTATCATTCTATTCTCAAACATTCCTTCTTGGAAATTCTGTAAACACAGCAGCAGTCAAGGTTCATACCTGGCTAATCCTCTCCCAAACTACTTTTGAGGGGGACCTGTCCTATCCCACCCATGAGACCTCCTGCTGAGACTCTGACACAAAACAGATTGCTTCACACATCAGCGGCCCAGAGTTATTTTGGGGTTGCCACTTACCAGCAATGTGGCCTTGTGTGGGTCACTTAACCTTTCTGGGCTTCTGTATCCTTATCTAGAAATCTATGAGGCTGGGCTGAGTATTGAACATCTGCCAGACCCTTACTGTCCCAATGTTCTCTGATATAATATATGAACTGATAACAAGGACTCCCAAACTAAAACAAATTCAGTGTTGCATCCAATTCGGAATGCACTGACGTGATGTTACTAGATTTAGCCTATCTGTGGAGAGGGGAAAAAAAAACCAGAGTTTACTGGCAGCCTGGGTGAGTCAAAAGGCCAAGCTATTTTTGGTAAAGACCACTAAACTGGTTCGGGCATTTATATGCATTTTCTCAGCAAAAAGACACAAGCCTGCTGCTCAAATTCCAGGGAAAGACCTACCTACACTCTGGTGCAATTCAGTAGTAAAATAAATGTACTTAGCTGAATAAGAACAACACACACTGAATGCTGGCTTTGTATCATTATTTGTTAGGCTTCTTGGTCGGTAAGGTCATCAAGTGACCTAGTCATATGGTAGGACGCATTGCTTCAGTAGGGAATAAAGAATCATTTTGGACTTTTTTTTCCTTTTGCCCACGTTGAATTGAATTAATAAGTTGATGCCTTGTGGAGACTCCTGTGGCTAGTGCTTAGGAGATATAATGACCATTGTTTATTGAGTTTGGAAGGCAACTTTGCAAAATAAAGTCAGATAAGTGGTCTGAAGATATAGGGACTGGGTCAAGCCATCTTCCAACCACAAGGGGACTGAGAAATGGAGGCAACATTGAGAAAGCAGATGGAAGAAATGTAAAAAGAGAAGCCAGGCTATTATGGCACCTTTTATACTATAGAATCATGTTATAGTATCCTTTAGGGTCTTGATCCAATCTAAAACTTTACTCTTCAAATGTTCATTTGTGTATTTTGATTGATGCAACTTGAGACAGATCTTATGCCATTTGCAAAAGAACAACTCCTATTTGACACTGCAGTTCCCTTGACTTAATGAATCATTCTTCAGTACTGGAGCTGAGGAATTCTGAATCTTTAACCAGGGCCCCAAGTGCTTCTCCTGCAAAACCAGTGTTATGGACTGAATTGTGCCCCATTGCTCCCCCTGCACCAAACCCAGGACCTATTTTGAAGCCCTAACACCCAGTCCCTCAGGATGTGACTGTTTTTGGAGATAGGGTCTTGAAAGAAGTTATTAGGCTAAAATTAGTCATTAGGGTGGGCCTTAATCCAATGTGACTGGTGTCTTTATGAGAAGAGGAGATTAAGACACATACACATAGGGAAGGAAGACCATATGAAGACAGAGGGAGAAGGTGGCCATTTACAAGCCAAAGAGAGAGGGTGCAAAAGAAATCAACCCTAACAATATCTTGACCTGGAACTGGAGAAAGTAAATTTCTGTTTTTTTAGGCCACCCAGTCTTTGGTCTTTGTTATGACAGCCCTAGGAAATACTTGTAATCAGCTTTGGGAAGCATCAGTTCTAGGATTCCTCATCCTATGCTAACATCTGCTTTGCAAACTTCCAGGCCAGCAATCCCGCAGCCTTTGTTTGAATCTCCCTGCAAAGAGAATCCACAAAATCCCAGCATAGCCCAGTCCAAATTGGACAGCTCTCTCTGTGCAAAAATCTTCTTTACTTTATGCTGAAATTTATGTTATCATAATTAAGGTTCGTAACGATAACACTGAGACACTCTAAGAATCTGAAATGGTTTCAGAACAGTCAAAGAAAACATTTGGCTCACTGAAATTCCAATGTTACATATACTCTTCACGGTATAATATTTGATATGAATATTCTAGACTTTAAGACATTTGACAAATATTATTTGGTTATAAGTAGCACTTTCAATTTACTGCTCATTCTGGATAAAAGATTTATCATAATTTCTAAAGCAGGATGAGATTAAAATATTATGTGTGAAGTTTTCCTCCCCTAGGGATTTTGAACTTCTGAAATGCAATCACCAAATGATGATAAAATCTCAATACATTTAGCTTCACAGTCCCTTTTGAGGTCAGATCTTTTCTTCTGAGAAGAAACATTCCTTGCATACAGATTTCTATCTTCACATCACATGCTGCCTGTTCCTATAAACTTATAGGTTACACTCCTGTTAGGAAGTCATATTTTTGCTGTTTTATTTAAAACAGTTCTAGTGACTCTTTTACTGAAACAATGATTCTTTTGGACAGGGACTGTCCTGTGGAGTTGTAGAAACTGATTACCTATATAATTGACCCCCAAAGCCTCTCCATTTTAGAGAGGTTATTTTTTATTTATTTATTTATTTATTTATTTATAACAGAGAGAATGAGAGACCGAGAGCACATGAGAGGGGAGAGGGTCAGAGGGAGGAGCAGACCCCCCGCAGAGCAGGGAGCCCAATGCGGGACTCGATCCAGGGACTCGATCCAGGGACTCCAGGATCATGACCTGAGCCGAAGGCAGTCGCTTAACCAACTGAGCCACCCAGGCGCCCCTAGAGGTTATTTTTTATTTTAAAGCAGACACTGACAGGCTAAAATTTAATAAAGTTCCTTTCACTTCAGCTGACTCTATTAAAACTTATATTAATGGTGATAACAAAATAAGAACAACAATAATAACTAACACTTATTGACTGCCTACTGTGATTGCAGTAAGGGCTTCAAATGTATTGTCTCATTTAATATAATTACCCATTGATGAAGGCTTATTTACTACATGCATTTTATAGAGGAAACTCAAAGAAGTTTAATAACTCAAAATCACACACTTCAGTAAGGAGCAGAACCAGGTTTCTTTCTTTCTTTTTTTTTAGGGGGGGTGGGAGGGGAAGAGGGAGCAGAGGGAGAGGGAGAGAGAGAGAATCTTAAACAGGTTCCATGCCCAGAGCTGATCCTGACATGGGACTCCATCTCATAACCCTGAGATCATGACCTAAGCCCAAATCAAGAGTCAGATGCTTAACTAACTGACCCCACCCAGATGCCCCCCCGCCCCAAATTTCTTTTTTATTTTAATTTTTGTGTTTGAGTATCGTTGACACAAAATGTTATATTAGTTTTAGGTATAGTGATTCAACTTCCTTTATCTTATGTTATGCTCATGACAGGTGTAGCTACCATCTGTCACCATACAATGCTATTATCATATTATTGACTATATGTCCTATGCTGTGCTTTTTATTCCCATGACTTACTTATTCCATAATTGGAAGCCTGTATCTCTCCCTCTCTTTCACCTGTTTTGCCCACCTCGCCGTCCCCTCTCCCTCTGGCAGCCATCAGTTTGCAAACCCAAGTTTCTTACCAAGTTTGATTTGGCTTTAAAATCCTGCTCTCAATTACTGCATTCATTCCATAAGGAGAAAACATAGTCTGAGGAAAGGAAAAAATCACCCTTTGGGCAACATCTGTAAAACATCTGTAAAACAGGGATATTAACACCTGCCTCTTGAGATTATGGTAAAGATTAAATGTAAATGTAATTTATCCTAGTATCTGGCCATAGTTCTTGGCAGACATTTCTTAAGTACTTTATAAATATCAATTTCTTCTCTTTCAGCAATTTTTGCAATGTATTTCCAGGACACGAAACTGGGTCACACCAGAAAACCTGTAACAAGTAGAAGGCACAGTTGCTCTTGCCTTCCTAGAGTTTGTATCCAAATGTAAATTCAAAAGATGGTGATATGAGAAGTTACAAAATAATCTATTTTAATGAGTGCTTAGGGTGGGCATTTTGTAGCCAGGCTCTACTGGATTTGCATCTGTCTCCACCATTTCTTTCCACCATTTGTAAGTTCTTGGGCCAGTTACTTTCCCTTTCAAGGTCCTTATCCATAGAATGAGGATCTACTTCATGGGGATGACATGAGGATTTTTAATAGCTATTCCTCATTAGTGTTAATTTGTATCAAGGAAGGTTGTGAGAAACTTGATTATTGTATCTCATCCAATTCTCACAATGACTTGATGAAATGTGTATTAGTTCACCATTCTCAAGTTGAGGTAACCAAGACACAGGAAAGTAAATATTTGGCAAATGTCACATGGCCAGTAAGTGGTGCAGCTGGGGTAATGCCCCAGGCAGGGTGGCTAGATGACCCAGTCTCTTCACACACTATACAACACCAACTTACAGATTATAAACGATGTATGTGAGGTTCCACAAATATTTAAATGCAAAAAAGGAATATTTATTTTATTTTCAATGTGTAAAAATAAAAACACCCTAATTAAAAAGTTTTTCCTTGGGCTGAAAGGGGAGAATAAAAGGTTGTCCAATTTGTGAGGATAATAATGCGTTAAATACACTAACCAACATTACACTCTTTTTTTTATTGCCTAAAAGAGAAAAAGCCCCAAGTATATGAAATTGATGACATTTCCAGACTCTTTAGATTTTTGCTTCTTCATGTCATTTCAAAAGATGACTTCTAACTTGATGACTTTTCGCATTAGCCCTGGGCCACTCAGCTTGCTTTCTCTAACAAAGGTCCACAGATAAATCATGTGTGGCTGACATGATTTCCTTGAAGTTCTCCGTGGTCTAATCTGCCTTGATGTGGTTCCTTTCATGGTTTCATACGGCACTTGTGGTAACATGAGTGAGTATAAGGCCAACAGGGTCATATTACAACCATTTGTTTTCTCTTTAAAATGAAGATTGTGTTTAAATGAAAAATTGTGTTCCAGGCACAAATTATTTCCCTTTGAAGCTCTATCTCCTTAACATGACATTTAAAGATTTTGTGGAGAGAAATAATTTGCTTTTTTACATATTTTTCTGTGTTAATTTTGCCCTTCAATTTACAGTGAAGAAGGAGAAATTCAGACCATCCTCCTTTCTTCAATATAAAGACAGGTTTGATTTGGAGAGGCTTGTAGTTTTTATATTGAAAATAAGACATTAAAAAAAGAAACTGAAGAAGACACAAATAAATTGAAACCTATTCTGTGCTCATGGATTAAAAGAATTAGTATCATTAAAATGCCCATACTATCCAAGGCAATATACAGATACAATGTGATCTTTATTGAAATTCCAATGGCATTTCACAGAAATAGAACAAACAGTCCTAAAATTTGTATGGAACTATAAAACACTCCAAATAGCTGAAACAATCTTAAAAAGAACAAAGTTGGAGATTTCACACTCCCTGACTCCAAATTATATTACAAAGCTATAGTAAATAAAACAGTGTCATATTAGCATAAAAATAGGCACATAGATTAATGTGATATAATAAAAAGCCCAGAAATGATTCCAAGCATATTTGGTCAACTAATTTATAACAAAGGAGCCAAGAATATGCGATGGGAAAAGACAGTCTCAATAAATGGTGTTGGGAAAATTAGACAGCCACATGCAAAAGGATGAAACTGGACCACGATCTTACACCACACACAAAAATTAACTCAAAATGGCTTAAACACTTGAATGGAAGGCCTGAAACCATAAAACTCCTACAAGAAAACACGGGTGGCAAGCTCCCTACCATAGGTCTTGACAATAGGATTTTTTGAATCCCACACCAAAAGCAAAGCAACAAAAGCAAAAAATAAACAATTGGGACTACATCAAACTAAGAAGTTTCTGCACAGCAAAGGAAACAATCAACAAAATGAAGAGGCAACTTACTGAATGGGAGAAAATATGTGCAAATCATATATCTGATAAAGAGCTAAGCTCCAAAATATATAAGGAACTCCTACAGCTCAATAGCAAAAACAAACTTTGATTTAAAAATGGGCACACCTAAATAGACACTTTTCCAACAGATACATGAAAAGAGGCTCTACATCATTAATTGTCAAGGAAATGCAAATCAAAGCCACAATGAGATATCTCTCACACCTGTGAGATGGTTATTAGAATGGCTATTGTCAAAAAGATACAAATAACAAGTGTGGGTGAGAAGGTGAAGGGAAAGGGAATCCTTGTGCACTGTTGGTGTGTATAAATTGGTACAGCCACTATGGAAAACAGTATGGAGGTTCCTCAAAAAATAAAAAATAGAACTCTGTATGATTCAGCAATTACATTTCTGGAATTTATCTGAAGGAAACTAAAATACTAATTCAAAAAGGTATATGCACCCCCATGTTCATTGGAGCATTATTTATAATAGCCAAGTTATGGAAGCAACCTAACATCCATCAGTGGATGAATGGATAAAGAAATTATGGGGTGTGTATGTGTTTGTGTGTGTGTGTGTATGAATATTATTTGGCCTTAAAAAAGAATGAAATCAGGGGCATTATGCTAAGTGAAATAAATCATAAAGAGAAAGACAAATACTATATAATCTCTGTTATATGTGGTTCTCTCATATTAAAAAAAAAAAACAAACAGTTTCATGGATATGATGAACAGGTCTGTGCTTGCCAGAGACAAAGTGTAAGGGGTGGAGAAAATGGGTGAAGTGTTTTGGGCTTTTTTTTAGCTATAATAAATTGAATTTTTAAAAAAGTTATTCAAGAAAATATTGGCATATTGGCATATGGGCATATTGAAAAGTGGGCATTTGTTGAAGCTGCATCTCCGGCCAGCAAAATTAGAGCAATTAGTCTCAGGAACTAATCACTGATGAGACCTCTGTACTTTCTCAAGCTCAAAACTGGGAAATTAATTGGGGGATATTAAAAGGACTGGGGATACAGTCTGACACCGTTTGTTTCTCCTCAAAAACTTGTAGTGTTCTTTTACCATATAACGAGAGCCAGGCCACATATCCTATTTTCCTTTTTGCCTTGACTTCCAAGAAATTCAGAAGTACAATTTTGACTCAACTTCGCAATCTTGCATTAAGCCCACATCTTCTACTGTCAAGTTCCCTTCATCCATTTATCTTTATCCTTATTACTTGACTTTCTCTATATAGTCTTCTGTTTATAGTTTTTTTTTTTCTTGTTTCCAGACATCATGATGTGTATTGTTTTAGGTTTTGCAAATTATTTTGAGTTCTTGAAGAGACTGTATAATCACACAGGTCTGGATTAAAGTTGCCTGGGTCTAGATTTTGACTCTGCCACTCAAAAGCTGTGGCATCTCAAGCCAGCAACTGAATCTGTCATTCATTTTTCTCACCTATAGAATGCGTCATAATGGTACCCACCTCCAGGGATATTGTGAGGATTAAAAGAGCTAACATGTGTTAAGTGTTTTAGAAGAGAGTCTGACACATAGTCAGTTCTCAGTGAGTGTTAGCTATGGAAGCCACAGAGGGACAGACCTGCTCTGAGGGGATGGGAAATATGCAAATAAAGATAAACTACTTTGTCTTTGTAGAACTAGTGATATGTTTAACTACCTTAACTTTAAAAAAAGAAATTAATCAATGACCACCCTGAAAGCAAGATGTGATCCTAACATTCACCAACTGCAATAGCAAATAGAGAGATTTTAAACAATGTAAAAGTCACCATCAATAAAGGCATTCCATATACTGCTAGAAACTAGATCTGAAATGTTTGGGTTTCCCTATAAATAAAGGAATCAGATGAACATATGTTTTGTAACTTTAGTTTCACTTAGCTCTTTTCTGAAAATATTTCTTACAGTTTTGGGCCTAGTAATCCTAAGATTACTACCTAATAAAGAGATTAATCCTACCCAGTTAAGAGATCTAACACCAAAAAAAATCAGAATCCGATTTCCTAATTTTTCCTCTCGCCTCCTTTCTTTCTTGCTTCCCTGGCACTAAGATGTCTGTGATGTCCCTTAAAGAAGTAGGGAAGAGAAAAATAGAGCTCACATTTGTTGATTCCCTCTGCATGAACCAACCAGGTCCTATGTTAGAAGTTCTAAATAGCATCCTCATGCTGCAGACAGGTTCTTGTCCTCCCACTTACATCGCAGATTCAGGGGAGTTAAATGGAATTCCCAACATCCTACATTTAATGAGTTGCAGAGTTGGATCCAAACCCTGGTCTATTAAAAAAAAAGTACATCTTCTAAGTTTTTTAAAATTTTCATTGAACTATAACTTTAATAAACCTTTCAGATAGAGGTTGGGGTAATAAGCATTTTAGCATGTCTACATCTGTTTTTATTTTGCCATTCACATGAATGATAGTTGGTCTAGGCATAAAATTCAAGACTCATAATCTTTTCTCAGCATTTTGAAGATGTTGTTTATATGTTTTCTTGAACCAGTTTTTAAAATGAGTCTCTTACCGGTCTTTCTTGTTCCTTTGTAAGTTAACTGTTTTTCTCTCTGGAAGCTTTTAGAATTTCTCCTTATACATGAGTTTTAAAGTTCTACTTAGAATACACTGACATGTGGCTCTTTTTTCTCACTCTCCAGGAACAGTTCCCCAAGCAGCCCTATGTTTCTCTCAGAGACAGGATGAGGTACACTCCCCCCTTCCCCTATGTATTTTCTACTTGAAAATTAAAGTGAAATTTACATAACATAAAAGTCACCACTTTCAAATGTACAATTTAGTGTTATTTAGTGTGGTCACTGTATCATGTAGCCACACTTTCTAGTAAGTTCCAGACATTTCCATCACTGCCAAATAAAACCCAATACTCATTAAGCAGTCAGCCCCTATTCTCGAGTTTGATGTTCATATTTCTGTAATGAAGTAATATACTTATGGCACTTAAAAATAAAAGAAACTACTAGGATTGTGGTGATTTATGAGAGTCATATTTTGATATGATATTTAAACAGGTTACTGATCTGTGAGAGGAGAGCACAGCAGTACTTAAAACAATAGCATGGTGTCTTACTTCATTCAGGATGCTGGAACAAAAATACCATAAACATTTATTTTTCACAGTTCTGGAGGCTGGGAAGTCCAAGATGATGGTACTGGTAGAGATAGTGTCAGTTGGGGACTCTCTTCCTCATAGATGCATTTTTTTTTTTACAAGTACTTTCTTTAAAATTTAAATTCAAATAATTAACATATAGTGTATTATTAGTTTCAGAGGTAGAATTCAGTGATTCATCAGTCTTATATCACACCCAGTTCTCATTATATCACGTGCCCTCCTTAATGCACGTCCCCCAGCTACCCCATCCCCCACCTCCCTCCCCTCCAGCAACCTTCAGTTTGTTTCCTATGGTTAAGAGTCTCTCCTGGTTTGTCTCCCTCTCTGATTTCATCTTGTTTTATTTTTCCTTCCCTTCCCCTATGATCCTCTGTTTTGTTTCTTAAATTCCACATATGAGTGAGATCATATGATAATTATCTTTCTCTCATTGACTTATTTTGCTTAGTATAATCCCCTCTAGTTCCATCCACGTCATTGCAAATGGCAAGATTTCATTTTTTTGATGGCTGAGTAGTATTCCAGTGTGTGTGTGTGTGTGTGTGTGTGTGTATACCACATCTTCTTTATCCATTAATCTGTCAATGGACATCTTTATCCATTCATCTGCTGATGGACATCTGGGCTCTTTCCACAGTTTGGCTATTGAGGACATTGCTGCTATAAACATTGGGGTGCAGGTGCTCCTTCAGATCCCTACATTTGTATCTTTGGGGTAGATACCTAGTAGTGCAATTGCTGGGTCATAGGGTACCTCTATTTTCAACTTTTCCTGCCACTTTGCTGAATTCCTATATGAGTTCTAGTAATTTTGGGGTGGAGTCTTGGGTTTTCCATACAGAGTATCATGTCATCTGTGAAGAGTGAGAGTTTGACTTCCTCTTTGATGATTTGCATGCCTTTTATGTCTTTTTGTTGTCTAATTGCTGAAGCTAGGACTTTTCATACTATGTTGAACAAAAGTGGTAATAGTGGACATCCCTGTCATGTTCCTGACCTTTGGGGAAAAGCTCTTAGTTTTTCCCCATTGAGAATGATATTCACTGTGGGCTTTTCATTTATGGCTTTTATGATACTGAGGTATGTTCCCTCTATCCCTACACTGTGAAGAGTTTTAATCAAGAAAGAATGCTAAGACTGTTGAATCTCAGATCTGTACCTATGAAACAAATAATGCAATATATGTTAAGAAAAAAAAAAAAAAGAAGATAGCAGGAGGGGAAGAATGAAGGGGGGGAAATCGGAGGGGGAGATGAACCATGACAGACGATGGACTCTGAAAAACAAACTGAGGCTTCTAGAGGGGAGGGGGGTGGAAGGATGGGTTGGCCTGGTGATGGGTATTGAGGAGGGCACGTTCTGCATGGAGCACTGGGTGTTATGCACAAACAATGAATCATGGAACACTACATCTAAAACTAATGATGTAATGTATGGGGATTAACATAACAATAAAAAAAATTTTAAAAAAAGAAAGAATGCTATACTTTGTCAAATGCTTTTTCTGCATCTATTGAGAGGATCATATGGTTCTTGTCCTTTCATTTATTAATGTAGTGTAACACAGTGACTGATTTGTGGATGTTTAACCACCCTTGCAGCCCAGGAATAAATCCCACTTGGTCATGGTGAATAATCCTTTTAATGTACTATTGGATCCTATTGACTAATATTTTGGTGAGAATTTTTGCATCCATGTTCATCAGGGATATTGGTCTGTAATTTTCCTTTTTAAGTGGGGTCTTTATCTGCTTTGGGGATCAAGGTAATGCTGGCCTCTTAGAAAGAGTTTGGAAGTTTTCCTTCTATTTTCTGTTTTTTGAAACAGCTTCATAAGTATTCTCTTTCTTTCTTTCTTTCTTTCTTTCTTTCTTTCTTTCTTTTTTCTTTCTTTCTTTCTTTCTTTCTTTCTTTCTTTCTTTCTTTCTTT
>NW_023270415.1:62270043-62338583 GCF_011800145.1 Mirounga leonina | reverse complement strand
TTCCTTCCTTCCTTCCTTCCTTCCTTCCTTCCTTCCTTCCTTCCTTCTTTTCTTTTCTTTCTTTCTTTGACAGAGAGAGAGAGATAGCACAGTCAGGGGGAGCAGGAGAGGGAGAAGCAGGCTCCCCACCGAGCAGGGAGCCTGATGCAGGGCTCTATTCCAGGACCCTGGGATCATGTCCTGAGCCAGAGGCAGAGGCTTAACCAACTAAGCCACCCAGGTGCCCCAGTATTAATTCTTTAAATGTTTGGTAGAATTCCCTGGAAAGCCATCCAGCCCTAGACTCTTGTTTGTTGGGAGATTTTCGATTACTGCTTCAATTTCCTTCCTGGTTATGGGTCTGTTCAGGTTTTCTATTTCTTCCTGTTTCACTTTTGGTAGTTTATACATCTCTAGGAATGTATCCATTTCTTCCAGATTGCCTAATTTGCTGGCATATAGTTGCTCATAATATGTTCTTATAATTGTTTGTATTTCTTTGGTGTTGGTTGTGATCTGTCCTCTTTCATTCATAATTTTATTTATTTGGGTCCTTTCTCTTTTCTTTTTGATACGTCTGGCCAGGGGTTTATTGGTCTTATTAATTCTTTCAAAGAACCAGCTCCTAGTTTTATTGATCTATTCTACTGTTCTTTTAGTTTCTATTTCATTGATTTCCGCTCTAATCTTTATTAATTCTCTTCTCTTGTTGGGTTTAGGCTTTATTTGCTGTTCTTTCTCCAGTTCCTATAGGTGAAACATTAGGTTGTGTATTTGAGACCTTCCTTGTTTTTTGAGAATGCTTGTATTCCTATATACTTCCCTCTTAAGACCACCTTTGCTGCATCCCAAAGGTTTTGAACTGTTGTACTTTCATTTTCATTTGTTTCCATGAATTTTTAAAAATCTTCTTTAATTTCCTGGTTGACCCATTCATTCTTTAGTAGGATGCTCTTTAATCTCCACGTATACGAGTTCTTTCCAAATTTCCTGTTGTGATTGAGTTCTAGTTTCAAAGCATTATGGTCTGAAAATATGCAGGGAATGATCCCAGTCTTTTGATACTGGTTGAGACCTGATTTGTGGTCCAGTATGGGATCTATTCTGGAGAATGTTCCATGTGCACTTGAGAAGAGTGTGTATTCTGTTGCTTTAGGATGGAATGTTCTGAATATGTCTGTGATGTCTATCATGTCCAGTATCATTCAAAGCCCTTGGTTCCTTGTTGATCTTCTGCTTAGATGATCTGTCCTTTGCAGTGAGTGGGGTGTACAAGTACCCTACTATTATTGTATTATTATCAATGTGTTTCCTTAATTTTGTTATTAATTGGTTTATATAATTGGCTGCTCCCATGTTAGGGGCATAAATATTTATAATTGTTAGATCTTCTTGTTAGATAGACCCTTTAATTATGATACAGTGTCCTTCCTCATCTCTTATTACAGTCTTTGGTTTAAAATCTAAATTGTCCAGGGGTGTCTGGGTGGTTCAGTCCCTAAGAGTCTGCCTTCAGCTCAGGTCATGATCCCAGGGTCCTACCCCAACTTTCTTCTCATGTCCAATAGCATGATAAATGCTCTTCCACCCCCTCACTTTCAATCCGGGGTCTAAAATGAGTCTCTTGCAGATAGCATATCAATGGGTCTTGCTTTTTTATCCAATCTGATACCCTATGTCTTTTGATTGGGCCATTTAGCCCGTTTACATTCAGAGTAACTATTGAAAGATATGAATTTAGTGCCACTGAATTACCTGTAAAGTTACTGTTTCTTTATATTGTCTCTGCTCCTTTCTGGTCTGTATTACTTTTGGGCTCTCTCTTCACTTAAAGGATCACCTTTAATATTTCTTGCAGGCTGGTTTAGAGATCACAATTCTTTTAGTTTCTGTTTGTCCTGGAAGCTTTTTATCTCTCCTATTTTGAATAACAGCCTTGCTGGATAAAGTATTCTTAGCTGCATATTTTTCTCATTTAGCACCCTGTCATGCCAGTCCTTTCTGATGTGCCAAGTTTCTTCGGATAGGTCTGTTGTCAGTCTAATGTTTCTACCCTTGTATGTTACAGACCTCTTGTCCCGAGCTGCTTTCAGGATTTTCTCTTTGCCTCTGAGATCTGCAAGTTTCACTACTAAGTGTCGAGGTGTTGCCCTACTTTTATTGATTTTGAGGGGGTTGTCTGTGCCTCCTGGACTTGAATGTAGAGGCATCTTTTCACTATCTTTACATGGTGGAAGGAGTAAGAGAGCTTTCTTGGACTTCTTTTTTTAAGAGCACTAATCCCTTATAAAAGGCTCTGCCCTCTACTCCCAAAGGTACAACATGTTAATATTATCATCTTGGGGGTTATGATTTCAACATATGAATTGGAGAGAAGACATAAACATTCAATTCAACATTCTTCAAAACCATCATTTAAATGAAAAGACAAGCCTTGAGCTGAAAGAAAATGTTGACAATACTATAGCTGGTGAAGGATTGGCATCTAGAATATATAAAGACCACTTCCAACTCAATTGTAAGTTACAAATCCAGATTTTTTTAAAAGAGTAAAATATTTGGCCAGACACATCATGAAAAGAAAGAAATTTGAATGGTTAATAGGCATATGAAAAGAGGTTCAACATCATTAGTCATTAGATAAATGCAAATAAAACCCCTACTTAAATGAGATGTCCCTACTAACCACTAGAACAGCTAAAATCAAAACTACTGATGACACCAAGTGGTGGCAAGAATTTGAAGCAATAGTAACTCTATACATTCTTGGTGAAAATGTAAAATCAAACAGCTGCTTTAGAAGACAGTCTAGCCATGTCTTATAAAGTTAAATATGCATTATTATATGGCCCAACAATTGCATTTCTAGGTGTTTACCTAAGAGAGATGAAACCATGACCACACAATGACTTTTACATAAATTTTCACAGCAGCATTTTTCAGAACAATAGAAAAACTAGAAATAACCCACATATCTAATAGCTAGTGAGAAGATAAATATTGCAGTAAGTACATACTATGGAATCTTACACAGAAATAAACAAAAGTAAGCTACTGATACATATACAAAATAACAATGATGAATCTCAAAACAATTATGCTGAATGAAAGAAGCCAGATATGAAAGAGTATCTACTTTGTAAGTATCTACTTACATTGAAGCAAAACTAATCCCTCATGACAGAAAACAGATAAATGGTTGCCTGGGGTCAGGGTAGAGATTGACTGAAATCAGGCACAATGAAACTTTCTTCCATGACATATTTGTTCTATATCTTGATTTTGATAGTGATTAGATAAATGCAGATATTTATCAAAACTCATTCAACTGTCCACTAAAATGTATTCATCTTGTTGTATGCAAATTATATCTTGATAGAGCTGATTCAAATAAAAACAACAGTGTGGGAACAAATAAAAATGCAAATGGTTATCTTGGAAGAGATAGAATATTTTAGGGGGAAAAAAATGCTTTTATGTAATGTTTGACAGACTAACATGTGTTTTATAAGTATTCAACTAGTTCTGTGGCTCCTGAGATGATAAATAAGAATAAGAACTGTCTTGGGAGCATACAAGTAAAATGTCCTGAAAACTGGAAATTTGTGAGTTTGCTGTCTGAGAACTTCTCTAATTTTCTGAGTTGATAAAATGCAGAAGTCCTCCAACATTTGAAAAGTTTTGACATACATTAACTTAGTATAATTAATCTTAGTACAGCTTCCTTTGATAAAATTGTTTTGTGATTTCCCTTGAAATATCTGAATTATGAAGCCAGAAATTAAAATTACATTAAAATATGCATTAGAATGGGAAAAGTAATGGACTGTGTTCCATCCTTGGCACTATGCTATCCAGATATATGAACTTGAAATGAGTGGCCTCCATGCAACACCTTTTTTAATTTATAAAATCAAAGTATGTGTGAAATTGCTAGGTCCCTCCAGTTCTTAAATCCCTCTACTAATTGCCCTAACTAGAGACCAAGATTTTATGTTTGGCCCTAGAAGGATTTGTGGAACCATAAAAGGGCAGCATTCCATTTACACAACTTCTTACACAATTTTCTGTAAGTGCTCAGTACACTAAACATACAGGACTTTGACAACAAAAGGTAATCGGTGAAAGATTGATTCTCTCACAATGAGTGGGATTCCAATTTTTTGAATCAGTGCTCCAGTTGTTAGTCATGTTATTTGCCTTATAAGCCCATCGTCTGACAAGGACAGAAGGCCATGGAAGCTTGCTGAGATCAACGTTTCAATAACAAATTCAGGGTTTATAGAACTAAATTCTCTCTTCTCTTTCATCTATTTGCAACACTGGTTCATTATCTCCTGGTCACTCATTTTCAAGCTGAGGGTTGGAATGTCCCCTTTTCTCTCTCCTTGGCATTCAGTTTATCCTTCTATATAATGCTGAAGTACCTTCTCATTCTCTTAGGAAATCACCTCCATCTTCCATAGTTATAGGAAAAGAATGTTTAATAGTCGGGAAAGAAAGGTCTAAGTACTGGAAAATTGAGGAAACTTTACCAATTACCAGCTGTGTCCGTGCCCAAAGGACAATCTGTCACCTTGTTGGCTTCCTTGGATGTCTGAAAAAATGCATTTGACTTGCTTCAGATCACTATCTTCATTACACTCATTAGAGTGTATGGTGTCTCAGAGTAATGGAATGAATACAAACAAACAGACAACACAATGAATCACACAACTTTTATTTGAAATAGAGAAACTTACTTGGGCAAAATAATCCTTGAGATGGCACAGCAGAATTTACAATTTGGGGGAATCTAGAAACGCTATTTACTTTTGCACCTTCCTACAAGACCAGAGCAAAGTCATGCCTAAAAATGAAAAAAAAAAAAAAGTCATTTGATTACAAATGCTTTTCTAATTATACTCTGACTCCATTTTAATATGTAAAATCTATTTTGATGTAGTGTTAGGATGTTAATAAAATGTAAATTGCCTTTATCCTGACCTTCTGTTTTATTGTTTCTCCTCAGCTTTTATTACAGAGTTCTTATTGCTATGGAAATGTTAACTTCCTGTTTGTATTTCTGGAACCCTGAACGGCATGGAAGTTGGCCAGTTTAGGCTTTATTAGGTAGCTACAGAGAGAAAAATGTCTGCAGCATTTTTGTTTTGTTTTGCTGCAGTTCACTAAATGAAAATCCGTCCATTAAAAGTAAACTTTGTGATCAATGCCACAGAAATGTCTCCCTTTTCTCCCAGTAACAAACCATAAACCTTCAGCTCATTTAGGTTAATTCTGAAGATCTGTAATTGCTGCATCTAAACAAATATGAACTTGAATCTAACCATTTTCAAAATGTACATGTCTCTCTGGAATACCAGATAACAGCAGTAGATGAGACTGGATGACTTTTCCAGATGTATTTGGTCATGGCTGCCTCCCACTGGGAGAAGATTACAGTGAAGAGTTGAGTCCTTGGCTTTTGAGCTCATAAACTTGACTCTGGGAGGTTACCTAAATTTTAGCTCTGATACTACCTTGTAAACTGGAATGTCATTTTACTAATTATTAAGGGAGATACTGAGAGCAACAAGAATGAACAACTAGGCCTCTATTCAGAGTCTTTCCTCGGAACAAGGCAATTACAAAACTGAATTAGTGATAGAAAGCTGTTTGATGAGACAACAGTAAAGGGAACTGAATGTCCTTGAAGGAATTCTCATCTTAATTAAAGGAAGATACACTTCTCTCTAGTGATCAGAACATAGTATGCCGGTCTATTCTTTTGGATGATTACAGGATAATTACTAGAAAAAATTTGTACTTTCTTTTTTCTCCTTCTGTAGTGCTTGCATTTGTCCTAACAAACTTTCCCTTTATGTCACCAAATAGGTCATCTTATGTATTTTGTATTAACAAAATAGACAGTCTTTGTTCCATGGATCCTTAATTTTAATGGTGAAAACAGACATTTAAATGTGATACATAATATTTTATGTGGTTAGAAAACAATATTGAGAATAAAAATAAAGAAGGAAAAGGAGGAAGAGAGCAATGAAAGATTACTGTTTTAAATAGCATGGTTTAGAAAGTCCTCTCTAAAAACATGACATTGAAGCAAAAGACTGATTTAAGTGAAGGGCAGGTCATACATGTGTCTGGGGTAAGAGGGCTCCAGACAGAGTAATTTACAATACAAAGGCCCCCAAATGGGACAGTGCTGTGTGGGTTTGAGGAACAAGAAGGGAGTCAGGACATCTGGACAAGAGAGAATTCAGGGGGAGTGGTTTAAGATGAGATGTGGATGGGGCAAGGTCATGATGAAGAATTGGGAGTCTATTATGAGTTAAATACGAAACACCTAAAAGGTTTGGAAGAGAGATATGACATAACCTGATGCCTTAAAGGATCTCTCTGACCACTGTTAAAAGAATAAACTAAAAGAATGTAGTAGACAACTTCTTAGATGACACTGAATGATTCTTGCCTCCTTCATGCTCTTATATAATCCCCTCCCCTTGAGTGTGGGCAGGATCTGTGACGTGTATCAACCAATACAATATGGTAAATATTATGGGAAAGTTGCTTCTAGATTAAATTATATTAGATAAAATTGTAACTTCCATCTGGCTAGCACACTCTCTCTTGCTTTCTTGACTTACACACTTTGATGAAGCAGGAAACCATCTTGGAGAAGTCCATGTGGCAAAGGAGGGTAGATGAGGGTGGCCTCTGGCCAGCAACCACCAAGAACTGAGACCCTCTGTCCAACAGCCCCTGAAGAACCAAACCTTCTCTATAATCATGTGAGCTTTTGCCAGTCATATCTTCAGATGAAACCTTTGCCCTGGATCACACTTTGACTGCAGTTTTGTTGGATTGAAACAGGGGCCCAGATAAGCTATGTCCAGACTCTTGACCCACAGACACTATTAGATAATAAATGTAGGTGGTTTTAAGCTAGTAAATACTGTGGTGATTTTTTATCCACCAACAGATAACTAATATAGGAGATAAAGATAGAAGCTGGGAGAACAGTTAGGTGAGAGGCAGTAAACTGGGATCAAATGGTTAGCAATTGCTACTACTGAAATGTTTAACCCAGGAGATCTGACTCCATTGCTTTCACTACATTATTGTAATAGACTGAATGTTTGTGTCTCCCCCACCCTCAAATTCCTATGTGGAAGCCTTAACCCCAAATATGGTATTAGGAGATAAAGCCTTTGGGAGGTAATTGGGCTTAGATGAAGCCATGAAGGTGGACCTTCTACAATGAGATTAGTGCCCTTATAAGAAGAGGAAGAGACCCCAGAGCTTGTTCTCTCTGCCATGAGAGCCACAGCAAGAGAGTGACCATCTGCAATCCAGGAAGGGAGACCTCACCAGAACTCAACCCTGTTGGCACCACCTTGGACTTCCAGTGTCCAGAACTATGTGAAATAAATTCCACCCAGTCTATAGTGTTTTGTTATGGCAGTCCAAACAGACTAAAACAATTATATTCTACTACTTCTGAAGTTCAGCTAGGCAGGTTTTTTTTGAGATTAAGTTCTATTAAAAATTACTGCGTCCACATCACCAGATCCCAACACTTTTTTGTAGATAGGGGAAACTAAATTAAAACTACTATTTAGGATACCCTTAAAAGAGAAAAAGCATCCTAAAAGGGCACACTGTGCAATTGATGACTTTGGTTTGGTAATGGGTAAAGAAACTGATATTGACAGTCATCATCTACCTAGGGTACATTTTCCTAATACTATTTGGAGCTATCTATTGTGTCATTCAAGTTCTTATCAGGAAATTAGGCTAAACTGAGGAAGGTTTAGTAAGGCATTATTTAACTTAACGTGCAGCACCCTGAGAATTTTACCTCTCCTAGGCTCCCTAAAATGAGGAGATGACATGATTAATGGAACTCAGAAGAAGAGAGTCTTCCCTTGAGACAAGCTGTGACCTTCAGTAGAGAAAACCATTATAATACTCAAGGAGCCATAGTGCTTTCTATAAGCTCTGAGAGACATAAGATCAAAAATACTTAGTTACACCTGCTTTAGGAGGAAAAAAGGAAAAGGCACAAACATATTGAGAGTCCGCTGTGCCTCAAGCATTACTAAATGCTTAATATATATTAACTCACTTAATTCTTTGAACACCAGCTATAAAACTGATGTTAATATTACTATTTTATAGGTAAGAAAACTGAGGCTCAGAGACATAAAATAATTCGTTCTAGATCACACATCTTGTAAGCAGCAAGGCCTGGATTCATACAGAAGCAATGTGAATCTCAATCCAATGTATTGTGTTTGTTTTTTCCTCCACATCATCAATCCTACCTAAAGCTACACCAAGAATACAGAAAAATTGTAGATCTCTTTTCAGAGTTCGCCTGGTTATGAAGAAGAAGCTGATCCCCATCTGCCTCTCCTTCTCCTTGAGGTGCCACAAAGAAACCCTGGAGGCAGCAGAGCAGAGCACTCTGCTAGGTAGCTGCTGGGCTGTGGCATCTTTGCCTAGGCCAAGTTTCTCACTGCTGGACTCAATATGAAAGGGTGTTCTGCTTTGAGCTTCAAAGTCCAGCACCACCAACACTCCTTCTCATGTGGGAGCAGGCAAAAGTACAACATGGATCTCTGCCTTCCCACCTGAATGCAATGAAGCCCCACACCACAGAGCTTAGGCCTTCTGCCAGGAACCCATAAGGATTATCCCATGCTTCACCAAATGCCATTTGTTTCCAGAAAGGGAGTGGAGTAAATCGCTTTTGATTTGTTACTTCTCAGCTTCTTCAGAAAGCTATGCTAAGGGGCGCCTGAGTGGCTCAGTCGTTAAGCGTCTGCCTTTGGCTCAGGTCATGATCCCAGGATCCTGGGATCGAGTCCTGCATCGGGCTCCCTGGCCAGCGGGAAGCCTGCTTCTCCCTCTCCCACTGCCTCTGCTTGTGTTCCCTCTTTCGCTGTGTCTCTCTCTGTCAAATAAATAAATAAAATCTTAAAAAAAAAAAAAAAGAAAGAAAGAAAGCTATGCTAAGACTCTAGCTCAGGTGGGTCTAACACACCCAGAGTGGATGGATGGCAGATCAGGATGGTAAACATTTGGTTTTATTTTGGTCTGGTGGGATAGCAGGGGCTAGGCAGAATGTGAATTCATATGAATGAACTAGGCTGGCGTTCTCTAAAGGAGGGCCATTTTGCTAAGTGCAGTCGTGATGTGTTGGGTCAGGGAACTCAGAGCAGAAGCATGGGTAGGCAGGATGGCACCTTTAGGTGTGCCCAGAACCAAAACCAACCAGGTTACTTACATTGTACACATCAGATCTTAGTCGGGGTTAAGTATTATTTGCCCTTATGTCCTTGTATGAAGAGTTCTGGCCAGCCCAATTTCATAGCTTTTCCTCTCCCACAGGGATGTAAAATTTTCTAATTGCTTTCCTCAGTTTTAGAATGGTAGTGGGATCAGCACAATTGAGAAGTTCATGGATTTAGGGACTCTATCTGTCCCTCATCATGGAATTCACCATGTATGGCATATAGAAGGTCATCAGTAAACTTTTGTTAAATGAGTAAACTAATCACCTCTGTGATTTCACCTCTCATCGAAACTGACAGGTTACTGTGTTAAGTACTTTACATTCAGTTCCAGACCAGCCTATGCTGTAGATATAAATAACCCCCCAAACATATCAGTGGTTTAAAACAACAAAGATTTATTTCAGATGAGTGGGGGGGCTCAGCACCACACCACCCTCACTTTAGGACCCCGGTGGATGGAGAGGCTACCATGTGGAATACTGATGTTACTGAAGCAGACAACGAGAAGGTAAATCTAACATTAGCTCTTAAGGCTTCCTCCCAGAAGCAACACGTGTTCATATTTCATTGGCCGAAGTCAGTCACATGCACTCCAAAAGGGGTGAGAAATTTCAATCCTAAATCCTACCTAAAAGGGGAAAAGAATGATAATATTTTGAATGTCTCTATGACTGTCATCCATGTGTTAGTTCATTTAAAGCTTATTCAGTTAGAATGTAGACATTATTATTGGTCCCACTTTAGGGATCCCATTAAAAGATCTTGAGGCTTAGCATTATTAATGGAGTTGATCAAGGAAATCAGACAGTGGAGCCTGAACTCAACTTGAGCCACTTGACCATTCTGTTGAGTGTGGCTGTCATCAGAGTCTGGTAATTTCTGTAAGGGGAGACACTGTGAAGTCACAAGGGTGTCCAGGACCAGATTCGGTGCTTGAAATCATCATGCGGACAGTGGAGCCTGAACTCAACTTGAGTCACTTGACCATTCTGTTGAATGTGGCTATCATCAGAGTCTGGTAATTTCTGTAAGGGGAGACACTGTGAAGTCACAAGGGTGTCCAGGACCAGATTCAGTGCTTGAAATCATCATGCAAACCTCACAGACCTGAGCCCATGCTGGTAGTGCTTCTGCTCTCCAATCTATCCTTTCTCTCTACTGGAAGAACTTGCTATTCCTTGAACAGGGTGATAGCTACTTATTTAAGGCATCATGCATCTGCCATCATCCTGTCCATGGTTATTTTCAAAAGCTAACCAACCAAGGCAAATGTCCTTATTTGTCTGTTGTAGATAATACTCATGGAAATTATTATGAAATTCATGTTTATAACACAACTATTCTTTCCATAACAAATTTTAGTAGTTCAGACATCAGAAGATGGCAAATGCAGTCTGTGGCTCACATTTTTCATTCCACATAGACAGAGAAAAATATTTCCCAATTGCTGAGATTAGGATGTGGACTTAGTTTGTTGGGGACAAAACATCACTTGGCTAATGACCTGCAGACTATGTCTGTGGAGTAAAATGAGCTTGCTAAAAATAAATTGTTGGTCTAAAACACCGTTACAAAACTTGGATGTGATCAAAGGACACTAATCAATTGACTATTTAGATAATTTTCTAGAGTGGGCATAATAGCCAGAGGAACACTCTTGCCAACTTGCATAAATAAAGGAATTTATCATAAGGACCTGGGTGGTTCAAAAAATCAAAAGAAAAGCAAATTACCAAACCTCTGGGAGGACTGGAAACAGCACAGCTCTGGGGATCAGGTGAACACCATCAGAATTCATCAGCTTCAAACATCTTTCTTCTGGGGGGGATCTCTGAACTGCACATTCTAATTCCCAGGGTCCTAGAGAAAGGTTCTGAAAGGCATGGTGTGGATTATATGCTTCCTGTTAATAGTGTCTGGCAGATGTTAGCAGCTCAACAAATTGTTGTTGAATCAGTGAATAAATGAATGACCAAGCTCTCTGGGCCTGCAGGAAATAACACCGTCCTTAATTATCCAAGCCAGTAATTTCTGGATGTCATTTTATGGTACATTAGGGTTTTAGTCATGCCATTAAAAGGGACTCTGGCATTCTCAATGCTAATATAATTACTTAATTAAAATATGGGCTCAACATTTATAATACCACAAACCTAAAACAAAATCCCGCTTTGGATCTCAGGTTTTTAATGTTCTTTCTACGAAACAAAACACCTTTATAATCATTCAAGTTTTCAATTTTTTAGATCAGACATACTATTTAACTTCCAGGCTGAGCCTTTGAGCAGCTTGAGATAATATCAGTTGGCATTGTTTGAACAAATACTTTATGCCAGTCTATCAGCAAATACTTCATCAGTTTTCATCTTTATGTAATACATAACTTAAACCCAAAATTACTGCCAGTATCATTATTATACACAATTTAAGATGAGTGAATGAAGGCATAGAGTGACTACTTAGTTTGATGCAGGTCGCACAGCAGAGCAGAAATTTAAATCCCGGGAGCTGGTCTCTCAGCCATTGTCCTAACGTCGATTCCCAGGATGGCCATAGCGGTTAGGTGTCATGGTAATCAGATCCAAGAGCTGGTTATGCAAGCTTCATTTTTCTATTTCTTCCATTTTTTTTCTTTTTTTTTTTCTTTTCCTTTCTTTTTGGAGGGTAAATTTATGATTTGAACAGACTAATCGTTCGAGCCAGACCTGTACATCAGAATAACTCAAAGAATTGTTTCCAGATATGTTTGCCAGGCCCAACCCCAGAGATTCTGATTCAGTGTACAAGTAGACACCTGTGTGGAGGTAAAAGTTCCCCATGTAACTCTAGCACAGACTCCTGAGGAAGAACCACTGCACTAGATACTGAAAGAAGTGCAGAAATTGCATCGTTACCTTCAAGGACTTGGAGGAATCTAGGAAATCCAAGTGATGGCAGAAAGTTGATCAACAAAAAGCATACCCCAACTCCAAAAAGATCGTGAATCCGGGCTAAATGGGAAGAAAAATTTACAGCAGAAATGTGGTACCTGACTTGACATATCATAGCAAACACTAAGAAACATTTAAAGATGAGCCAAATGCCTGGGGTCCTGTGTGGCCCCTTTCCCTGTGTTAGGATATGACTTTGCATACATGAGAGGCTAGGGTGGAGTCGAGCAAAAGAGTAGAACTCCAGGTGAAAAAAAAAAAAACACAAAACACCAAAAGTATATTGTGGTTAGAGTTAAATAGCCTCGGTCATTTAAAAATGGAGCAATCTCGTTCCAAGAAAGAGCAATGGGAAATAACCCCATACCTTTTATTCACTTCTAATGCTTTCCAGTCTCCAGGCAAGCCCTCACTATTCTGCAAAAGGGTTTAACAGACTTAAAAAGAAATGCAAGAAGTCATTTCAAAGGATCAGTGTGCTGACAGGCTCATACTAATTTTGAAGTCTCTGTGTATGTCTTCATATGAATTATTTAAAGTAATTCACACTCGTTTAACACGATGACTCATGTCTTTTTTCGGTCTCTATGTAGTATTCTTGTTGTTGTTGTTGCTGTAGTCCGAAGACAACTTTTTGGCTTTCTGCTTTGTTTGTACTTGTGAGAAAGGCAAAGGAAGTTTTTCAAACATGTTAATGTCTGCTTGTTTATATAGTCAATTTTTTTAAATGGACTAATTTCGTGCCCTCTTCTTCCTTGCTGTGAGTTTCCATGTGTAATCAGTAGACACTAAGTACTTTATTAGGATAGTACTGATTTTTTTTCCATAGCCCTGGGGCCATTTTACACTCTGTTTTTTTTTCATTAGAACTTCACACGTGGTGTTTTCAGTAAACTTTTATTTCTTGGGATCTGGTCTTTTTCCATTTAACTCAAGTTTTTCCCTGATTTGCTTTTAGATTATATATCTGTTGCCAAATTTGACATAGTTTTATAAAAACTACCACTACCTCTCCTGATGTTGAATTAATATTTTAGTTTATCCACCCAGGAGAAATATCAAGAGTACCCATTCAAGTGACAAAATTAAAAAATTTTTCATCCAGCCATGGACTGGAAAGAATAACTGATTTTACTATTCATTTGCTTGACCTGACATTAATTTTCCGTTCCCATGACAATGATCTCACAATCAAAAAGTATCAGTTGAACGCCTACAATTCAGAAAGCCAGGGCCTGAGCATGAGATCCATTAATAACTCCCCACTCCTTCTTTTCCTGTTTTGAAGATGGTGTTGGAAGCTGACCCAGCACCATTTATCACCTCCCTACTTCCCACATACACCTCCTCCTAGCAGACAGAATCTGCCATCTAATATGGAGACTGCAAATGTCAAGTACATAATTTCCCAGCTTCTCTTATATTTGGTGCATGGACACGTGGCCCTCCATGGCCACTGGGACCTGAAGGAACTCTACTGAGACTGGGGTGAGAAATAAGGCAAGAAGAACATAGTTCCTCTCTTTAATAAAAAGGATTTGGAGTACAGTTTTTCCTTCCAGCCTTTTTTGTACAGTTGTTTAAAATAACATGCCAAGTGATTTGGCAGCCATCTTGCAATCATGAGGGGGAAAAGCTTAAGAACAAAAACCAACATTCTGAGGATGACAGAACAGAAGGTAGAAGAGCTTGAGTCTTCAATGACATTTTGAGCCATTGAACTAAACCTGGAATTTCCCTGCCTCTGTATTTTATATCATGTGAAATAATGATTGAACTTCTTATCATATCCATCTTTAGTTGGGTAGTTTATTTTGCAACTGAAGGCTAATATATAAGGTAATTAACCAACAGATATGCCTCCTTAATTATTATTCTTCCTTCAAAAAACTGAGACATTAATGCCTTCCCAACTTCCCTCCATAGAATCTTCGACAACCCCCAGACCAGCACTCCCATTCTCATCCTCTGCCAGGTGGAAAAAAGCAACTTTACTTTCAATTCCCATGTTACCCTGGCATACAGCCACTTATTTTCCTACAAACAGCTTAGGTTCTCAAAGTTCCCTCTCATCTAATAGCTCTCAAATCCAATGCAACCGTGTCTAGTTGATGTGACCACTTGCCCCACCTGTTGGTGGCAGGCAAATTAAGTGCCTTTACTAAGAAGGGGACTTCGTTCACACCTGGAAAGACAATAATAGTAGTTTAAAGTTCAGAAACAGAGGAAATTCTATGCTGCATTATATTGAAGTCATCAATGTATTAGTCTCCTCCTCAAGGTCATAAACGCCTTAAATGAATGGATTGTGCCTTTTCCCTTCCTTTCATCTCAATTCCTCCAGTGCCCTGTGGAGAGGTTAGCAGCCTAGCATAGTAACTCCTCTGTAACTGTTTGTTAAAATGATAATTATAGAATTTAAATCTTAAAACTCAATGACACTTTAGAGATCCTCTAATGTAAACTCTTACTCTTACAGGTAAAGGTACTGAAGTCTGGAGAGTTTACATAACTTCTCCAATAATAAAGTAAGAGCAAAGCTAGAACTACCACCGGGGCTTACTATCTCTTAATCCAGTGCCCTCTGTATTCAACCAGAGGATGGATATATTTGTAACCTAGGTGAACAGAAAGTATACCTGCCAAAATATAACTACAAGTGCATGCAGATACACTAAATGCCATCCACTGTTGCAAGAGGGGAGAAAATATTTTGGACTGGGATGGTCAAGATTGGCTATTATACATGTCAGGTAGGACAACAGTCTGGATTTTTGACTTTATTGCCTTCACCCTTCCGACATAAGCTTGGAGAGGGCCTCTCTGACTTTCCAATCTAAATTTGAAAAGCACCCCATTTTTTCTCTCCAAGCACCTTCAACATTTTCACTTCTCTCAACCCCCCACTTCACATTGCTCATTTATTTATATCTTTGTTTGTTTGTTTGTTTCATTTGAATCTCTTCCAGGAGGGTAAGGGCCATGTCTACTCTATTCTCCACTCTATATCCAGCACCTCACACAGCTATGGATACAGGGTAGACACTCAATATCTAATTGGTCATTAATTTATTCAACAACATTCCAGAAGATGGGAGTACAAAGATTAAAAAAAGCAGACAAAAGTCCCACCCTCTTAGAGCTTATATTCTACTGGAGAAAGACAGAAAATAAGCAATATAACATAAGCACAATACTGCATATATAAGGAATTTCAGATGGCATCAACATGAAGATGCACTGTTACTTTTATGTCTAAACAAAGAAGAATACATCACAAACTTTGCCATGCTGTTGATGTGTTGATGCATAATAAGTTCAGAGATATAAATATATGAATGAAGGGGAATCTTAGAAATGATGAAATATAGTATATTGTACATTAGATGATGACAAGGGTTGCAGTGAAAAATAAAGTCATTCAGGATGTATCAAGAGAGAGTTCCCTGAAGTGATACATGAATTAGGTTGGAATTAGATACACAGGGACAGGGGGATATCAGAGGAGCAAGCAGTCATAAAGAATTGATACATTAATTAAGAACCAACCTTGTATGTACACGGTAGGTAGTAACTTCAGTGGCAGATATATCTTAACCCCAGCCCTGGCAATCATTTGTTGTGTGGGCTTGAGTAAGTTTTTGAGTCTCGGTTCCTAATTTGGAAAATGGGTAATATAAAATGTGACATTTGAGATAATGTATGTAAAAGAACTTGAACTTCATGGATACTTAATAGATTGTAGTTTTTCATACTTTTATCATTTTATTCAGTAACTCCTGAATTGAATTTTAGTTAATTTCCTGTTTGTTCATTAGTTGTTTGTTTGTTTTAACTGTTGGACCCTCGCCTTGACTTGCAGGGCTGGGCTTTTCCCCCTGTATTAACACTGTGTTTGTCTTTACACCTTCTGTTTCAACTTGTCCCTTATCTGTCTTCCTTACTAGATTATAAATTCTTTGAACATGTGAACCCCGGACAAAGGGAACATTTTCAATAAAGCCCTGGCGATGAATGCACTGGGCATCCATCCATCACTCAACAAAACTTCTTTTGAGTGCTAACTGGTGATAGTTTTGGAGGAGAATACTACTCCTTGGACTACATAGGAATATCCCATGGACTATATAGGTCAGTACTCATCCGGGGCTTTCCCCATCACACTAGTTAATCTCTACTAAAGGCAGTTACTCCTTTCAGTTTGATTTGGATGAGCCATTCCAGCAGTTCCTTCCCATGGTAAGCTGTTAACTTTATAAGGTTCTAAAGAGATTGCAAATGTTTCTCAACATTTTTGTATGGGTGCCAGAATTTACATCCACCACTGCTCCGTGGGAGGCTTGCCTTTTAGGTAATGCAAAACAACAGGGGGATGATTGGTTTCCCTGCGTCATTTAGACAAGTATGCCCTGGACAGCATGGGCTCAGCTGTCGGCCCATAAGCTGGTGTGCCAACCTGCAAAGTCACTTCTTTGAAAATTATTTAGCTTTTTTCAGTTCTGACAAAGTGAATAGGGCATTAGAAAATGTCTAAAACCAAACTCCCCATTGAACTTTTGGAGGTCTCTAAGCAAAAATAACCTTCTTCTGGCCTTGCAGGTCAAGAAACCATTAGAAAGAAATCATCTCAGCTGCCCGAGGATGGTCTCAAGTCCAGCCACCCAGGCGCCAAAGCCAACACCACTTGGACGCAGATGGGTAGTTAGCCGGGAAAGGTAGAGTTCCAGCGTCAGACTCTCTCTGCTTCTCCAGCCTGGGAGTGAAGGGAGTGGAAGATGGGAGGAGAGGAATGTGGGCCAGAGGATCAACAAAGTGCAACATGCCTCATAGTCAAGTCAGCAGGCAGAGTCCTTTAATGTTATTAATCAGTTTTTTCACCATGCAGAGAGCCAGCCCCTATATCAGATGAGCCACCTGTAGTCTTCCATCCTGACACCTGCCCACAGGCCTCAAAAAAAATAGGAAAAAAAGAATTCTAATAACAGTTGAAAATCACCTTTAGTCTATAGAAGCTTATTGTCAAATGATGGAATTGAGTTAAACAAAAACATCTAGCAAAAGAATGTAATATAGGGGTGCCTGGGTGGCTCAGTCACTTAAGCGTCTGCCTTTGGCTCAAGGTCACGATCTCAGGGTCCTGGGATCAAGGCCCGCTCGGTGGGGAGTCTGCTTCTCCCTCTCCCTCTGCTCACTGCCCCTGTTTGTGCTAGCTTGCTCTTTCTCTCTTTCTCAAATAAATAAATAAAATCTTAAAAAAAATGTAATGTATATAAATATCAAATCATTATGTTGTATAACTGAAACAAATACAGTGTTGCATATCACTTATTTTTCAATAAAAGGTAATAAAAATATGATGGAGTATGACAGTTTTGAAATAACCTAGAGTTCAAGCTCTTATTTTTTTAAGATTTTTATTTATTTATTTATTCATTTGAGAGCAAGAGCACGCAAGTGAGAGAGCACAAGCAGGGGGAGCAGCAGAGGGAGAGAGAGAAGCAAACTTTCCACTGAGCAGGGAGCCCAATGTGGGGCTTGATCCCAGGACCCTGAGATCATGACTTGAGCTGAAGGCAGCCGCTTAACCAACTGAGCCACCCAGGCGCTCCTAGAGTTCAAGCTCTTGATTTAATTTTTAGCCCATTTCTTGCTAACTGTACCACCCTGGACTGGTCACTGGTCCTCTCAGTGCTACTTTCCTCATCATAGAAATACCGTCATATTTTAGCCAATCTACCTATCAGTTATTGGGAGGATTAAATGACTAAATGATCTACTGATATTTTGTTGACTTAAGAACACTGTACACATGTTGGATTTGGTCTTATGGCTTAAATGATAAAATGGTAGGGTATATTTAAAGATACTGTGACAATATAGAAATACTTTATGAATAAGAACACCATTCCTATTTCAACTTTTGACAGTTTGAAACAAAAGCAGATTCTGTTTCCAAACGAGTAATTTTGCAGAGTGGTCCACGTGTGTCCACATCATCCTGTCACCTTCCCCCTAATCTTTATCTGGGTGTGAACAGGACAATCTCTGGATTGTCTGCTTTATTTGCAGTGTGTGTGGCACGGCTAGGCAGATATGAGGCAAATAATGGCTCCTTTACGTATTGCACTGGCTTACATTAAGTACTAAATGAAATTAAGGATGTAAAGTATTTTAAAAAGAATAAAGTGGTTTACAAATGGTGTCTCCAGTGGTATCTCAAAAGCCTGAGCTTCCACTGCTCATAAAGCAAGAGTAGCACCTGGCATTCAAAATCATCCACATCTTTCCTTCAGCCCCTTCCTTCCCTGCAGCATCAGCACCCATGACAAGGTCCTCTCCCAACTGTGCTGCTCGCCTTCCCTCTGCTGGGACCAGGCACCCTGACACACAACAACCCCCCCGCCCACAACCACCACCACCCGGTCTTCAATAGCCTGGTGTTTCCTGCCTGGAATCCACTTCCTTCTCCTATCTGCCTCTCAAAGGCCTGCTAATCTTTCAAAGCCCCTCTCCTTCAGGAAGCCTTTCTAGGTGTCCCCACAACACATCCACCCAATCCTATTTCAAATGCATCTTTTACACCCCCTAAACCCCTCAAGACTTCATACCACGTTTATATCACTGTGCCTTCTGACCTCCTGCACCACTTCCTTCCTGCAACTTTTTTAAAAGCACGTGTAGCCAAGCTCTGATTAAGAGACTGAGTCATCCACTCCCAGAAGACAAGGAAGACACATGGACATCTGCCGTTGGTCTTTTTTACGGTGCTTCGTGCAGGGCTGAACACACCGTAGGCACTCCTAGACACCTGTTCCAGAGGTGGCCACAAGATTTCCTATTTTGATTATCTATACTTTTAAACAGGTAGCACCAACAGTCTTCGAAACTATAAAATCTCTCCAGACAATGGCCTAGACAGCCATGAAACCCCGCCTAAGGTACAATCATTCTAAAGCAATACATCAATGGATTTGATTATAGGTAAGTGCTGATGTTTGTGCAGAGCTCCGTGCTTGCCAGGCATCGTTCTAAGTGCCCTGAAGATATTTGCCCATTTAATACTCGGAACAATTCTAAGAAGTAAATAATATTATTAGTCTCCCCGTCATATAGATAGAGAAACCAAGATGCAGAGAAATGAAATCACATAGAGCAAGGCAGCAGGTTTTCAAATACAAGCAGACACTCGGCTGTACTGCTTTTCATCTAAAAGGGCCCCAGATGACTTGACCACATTCACTACTAACCTGCCAGAGCTTCATCCTATGCTATCTGAATCTTATCTTTCATGGGTGTTTTTTTTAAGAGGTGAACAAAACCCCCTCCTCCACACTGTGCCTGCCCCTTGGGACTTCTGCTTTTGTGTTCCTTTCTTCTCCTCTACACCTAACAACCACGAAAGGAACAGCGAAGCTTCCTTCAAATGAAAACTGTGGTAAGTACCAGGTTGTTTGGAAACCAAGGAGCTACTGAATCGGTCACTGTTTGCCGCTTCCTCTAACAAATATCGCTTTGAGATTCTAGGATAACTCAACCACACATCCCACACCTGCCAAGCACAATCAGCTGCCCTGAGATCCAAGCTGTTCTGAGTGTACACAGTTTCCCAGGGCGAGCCCATTTATAGTCTCGGTCAGTAAAATGATGCCCTAGGGAGGAGAAAACAACCCTCATTTATTTAACATTGAAAATTCAGGATCGCTATCTTAGACACGCACCCAGGAAACAAACATTGCAATACGACAAATACAACATTATTATGAGTAACCAAAGTACCAACATCTCTTTACAACTGAGCAGAAAAGAGGGTCATCATATTCCAAATCAATCTCCCTCCTGGAGTCAGAGGCTAGGAAGCTTCTGAAATTCAATGCAAAATTTATGTGAGCCGACGTAGGCTTTTTTGGCCAGGGGTCTCACAGCTTTCGTGAATTTGAAAGTCCCCGCCACGAGGCTTGCTCATGGCAAGGCAGCAGCTCTGCTGGGTACTGACCAGAGTTAGAACCACTAAGACATCATTTCTAGGTCTGGCCTTTGGTCCCGTTGTACAAAGTCCTCCCAGTTGGTCTGGTTTCGAAGTGCAAGGATGACTTGGCCTCTACTGGAACTCCTCCCAGCAGAAGCAATACACCTCCTGACAGAAGAAATCATTGCACAGATAATGTCCTTCCCACTGGGACCCAGAGGGTGACCTTAACTGTTCTTGGGTTCCACTGCTCCCACCTGCCTAAGTCTCACCGACTGCCATGTGGCGCCTATAGAAATAGGAAGCTTCCAAGGCCATTTCACGTATCTGAGGACAAACGGTAGTGACAGGATTTGGGCTGCTTTTCGTTCACACGTTGTTTATATTCCTCCAGAGCCAAATCTTATCCTTTCTCTCCTGTATTCTGAGCTACTCCCTGCACACGGCTTTTCCCTCTGTCCATTCCCTTGCTCTGGGTTCTTGTTATTTTGTCTGTAATTTATTTTAAAATATATCCACCCAGTATGATGTTATATACACATTAGTCAGGTTAATCTAGTCTCTACAGGTAGACAGTTGACTTAACCAGGATTCCCACTATCCAGGAGGTAAATTAGCATTTCATGAGAAGGTCCATATTCCAGGAATCCAGCCCTATCCATCTCCTGGCACCAAAAGACTCTGTTACTTAACATGATGGTGGTATAACGCTCTCTTATTTGGTGAAATTATGGGTATTCAAGGCACTGGGTTGGCTAAAGCATGCATTCTTAGTGAGAGCAATATATTCCAAGGGGGCACAATTTGTTATGGGGGGTGGGGTGAAAAAAGTCTGAGATATTGCAAGGGTATTGTGTTTCTCAAAAACACTATCCTAGCTCAAAAAATCTTATGCTTCAGTATCTAATTTCTCTCTTTAAATTGAATTAAATTAAATTAAAGTTTTCTACTTTGGGAGCAATAATGAAAAAACAAGTAGGGAAACACTGGGTTAAAGTATTTTAATACCCCCTCTACCCTTGTAGGAATACAGAATATAGCCAGTTCTTTGCCCTTTCTTTTTAGAATTGGTGAGTATAATGATAGCTGTGGACTGGTCCATATATGGCCTTTAATTATGTTGATATCCTTCCCTTCTATACCTAATTTGTTGAGAGGGTTTTTTTTTTTATCATGAAAAGATGTTGAATTTTGTCAAATGCTTTTTCTGCATCTATTGAATGATCAGATGGTTTTTATTCTCCTGTCTGTAATGTGGCTTATTGATTTGCCTAAGTTGAGACATTCTGGCATCCCAGGGATAAATCCCACTTGATCATGGTGTATCCTTTTAATATGTTGTCAAATTCAGTTTGCTAATATTTTGTTGAGGATTTTTGCATCAATTTTTATTAGGGATATTGGCCTATACTTTTCTTTTCTCGTAGCATCCTTGTTTGGCTTTGGTATCGGGGTAATGCTGGCCTTATATAATGAGTTTGGAAGTGTTCCTTCCTCTTCAATTTTCTGGAAGAATTTGAGAAGGATTGGTATTAATTCTTCTTTTAATGTTTGGTATAATTCACCCGTGAAGCCATCTGGCCCTGGGCTTGTATTTGTTGGGAGATTTTTTTATCACTGATTTGATCTCCTTATTAGCAATTGATCTATTTAGACTTTCAATTTCTTCCTGACTCAGTCTTAGCAGGTTGTATGTTTCTAAGAATTTTTCCATTCCTTCTAGGTTGTCCAGTTTGTTGGCATGTAGACTTTTAGGATCCTTTGTATTTCTTTGGTACCAGTTATCACACTCAATGGTTCGACTTTTCTTTAGGAGCAGGAACAAGACAGAGATGCTCAGTCTCACCACTTCTATTCAACATAGTACTGACAATTAAGAAAAAGAAAAAATTGGAAAGGCAGAAGTAAAATGATCTCTGTTTGCAGATGATAGGATCTTATATGTAGAAAACCCTAAAGAGTCCACCAAAAAATCTGTTAGAACTAACAAATTCAGTAAAGGTGCAGGGTACAAAATAAATATACAAAAATCAATTGCATTTCTATCACAAACAATGAACTATCTGAAAGAGAAATTATGATAGCAATCTCCTTTTCAGTAGTATCCAAAATGAGAAGACATTTAGGAGTAAAATATTTTTAGGATCTGTGCCCTAGGTCTGATCCTTGAACTGCTGTATTCCTGTGGCTGCATCCTCCCACTGAATATTGTTACAATTGCTTCAGGTCAACCGATAACACGAACTGTGGTTAGAAGACTAAAAATGTGATGAGAGCTGAGACTTCATCAAAGTATAAATTCATATTGTGTGACCACTGGAGGTCTTCTTGCTAATAAATATATCTATCTGTACATATAGCAGATTTTGACCTAAGAAGAGAAGCTAACCTTCATCTACTTTTAACTGTTGGCTATTACCAACATATACCAAATACCTAATTATTCTGCAGGACAGAATTTACTTCCAGCTTTAGAAAATCCTCAAATTCATTATAAGCAGCAAAGCTAGTAGTTAAGCTCTGGAATTAGACTCTCTGGACTCAAATCCATTCATTAGCTGCTGATCTTGGGCAATTTACTTAACTTCTCAGAGCCTCAGTCCTCTTGTTAGTAAAATGGGAAGAATCGTTCTATATCATGGATGTTAATAAAGATAAGACACTTAGCCCAGTGTCTTAGTGACTAACTTTCAAAAATGTTCTCATTATTAATTAATTAATTATATTACCATTACTTTGGGGAACAATTAAACCTCAAGTATCTAGAAAAATATGTAGAAACTTAAAAAAAAATGTAAACGTTTATGTACTCTTAGCACAAATGCTTTTTTTTTTTTTTTTACATATTTGCTTATTTTGCCATATAGCTCTCTTGTATCCTTCTGACATGTTAGTCACTTACTCCAAACATCGGATCCAAGGAAAGATCCTTTATTAGTAGTATTGGAAATTTACACAGCACTTTCAGACTAGTGAGCTCTTTCACATACATTATCTGATTCTCCTGGTATCCTTAGGAAGTAGGTACAGCTTCATTAGGTAGCTAGAATATTCATTTTACAGACGATGAAATCAGAGGCTCAGAGAAACTAGGTGACTTGACCAAAGACACTTGGATATAAATGACGGAGCTAAGGAGTTATGCCCTCTCCTCGAGCTGCTGAGAACAACAGACACTCCGTTATGGTCTGGTGAGATTTGTGTTCCTTTTCCCAGCTTCCCCACCTAGAGATATCAGGGATTTGTCACAACCTTTGACAGACATGTCAACGAGGAAATTGCGATGTGTTGCATGTGCAGAAAGGCTTGACATATGTTTTCCTCTGCTCAGGTGGGCAGGGTATACTATTTAATATAATTGAGCTCTTTTATTAAAAGCCTTTACCAAAGAATGTACATCTGAGCTCCTAAGGGTTTGATTTTGATTATCCTGGTGACAACTACTTCCTACTTGCTGTGGTCTTCCCGCTTCTGTTCTAACTGCATCACCGCCGACAAAACACGATCCTTTTGCATGTATGTCAAATCACTTCATCCGTATCTTCTTTTTTAAAAGATTTGTATTTATTTATTTATTTGAGAGAGAGTGCCAGAGAGAAAGAGAACCAGTGGGGGGAGGGGCAGAGGGAGAAGTGGACTCCCCGCTGAGCAGGGAGCCCTACACAGGGCTCAATCCCCGGACTCGGGAATCATGACCTGGGCAGAAGGCAGGCACTTAACCAACTGGGACACCCAGGCGCCCCTCACTTCACCCACATTGTAAGATAGGCCAGTGGCTTCTCTGCCCTTCTAAAGTGCTCCATCTTTACTCTGACCCTCTTGATATTGCATGGTTTGGTCCTGCCCACCCCTCTGGCTGCCAATGGTTTAAATCTCCCTCTTATTCCCTTAACTCTACTCCACTGACATCTCTCATCTGGGGTACCCCACTTATTCTTGGCTTCATCTGGAAGACTTTGACCCCACCTCCTGGAATAGGCTTCATCATTCCATTGTCCAATCAGAAGCTGCTTCTTCAGAGAGCTCTTCCCTAAGAAGCTCAGCTAAAGGGGCCCCTTCTTAGCTACACACCATTATACTAACTAGTGTGGACTTCAAATCTCTTAACCACTCTCTGCAGTTGACTTACCCACCGTCTGAAGATCCAGGTTTCCTTCATTACTCTCTTGCCCTAACCTGACCGGAAGCTTCAGATGTGTGGGGACTATATCGGGCTGTGTCAGGGGTACAATGTCTGTCTGGCAGCTACTAGGTACTGAGTAAATATCTGTTGAACAAATGAATGATACGTTACTTAATTTGTACTGAAACAGACTTTCTTCCCCGGTTTTGTTAATGGCGTCCCTTCAGCTGAATGTTGAATAACTATGTTCCCCTCTTTAGTTTATCTTCACCTCGAGAGGCTCCACTGGGCTAAGCCTTTTATAGGCAAACTCCTGTTTCAGGAAGCAGTTCTCTCTTGCGGGCTAGTTTCTCTGAAGATTATCTCATCAAAAGCTTTGTTTCTGAGGTTTGTTTTAGTTAGAGGAGGGGAGTTTCCCAGATAGAAGCACCTAATTGACTATCAAGAGACTAGTTCTGAGGGTTCTTATCTATCCTATTTGTATGAGCCAGGTGCAGACAAGTTACGGGGCTTGAGGAAGGGGGAGAAGCTTTGCATCTAGACGCTAGAGGTGACCAAATTTCCTGAAGGACTTTTGAAGAGGAACTCTGAGGGTGTCTGCAGTATTCCCCAACACTCTTCGGGTATAAACGTTTATTTGTTCAGAAGCCTCCGGGCGGGTAGTGGTTTGGGATATGCATCCCTGTTTAATCAAGGAACCAAGTTTCTCGGGAGTGAGTAGGCACTAGATGGATATCTGAGTTTCAGGCAACCCTAGTTGAAGTGACTAGAACGATTGGCAGACAAGGTCAAAGTGTTTATAAGCAGGGGGTTATGTCCCCTCCTCGGGCTGCTGAGAACAACAGACAATCTGTTATGGTCTGTTGAGATTTTTGTTCCTTTTTCCCAACTTCCCCACCTAGAGGTATCAGGAATTTGTCACAAACTTTGACAAAGAGGAAATAGTGATGTGTGTTGCATGTGTAGAAAGGCTTGACATATGGTGCTCTTCTGTTGACAGCCTTTATCAAAGAATGCGCAAGATTTCCTCCCAGCGAGCAGCCGCCCGACCTCCTACAGTCAGAGAAACCAGAATCCGTAAGTGGGTGATGCATTCTAGAAAGTGACGTAGGCATAAATCGGAACTGCCAGAACCATGGAGTCTATTTCATCAGATGGAAGAGAGGGAAAGAAAGTCCAAAAAGGAGGAAAAAAGAAATTGGCAGGAGAGGAAAAGACTGACCTTACAGTTTTATATCTGTAACATTTATGGAGCACTATGTGGCAAATCCTAACTTCCCTGGAAATTTAAGCATGGGATTATGAGTCTAGAAAGACAAGGGTAGAACTATGCTGCTAAGGATGAGATCGGATCAGATCGCGTTGCATCCCCCCCCTCAGCTCCCTGCCACAATTCATAGGTTGAAGCCCTAACCACCAGTGTGCCTGAATTTGGAGAAAGGGCTTCTAGGAGGCAATTAAGAATAAAAGAGGTCATGAGGGTGGAACCCTAGTCCAATACGATGGGTGGCCTTTTAAGAAGAGGAAGACAGATCTCTCTCTCCCAACAGGCACAAAGAAGAGGTTATATGAGCACACAGGGAGATGGTGGCCACATACAAGCTAGGAAGCCAGGACTCACAGGAAGCTGGCACCCTGATCTTGGACTTTCAGCCTCCAGAACTGTAAGAAAATAAATGTCTGCTGTTTAAGCCCCCCAGTCTATGGTGTTCTGATCCGGCAGCCTAAGCGGACTAAGACATATTTCTCCCCTCCACTTCTTGAAATGCTGTAGCAGTTGCTGAACGCTGAATTGTAAATGAGGCAGCTCTCCTTATCAATCTCATTTTGAAAGACCAGGCTTCCCACTTAAAATGTGCAGGGCTGCTTCTATGCCATGGACAAGGGTTACAGGGAATAATATTAACTCGTTTTACTGATCACCGCCCCCCCTCCGGAAAGTGGTATGATTAAGAA
The DNA here is from genome assembly GCF_011800145.1 of Mirounga leonina. Lineage (NCBI taxonomy): Eukaryota > Metazoa > Chordata > Mammalia > Carnivora > Phocidae > Mirounga > Mirounga leonina. The sequence goes on along the minus strand of NW_023270415.1, from coordinate 62,312,330 downwards.
TAGTAAAGTATTTGGGAGACAATTTGGCAATACTTCTCAAAAGCAGCTTTTGTCAAGGGGCAGGGAGGTCTGGAGATTGACCCTCCATTCATTATGTGTCCATACTATTTGAATTTTTACCATATGCAGGGATTTAAAAAGTTGAAACCTAGTTAAACTAATACAAATACTTTTGCATTTATGCTGTGATTTTTAGTTTCAGAGGGCTTTTCCCTGCATGTGTGTGTTTGGACCCATCGCCCTAAGACGTTGGCAGGGTGAAGTTCAAAGAATGCTATCTCATGGCAGCTATACTGATCAAGTCACTCTCATGCTTAAAACCCTCCAGTGCTTCGGATGGTCCTTTGGAAAAAGACGAGAATCGATGACACTTTGCAGCCTGACCACTGTCCACTCACCTCTCCAACCTCTTCCGGTCCCTGCGGCACCCTGCTTTCCAGGTACCAGCCATCCTCAGCTGCATCAGGTTCTTTCCAATTACACCTTGCTTCCTCCCTGTCCTCCCTGCTCAAATGTCCCCCCGCCTACACGACCTTCTCTCCGCGGGTTAATATCGTTTTATAAAGTACGGGCTCCTCCCCTATCATGTAGCACACCATCCTACTTGTATCTGTGCATTTGTGTGATGGCCGGATTGTCAGCTTCCAATGAAATGGTTGTTATAATTGCATGAGTGACACCTGGTGTTACACCACCACTGAGCGGGGAACACACTAATTCCTACTGACACCTGGACTGACGCTGTCGAGCAGACCCTTAAGTCCCTGATGACTGACTCAGTCGGCAAGTGCTCCGGCTCTACGCCCCTGCCTTTCCGTCCCTTATCGGTGTAAAGCAAGGACACGTGCACTCCCGCCCGTAGTCTGTAACACCGTCAGAGTCAAATAGCTTTGGTCTAGAATATTAATATTGTCAAAATCGTGTTTCTTAGCGAAGAAATTGGCACCCATGAATAAAAGAAAAGAAAATCAATAGGCTAGCTGCACGGTATTTCTCCTTCTTCTGGTCTTTCTCCTATAAAATCAGAACAGGCTTCCTTTTAATAACAACGAAATAATAAGGAATATGTTTTTGCTCTTCAAGTTAATAACCTTTCATTTACATAATCTCAGAACTAGTATTTCCAATTTTCAGGGGAGGAGACTTAGGGGCATGATGATGTAGACACTTGATGAGTCGCTTCAGAGCCCACGGCCTGCCTTGTCTCCCAAATGACCTAAATCAATTCCTGCCCTGAGTTTCAGGCGTTTCCATCGCGATGATGATGAAAGCGGCCTTCTGTATCAGGAGCTTTGCTGCCGTGCTAAGGAGATGAGGTGCTGGCCTCGTGGGAGCTCCCACTTTCAGGCACTGTTTCTCTCAGCCTTAGGAGGGGCAGACATGGAGGCAGGGACAGTCAGAAATACAGGGGGTGAAAATGTGTTCATCACGGGGCCCAAGTCGAAAGGGCTCAGGCAAGAGAAGACGAGACTTATCTGATGAGGTGTCGCTGAGAAAGTCAGCATCACACATATCTGGTGACCAGGAACAGAAGGTTAAATTTACGGGACACTCCATTTAATGTCACCAGTGGTCTCTGCCAATGAGGAATCTGTCACAGGAAGATGAATGTAGTCTGCCAAGTTAGTGTTTGAACGTCCCCCTCTGGGTTCAGTCCCAAGTCCCTGGGTCCTTTCCACTTTAAGCTTTGGGGTGTGCTGGGCCTGTGCCCATAGTGGTGGGTTGCCTGGGAGGACCCAGGGGCATCAGCCGGATTGCCCCAGGAATACAACAAATGAAGTGACCAATAACTCCTAGTGTCCATTTCCTGTCAGTCAGTGGTTAATAAATGACCCATACTCAGGCCCTGAAATGCACAGTCAACAGACAGTCGATTTTGTGATTCCAGATAAATGGTGCCCCGGCTTTTCTCAAGATTACAGGTAATTACACACACACACACGCACACACCCACACACACCAACCACCACTACCACTACCACTATTAGTATTTATAGTAACGCCCAATAGTTCTAGAGAGCCAGACACTGAGCTAAAAGCTTCAAGGAATACCACAGGAAGATATGGGATTTCTGCCCTCGGGAGTTTATAATCTTGACTCACCTCGTGCTCATATAAATGTCCCTGTGAGAACCTCAGATAAGAAGAAGAAGAATATCGAGCAGATGAGGAGCACTTTCTATGTGCTGGACACCATTTTGAGTGCTTTACATGTTTTATTCTATTGAATCCTTATTAATAACCTTTATAATGCGCTGAGGGACTTTTATCCTCATTATACAGATAAAGAAACAAAATAGAAATGCAAATAGGTTAGGGGAAACTTGCCTGAGATCACAGAACTGGAATGTAGTAGATCTGGGCCTCAAAGCTAGGTGTCTGGCTACAAAGACCAACATCTAGGTAGCTCTAGAACAATCATAGCCACAATTCAGTCAATATTTCCTAGAAGCCAGGCACCCCAGGGTGAACACTGCAGGACTCAGTGCCTGTTTTCTCTAAGCTTTGGCTCCTGCATATTGGCACCCTATTACATTTCAAGAGAAGTGCCTTCAAATAATATCCTAGACACACATCACCCTAATGAGAACAATACTACTGTCATTTATCGAGTGCCTTACTACTAACATTTGAATTGACTTGAGTCCCGCAGGAAGTCTGTGTTAGTAGCTCAGGCTGTAGATGTTAAAGCTGAAGTTCAGAAGTCGAGGGGCAGGTCTGGAGTCCCACAACTTTGTCCTCACTCACTGGCCTTCATTCATTCATAGTTCACTTAAGAAACCATCATGCTGTTAAGCTCCAGCCCCACCCCCCTCCCGCCTGCCCCAGGGAGGCAACACTGAACAAGACCCTCTGTCTTTGTGATTCACAGAGCAGAAGAGCTGACATTCTTCTCCTCTAAATAGGTTCTACTCTGTCTCTTTGAGCTCCTGGTGGAAGCATACCCATTTGAAGGAGCGGATGCTCTGATCCCTGTGGGCAATACCTGCCCCCCCCTCCCCCGGGGTGGGTGCTCTGCTGATTTATCACCTTCGATCCTTGAACTCTGGTGGTAACTGCACACTCCGCCCTGATGGGGAAGCCAGCTTTGCCGGGAGGTTTTCAGCACCTGGTGAAAACCTGAGAACTAATCGGTGAACTGCAGGACCTCTCAGGACTGGACGAACACTTCAGAGGGTCCAACTTGCCGAGGAGCAGCTTGTGGGAGTGAAGGAGGAAGACGAGAGCCCTTTGTGCAAGCCCCAAACTCCTGTCCACAGCTCGGGGGGCAGGGGAAGGACTTTGAAGAGGTAATTCCGGAAGTTCAGGATGTAAGGGCCTAAGGTCCCAAGAGCCCTTTGATGATGAGGGTGTTGATGAGGAAAACCGGGGCCAAGATAGCCCACAGCCTGCAAGCTTTTTTCCTGCCCTGGGCAGGAAGTTTTTCCTCGGCTGCTTCTCTCTGGCTCTCACCACCCCAGACAAGGAGAAGTGAAGGGGTGGGGGGGGGTGGGGGGTGGGAGGGGAGGAAAGCCCTGGCTCTAGAACCAGACAGAAGTGAGACAAGTTCCTTGGGCATGGTCTCTGTAACCTTGGAGATTCGGGATCGCTCCCAACAGGGCTCTGAGACTGCGGTGCAGAAAGGCGAGGCCTTGTTATTGGAGCTCTCAGAACCCGCCGAGAAGGGGTGAGCCGAGAGCGGATCAAGGGTGGGGGACGCACGCCCGGCTGCGCCCCGATCTTGGCCGCAGCGGCCGCGCAGGGCGGACGACACCGGCCCCGCAGCTCCCCAGCGTGCGCCCGGCCCTCCCACCGCCCGTGGCCGCTGCCAGGGGGCCGCCCGCTGGCGGGAAGCGGCCAGGAAACCTCAGGGCCGCGCGGAGACAGTAGCCTCCTTGTTCCGCAGCCCCGTGGCTTTCCGCTCCCCCCCCGCCCCCCGGAGGACCAGACATCCCCGCCCCACCCCCAGCCCCCCCCCTCCCGGCGGTTCTTTCCGCTCTGGCTCTGAAAGCGTTAACCCCGGAGCTTGGCGCACCCCCATCCCCCCACCGCTCCCGCCCAAGTTCCTAAAAAAGAAAGGTGCAAAGTTTGGTCCAGATAGAGAATGAATGATCAAAGCCAAGCCGATACTTCCTGTCGCCCGGACGCTATATATAACGTGATGAGTGCACGGGCCGCGGAGACGCACGGAGCGCTCGCCCAGCCGCCGCCGCCGCCGCCGCCGCCCAGCGCCTGAGGTTTCCCGGGGACCGCAATGAACCAGCTGCTGTGCTGCGCGCTGGTGGTAAGTGCCCGCCCGGAACGCGGGCGCCTGGGAGGCTGCCCGCCCGCGGCCCGACGGGGACCGAGCTCATTGCGCTGCCTGTCGGGGACAGAGCTGGGGGCAGGTTGCAACAGGAGGCCTCTTTCCGGAGCCCGTCGCGCCGCTCCTAGGGTGTCCCTTTGCCCTGCGAAGTTCCTGCTGGGTTTATGGAAACGAGAGAGGAGCTCGAAACCTTCTTCGTTTGAATGATTTGTATCCATTTTATTTACTTTCTTCCTTGCAGATTGTTTGACGCCCTCAAGGAGTTCATACCATCTTTGCTTAGTTGGATATTATTACTATGATTATTTAAAGTGGTCCCTCAGAAGCAGAGTAAGTTGGGAGATGTCAGTCCTCTCAAAACTATTATAACTAGAATAAAATTTGGATGCAGTGAACATGATAGGATACATCATTAGGCTCATTCCCTGCTGAAGCAAATGTTATGGGAAATTTTGCGTAACTGGCACCAGAGAAAAGATCATACACACACATGCACGCACACACATAGATACACAGATTTCATAACTGGGCAATTTAACATCCTAATAAAATTTTATTATTAAAGTGGTTTATTCCAGTTCTCAACTTCAATATAATGTGGAAGATACTGGCGGGCTAATGTTAATTATGTTCTAAAATAGATATAAATAGTTGAAGTTCAGCACTAAATAGGGCTACAAGTTATTTTTAATGTACTGTTTGGAAAGAAAGGAGTCTTTGTGACTTAGGTTACCTCTTTTTTTTTAATTTAGATTTTTGCCCAATCAAGTTAATAAGATTTGTTTGTAGATTATTCTATGGCTAATGACGTGTTTCCTTTATGTCACCAGAGTGTAGACTAAGTTAAGATGTGAATCAGACATTCACGATAGGATAGGAAGATCCATATTTAAGCCACCTATGTGTTTCGAACATGTTGGAGTAAATGCTTGGGTTTCAACATCCAACCCACAAATAGTGAATAGTAGGCTAGGAAGTCTTCCAAGTAGTTCCCAGGATACAAAGCATAAATAAGTAAATAGCAAAGTCACTAAAAAAAATGTAGGTTGGACAGGAGTACACAAGTAAGTATGCTAGTCTTATCCACCTCTACATAATGTAAGCTATAATATATAAAATAGCTCCACCAATATGGTTGGTTACTATGGAGAACTTTTTAAAAAGTAAACCTTTATTAAAACATAACACACACAGAATTGCGCAACTCATAAGTGCCTAATAAAGTTTCTCAAAGTGAACACTTGTGAGCTGCACCCAGATCAAGAAATACAACATTACCAACACCCCAGAAGCTCCCGGGCTCATCCCTATCACTACTATGTCCATAACCAGAGTAATGAATATTCTGACTTCTAACATCATAGAGGAGCTTTGTTTGTATTTGGACTTTACATAAATGGACTTTTATCACTTTTCTATGTCTGGCTACTTTCACTGAAGTTCCATTTATGAGATCATTTTTTTAACGTTGGATGTACAATAGTTCATTCATTTTCATTGTATGGTATTCCATTGTATGGATGTACCACGATTAATTTAATCATTCTAGTGTTTGGCTAGTTTACGTAATTCTGCTATTAATATGGGGACATTTTATTTATTTATTTATTTTAAGAATTTATTTATTTATTTGACAGAGAAAGACACAGTGAGAGAGGGAACACAAGCAGGGGGAGTGGGAGAGGGAGAAGCAGGCTTCTCGCCGAGCAGGGAGCCAGATGTGGGGCTCGATCCCAGGACCCTGGGATCATGACCTGAGCCGAAGGCAGACACTTAACGACTGCGCCACCCAGGCGCCCGGGGGACATTTTATTCTTCCTTGCTCTTTGTGTTCTGTCAAAGATTTAATTAATAATAAACATATTACCAATGACTTTTAAACTTCAAAATTTCCACTAAATAATGTATGTACCTAATAATAAGTGCTCCTAAGGAATAAGTAAATGAACGTTTTTGATATGTAGTCTATCTAGGGAGATAGATATGTATATAGATAAAACTGATTGTGGATGATGCACGATTCTCAAAAGAGAAGACTTTCTATGTGCTTTGAACCTAGTAAATACTTTCAATGGGAAAGACTTTCCTTTCCCTTTCTGTAGTTTCTGAGATTGACTTTATTTGATAAATGATTGGAGATGGATACTTTGTACTTACGAGGAGTCCAGATGCCCTTTTGTAAGCACCTTGGCACAATTGTAAGAAGTAGAAGCATCACAGGAATTTGTCCTTTGTAGCAGGCATGCCCCTACGCACTAGGGACAGAGTGGAAAATGAGATGGACACCATTCCTGCCCCCATGAGCCTCACAGTCTAATGGAGACGGACATTGGACTATTAATTCTATGTCTAATGAGAGTAACAAAAGGAGCTGGGAGACCTGGACATATAAAAGATTCTGTCCTCCAGGTCTTTATAAAGGAAGCCGCAGTGCAGTAGTTACCAGTCGGACCAAAATTCAAATCCAGCAGCACCACTTACTTGATACATGGGCAAGTTACATCTTTCTTGAGTTTTTGTTTTCTCTTCTATAAAACAGAGATAATGTTATGCACACGTGCAAGATAACCACGTACATCTCCTGCTCCATATTAACAGCAGCTTCTAGCGTGAAGCTTCCAGATCACTGTAGTAAATCTAGACCCAAGTGAATTTTGTAAACGGAATGCTGATGATGCTCAGGGGAGGGAGAGAAGGCCACACTACCTATTACCTTGAAGGAGGACTGGAATGTTTTCATTGTTGTGGATAAAATCCAGGTGTCCTGAACCTAAGAAGTGGGAGAAAGTATAATCGTGTGGCAAAGTAGAATTCTAGATTCTTTCTGGGAGAGCAGAGGATATGCCAAGAGGCAAGCAGGGCAGGGGCGTGGCCACCAAGGTTAAGGTCACAGTCACTGGCTTTCTGGAATACTCACCAATGTGTCAAGGAGAAGCCTGCAGTGCAAGGTGAGGTAGCTGTGTCCCCAGGCCGCTCTATTCATGGGTGCTCAGGGCCCACCCGATACTCTGGCAACATCCTGGCCTCGGCCGAGATTTTAACTGGTGGGTGAAACTTCCCGTTGTGTAGTGCCCAAACCATCCACTGGTCTTCTCGAAGCTAATCCATGTCATGGTGACAAGACTTGGGGTGGAGTGTGGGGATGAAGGTGTTGGGGGCAAGTAGGTGATTTTCTTTTTCCTCAGGACTACTGCTTGATCCCTTGTCCTGAGGATAATGCCTTTTTTGGTTTGTTCTTTGTGTTTTTTTGGTTTCCTTCCCCTCGCCCAGTGATTGAGAGTATTTGTCTCACTTTTATTGGTTGGCTTCTTTACTTAGTTTAAGAGAATGATCACTCTGAAGTTTGTAGGAGAATCTAACATATATTCAGTCCTAAACAGTCCTGATCCCCGCCCGTAGCAACCTTCAGCACAGTGCCCTAATTTCAATCTGATCTTTAATTTTACTTCTTAGGCTTAAACCACGGTTGTCAAATTCCATTGGCTGGGGAAAAAAAAAAAACATTCTGTGCCAGATGTTTTATCCCCTTAGTTCTAGAAGGAGAGCTATGGCAGTGTCTATCAGAGGGGCACTAAACACACACTCAACTATTCTTGCTCTCCTATCCACTAACCTGCCTGCTGAGTTTTGCCCTGAGCAACCCTCAGCCCTCCTGCCTGCATGTTCCCTATTCTGAAAGCTTTTTGTGAAAAGCGTTATTTCCTTCAGCGTCTCATTAACCAGTAGCACTTTGTTTAGCTGGAGTTTCTCCTTTGTAGCTGAAAAAAGAGGACTGGGAAATAGATGGCAGAGAAAGAGTAATTTTATAAAAATTTATGTTTGCATTATTCAAGGCCTTGACTAAGGATGCCCGGCTGCCCCTTATGTTGCTATGATGGAGCAAAAATGCCAAAATTATCAGGGTATTTGTATGTTTTGCCCTGTAGGGCAGTAATTCTCAATCATATCACTTCTTCCATGCACTTTGAAAATAAATCCTTTGTAACAACTCTCTTGCTCCCCTGAAATGAAATTTAGAGTACCTATATTTTACCTACATACATAATTTTTAAAGACAATATACTAGCATAACTATACCATAAAGAAGAAATAAAAAGAAAGTAGCTAATAATAAAATAAAACTTCGCTGTAGACATAATGAAGCAGTGATATGTTAGCATCTTTATGTGAAATTGCTGTGAACACACCACTAGGAACAAAGGCCAAAGCCCATGTGATCTGCTGGGGTTCAAAACCATGATCAGTGTTGACTTTTCATGCAGTGCTTTTCTGAAATGGTGAACAAACCTTGCCAAAGTTTTAAACAAAGCAAAGTACAACCTTCTATCCAAGTTTATGTTGTTAAATTCCTAGAAAGTTCAGTATATACAAAAATCATGCAAAAACCACTTTGTGTATATATAAAACGGAATCCGAATCTAGGCCAGGATAATGAAAAATAGGTTTTTTTGTCAATAGGACATCTTGAAGTGTTTGGGACATGAGATTATTCCTGATGGCCCAGGACACCTAGCCGTCACGGTGACAACAGAAATCCCCCACAAATTTTTCCAGAACTTACAGGGGATATCACCACCACTTTGTGGGAAGCAAAGTATAAGCTCTTTGCAAGCACAGATTTCCGTTTTCTTCATATTTGTGGCACCCAGGTCTCCACAGCACCTGACACTAAAGTGTGTTTGTGGAATCAAAGGAGCTATAGTGAGATTTGGTAGTGTGTTATATCATCTACCAACAGATTCCTTATGCCAGAGACTTATTCTAATGTTGGCTTTGATCTCTTTCAAAAATATAGATATGACACCCTGTCCACTATATTTTAGATGTTCTTTTGTACATTTCTACTATGACGGTTCATATCCATACCTTCATGAAGACCCATTCTTTTTTTTTTTTTTAAGATTTTATTTATTTATTTGTTAGAGAGAGAGCGTGGGTGAGAGAGCGAGGGAGAGCGGCAGGCAGAGGGAGAAGCAGGCTCCCTGCTGAGCAGGGAGCCTGATGCGGGGCTCTATCCCAGGGCCCTGGGATCATGACCTGAGCTGAAGGCAGACGCTCAACCGACTGAGCCACCCAGGCGTCCCATGAAGACCCATTCCTAAGCGAGCAACAGAAATGAACTAGATTCATATAGCAACCCGTGGAGGAGCTACCTAAGCTCAGTTGAACCCACTTTCTCACCTCCCCATCTGGTTGGTTCAGGCATCCAGTATTCATGTTTGGTTTGATCAATTTTACATGTTTGTAAAATGAGCCAATGTTAGAAGTCTAGACATTTGGATTCAAAATTTCGGAGCCTAGGAGAAGCCTGGGCTGAAGATAACAAATCTGGTCATCAGCATACAACAGGTTTTTAAAGCAGCAGGGAAGGGTGATTGCACACGGCACACAGTAAGAGAGGAGAGAGGGAAGCAGTCCCGGAGCGCATTTGTGATACTGACAGTCCGGTAAACAAAATGCAAATATGAACAGTAATAGCAGTCATGTTTAGAAAAGAAAACAAAAATCGAAATAAAACTGAGCAACCCACAATAGCAGGAACTAGTGAATCGGAAATCCTAGCAACATCTGTAAACTATCTGTGCAAGAAGAAAGACTGAGGTATGGCCAACTTGAAATAGATACAAGGACAGCATTTTTATGTGACATGTAATTAGTTTTTGGAACTCACTACCACAGAATATTTTGGGGTGACTAGCATAGAAAGTCTAAAAAAAGAATTCTTTTAGACAGTTGTAAGGGATAAGAATAGCGTTACAAGACATTAGGTATGAAGCTGTGTGGTCCCCCCTCCCTCTCACATTTACCTGGCCTCTCTAAATTAATGTCCCGAGGGCCAGAACACTCTGCAGACACACTAAAATGGTTCCTCCCAACTCAAGGTGACATAACTTCCCAGGTATGGCCTGGGTAGGTCATTTTCACCCCAATTTCTGAGAAGCACCTGAGTCAGCCAGACCATAATGGGTAGGCAATGCAGGAGGAAATGAAATACCTTTCCTAAAGCCCTGCTAAAAATAAGTAATGTGCTCCTAATGGCCTTGATTTATTACTTTCTTATTTGGATTTTGAAGAAATTTGCCTCTCTAAAATTATGTTTTATGGTTGATTGATTGATTTTTAAAGATTTTATTTATTTATTTGACAAAGAGAGACATAGCGAGAGAGGAAACAAGCAGAGGGACTAGTAGAGGGAGAAGCAGGCTTCCTGCTGAGCAGGGAGCCCGATGTGGGGCTCGATCCCAGGACCCTGGGATCATGACCTGAGCAAAAGGCAGACGCTTAATGACTGAGCCACCCACGCACCCCTACAATTGTTTCAATACTGTGAAGACATTGTTTAATTTCGCTGAAGCATCTTCTATACAAACAAAAAGAATAGCCTTAGGACTTTCACTTCAATTTAGTCTGTACCTTGGAAGCATTTTCTGTAAGAACTTCTTTTTTTTTTTTTTTTTAAGATTTTATTAATTTATTTTGACAGAGAGAGACAGTGAGAGAGGGAACACAAGCAGGGGGGAATGGAAGAGGGAGAAGCAGGCTTCCCGCCAAGCAGAGAGCCCGATGCGGGGCTCGATCCCAGGACCCTGGGATCATGACCTGAGCCGAAGGCAGACGCTTAACGACTGAGCCACCCAGGTGCCCCTCCGTAAGAACTTCTTAAAATAATCAGCTATAAAATAGGAAAATGGGTGTCAAGATGGATTTAGATGTAAAACAGGGCAGTCATTCCTCTAAACTTCCTGACTGCTTTTGGTAAATTCAGTTTTCTTCCCTGGTCTTTGACTCAAAACCTCAATTCCTTTCCCATGTAATGTTACTTTCTTGTTCAAAAAAAGTGATCTCTTTTATTCTTAGAAAATACGGATATCAGGAACCTATTCTTTAAAAAGATCCCCCCACCATCAGTTTGCACTAACACCACCACCACCACCAACAACAACAAAATGTAATTTGGGAATTCAGTTGGACATAGTGACGCTAATAAGATCGTTGTGGTGGCAGGAGGCAAGGTCCTGTCTTAGTCTGAGATCCGGTCGGTGACACCAGCACTGTGGGTCTTAACTTTACCCATCTCGAAAAATTGTTGAACCATTATATTGTATACCTGAAACTAATATAACACTGGATGTTAATTATACTTGAATAAAAAAATCATAATCATAAAAATAAATACATGAAATAGTGGTATTGGACCAGATGATATGTGGGACGTCTGCTTTAGTTTTGAGCTTTTGCCATTAAAAAATAAGAGCAACAAATTGATGATAGGAGATTTAGTACTCCAAACATGCAAAAATCAAAAGGACTTATTTATCTATGAAAAAAAAATATCTTTTTTTTTTTTAAGATTTTATTTATTTATTTGAGAGAGAGAGATGTGAGAGAGAGCACGAGCGGGACATGGGGAGAGGGAGAAGCAGGCTCCTCGCTGAGCAGGGGGCCCAACGCAGGGCTCGATTCCAGGACTCTGGGATCATGACCTGAGCCGAAGGCAGACGCTTAACCAACTGAGCCACCCAGGCGCCCCTCTGAAAAAAATTATCTTAAAGGAATGTTTCTTAACAATCTATTTTGTTGCAGTTGTCAGTTTCTTCTGCTCAGTTGGTTTCATGTATAAGAAATTCTGTTTAAAAACAGTCCGTGAGATCCCAGGGGAAGCAGCTTTTGAAATGTAACTTACTTTTTTTTTTTTTTTTAAGATTTTATTTATTTATTTGACAGAGAGAGAGAGAGAGACACACAGCGAGAGAGGGAACACAAGCAGGGGGAGCAGGAGAGGGAGAAGCAGGCTTCCCGCAGAGCAGGGAGCCTGATGCGGGGCTCCATCCCAGGACCCCGGGATCATGACCTGAGCTGAAGGCAGACGCTTAACGACTGAGCCACCCAGACGCCCCTGTAACCTACTTTTAAGTAGTTAGACTTATTTGTTTTAAGATCACAGATTATTCTTTTAAACCATAAAACATTTTTTTCATTTGGAAACAAGTCCTTATCATTAGATAGTATGCACAGAAGTCATTAATGTGCGTATTTTTCATATTCCATCTAGTTAGAAGCTAAGGTCCAAGACACTCCCTCAGGACTTAGGAAGGAGATATAATTTTGGTTGCTAGCAATCTCCTTGGACTCATTGTAGAATTTTCTTTGCATCTGTCTTCACAAGGAAGTACTTGACAACTGCACGTGGCTTTTTGGAATAAATGTCAAATCTTCGGGCAGAATAAGCTTGGTAACGGGTTAAATACTTCCCTTGAGTACCACACCAGGCTGATAGACAGAAATTTCTGCTCCCACACTTTGTTTTCTATCTCTTCTTTTTTTTTTAAGATTTTATTTTTAAGTAATCTCTATACCCAATGTGGGGCTCGCACCCACAACCCCGAGATCAAGAGTTGTATGTGTTTACCTACTGAGCCAGTCGGGTGCCCCCTGTTCCTTCTTTTAATGAGTGAAAAGAAGAGAAAATTGACTGGATTGTGCTAAAAAAAAAAAAAGGCCACGAGAAAGTATGAGTGATGTTTATTGAGCAAGGATGTAGTTGTTAGTGCTGCTTGTAAATTGTTCTCAGTTCTCCCTTCCAGAAACATGGTAAGACTGTGCTTTCTAGTCTTCTGGTGAGGGTGGGGGGTGGGGCGAGGACCCGAATAGTTCTGGCCACTGACTTGTGAGTTAAAATGGTATGTCACTCCATATTGGAGCACTTAACTGTGGACATATGACCCCCTCCAACTTTTTTTTTTTTCTCTTTCCCTCCTCCACAGCAAACCAGCCATGTTCTAGATATTAGTTGCGTTATCATCCTAGGTCATGGACAAAGGACAATGATAATAGGTTCCAGTGGACCCACTAGGAATATAGCATGAGTGAGAAATAAACCTTTGTTATTTTTAAGCCACTGAGATTTTGAAGTTGTTTATTAGCACAGCATAAAACCAAACCAGTCCTGACAGACACGGTAGCCAAACCCCAGGTTTATTTGATCATTGAGAGGCATTTAGTCACAATGCTTGACCTATGACTTTAGATTATTAGTTGAAACTATTAGTTGAAACTCTTAGATTATCAGTTGAACTATTAGTTGAAACTCCTTCAAAGATATTGTTATAAATATTCATGAGGAAGGACCTTTCTTCTGTTGCTGAAAATTAAAATTCAGGGAACTAGAATTATGTAAAAGCTTAGTTGGGCTGCAAAATGGAAAGGTCAAAGTTACTTAACTTATCAGATACCCTATTATGTGAGAGTAAGCAAACAAAGATCATTTTTTTTTCTCTTCATTGCTTCCAACTGACACTTCCTTCATAGAGGTTCACTGCCATCTTTCATCAGGACAACTTCTACCCATGGAAGCTGAGCCAAAGAAGGAAATCATAAAATAGAAAGACACTAATGATTCTTAGAATATGTTTAGTGTATGGAAGACACACACAATATTTCACTTAATTTTCATAAAAATGCCATGATGTGGAGATTAGTATCTGTTTTATAGACAAAGAAACTGAGGCTCAGAAAGGTGAAGAAATTTTCCCTAAGGTGACCTAGCTGAGTTTTTTTGTCCTAAAGGAACTTACATCTAGTAGCTGAGTCCAGTGGGAATCACAATACCCATAAGTTAGAGCCAAGCTTCTGTGGGTGCCTTCAAACCCAGAGATCTCTGCTGAGGTTAAGAGAACCCCAGATGGGGCTCACAAGGGTCAAATCTTTGGGCAAAATGATTCTAATGTATTTTTCATCCTTTTTCAGCTCCTTTGGCTCCAGGGAGGACATCATGTCTTTTTCTTTTGAAATTAAATGCCTTGGCCTCCTTACTGGACATGAGTTCAAAGCCCAGATGCCTTAGGAAACACAGCATGAGGCAAACACATGTTTTAGTACCTTACTAGAAAGTGCAATCCTAGGGAAGGAGGAGTGAGCGAAAGAAGAGTAAGGCAGAAAAGGAAGGAGAGTATGTTCAAGAGGGTGCATTACCAAGAAGCTACTGCTCAGTGTAAAGTACCGCTCAGTTTTACAGAACCATCGTCTGGAGAGCCTGAGTGAACTACTACATTTCAGGACAAGGGAGGGAGAAGAATTTATTCAGCAGGATAGATAGATGGCTGGGTGGCTAGGTAGATGGATGGCTGGATAGACAGGAAGAAAGGAAGGAAAGAAGGAAGGAAGGAAGGAATAGGTAGACAAGATGGATACATAGATAAGATGGATAGGTAAAAGATCTTATTGAACTTTATATTGTGTTGTAGTTGATTATTTATATGCCTCTCTCTTTCATAAGACTGCAAGTTTCCAGAGGCAAGAGTCACTTGTTAAAGACTCAGAATCGGACAGGATTGGATTGAATCCCAGCTCACATGTGTACTGGCTCTGTGACCTTTGACACGTCACTAAACTTCTCTGAGACTCTATTTCTTCATCTATAAAATAGGGATCATCCTATCTCAAACGTTGGTGGAGGAGATGGATAATAATAGCATGGGAAGAAAGGGCTTGGTATAGAGCCTGGTATATCATAATATAAGGCGCTAAGCTATTATTATTCCCGTATCACCCGGGGCTTCTAGAATTTCACCTGTTGGAGGCACACAGTAAATCCCTCCATGTTTAACTCACATCCTGTTTTGTTCCATTTCCATTTGTAGTTTCTGTTCCATTTTATAATCACTATGGCTTCTCGATTCTAACTTTTTCTCACCAGCTGCCCTTAACCATATATTGATTGGACCTCAATCCAGATCATCAACAACCAAAAGAGATGAATAAAATGATGTGAGTAGTGTGTTACCTTCAAAGAAAAGCACTGTAGAAATAAAAAGGAATTTAAAAAAATTGATGTTCAAAATAATCAACATACTAAAATGTGTTGCCAGTTCTGAGCCCCAGATGCCAGGGACTATAGCTGGAATACTCTGAAGTAATGCTTATTAAGTGGACCTGAATGGACATAATTATAGAGAAAATTGCAACCAGCTCTGCTGTTGAGTTGAACTTTTCAGAATTAATGGTCAATCTCAAATCTGGTGATCAACAGAAGCGCAAGAGAGGAAATAGTAAGATCCAGGGGGCCAAACATGTGAGATTTCTACATATCTTTCTTGGAAAGTCTTAAGTATACCTGTATCGCTAGTTGTTTTTCCTCAGAGATTCTTTTCTCTTTTCATTTGTTAATCTGTCAAACTCAGTTGTCTGTTAAACCCCCCGAAGCACCAAAAGCATCATTAGCAAATCTGTTCTGATAATTCTGGTCAATTCCAAACATAAACAAGGTATTGCTAATTAACTTAAAAGGCTTCAAACAGCTAAAGGAAACTTCTGACGGGAACAAAAAATTGATTTTAAGGTTGAAATTTACCTGAGACAGTTCTTCATCCCCAAGGGAAGCAAAATAGTGTAGAATCTGGCTTAGTGATTCATCTAATAAATCATAATTCCTCGGGTTTCCTTTCCCGCTTGCCTCGCATTAGCTGTTGGCAACAAATCGGTTCTGTATAGATGAACAGATTTAATTCAGTTGCTCTTACTTCTTATGTAGAGACCTAATCCTCAGCCAAACAACTGACTATTGTGAAAATTATTAAGCAGTGGGAGACCCTTAAGTGGGGAATTTGCAGCAGCAGATGAACCTCTCAAATGAACTACCTGCTTTGTTTCTACATTTGCCTTTAATTTTTTGTTTGTTTTTTAAAGATTTTATTTATTTATCTGAGACAGAGAGAATGAGAGAGACAGAGAGCACATGAGAGGGGGGAGGGTCAGAGGGAGAAGCACACTCCCCGCCGCGCAGGGAGCCCGATGTGGGACTCGATCCAGGGACTCCAGGATCATGACCTGAGCCGAAGGCAGTCGCTTAACCAACTGAACCACCCAGGCGCCCCTCTACATTTGCCTTTAAAATGGAAGCTACACGCAGATGGAACAGTACCTGCAAAATGCCACGTGAGATGAAAGGTGCTTTAAAAAATTTTTTGTCCTTGAGGCACATTCTGTCATCAGTATCCTTTTACAGATGAGAAAACTGCAGATTTTTTGCTTGTTCTTGCAAATTTACATGCTGGATATTTGTCTGTGTGCATATATCATTTCCAGGAATCCTAATTACACATAGTAAGCATTGAATGTATCTATTGAATTGAATAAAATTAAATGAGATATAGTTGATATGTGATAGTTGATACTACTTGATATGTGTAAGATAGCATCTTAAGCATGTAAGGAGGATGGAGACAAATCCTTTTCTATCTGGCCCCCCTAAGCAGACCCATGAAACTGCCTCGAAACATTTAATATAGACCAAGAAAATGATACCAGTTGGGAAGATACTGAAACTAAATAAAAAAAAAGAAAAAGAAAACAGAGACACTTTTTCTAGAGATAATTAAGAATAGGGCAGATAGTCAACTTTTGGCTCATTATAGGTGTGTTACTTCCTACTGAACAAGAAACTTCAAAATGTCTTCAGAAATAAGTCTGGTTCAAAATATCTCCCATTTCCCATCTTCTATATAATTAGTACATGTAATAATGCCTCCTACTTGTCTGGAAGCTTATTCTTCACCAAGTTTATTTGTGTCCCTCCTTTTATTCATTTGAAATACAACAACTGTACAGGGATAGTTAAAATAAGGATTATTCTCATCTTAGAGGTAAGATAGTGGCTCAAGGTTACTAAACCTGGTGGTCAAACTGAGTTTGGAACCCTGGTACTCATAGTCTAAATGCAAGTTCCCAGCTAAAAGTGCTCCTCTTAATTAACATTGACCTAATGGTCAAGCTATATACTTTTTAGAATTTATTAAGTTATCCATTTAGCATTTTTCCTGAAACACTGTGATATTCCTACGTTTTTTACCTTCTTTTTTCATCCCATCTTGCATATGTTTATAAGTTCCAGGGTTAACTTTTTGTCCTTTTATGCTTGTATGCGATAGACCTGAGTAATGCCATCTGCTCTCTCTGCTTCTAGAGCCATTTATGTGCTCTTAACCCTGAAACCTGTGTCTTTAGCTGCCTTTCTGTCCTAAATTCCCAATACATATATCCAGTTATGTGGTAGACATCACTTGAGTCTCATAGGTGGAAGATGTTCCAAGCTAAATTCATTTTCTTTCTCTATAACTGTCTTCTCCTCCTGGTGTCAGTAATTAATGGCAATACTACATACTACATAGTTCAAATTCATGGGAATGTTCTTGAGTTGCTTTTTCTATGACATCCTCCCCATGCAGTCTGCCAACATATCATATCTATCCCTTCCTCTCCTCCATCACCAGTGCCTAACTTCAGCCTTTAAATAGTGTAGAATCTGGCTTAGTGATTCATCTAATAAATCATAATTCCTTGGGTTTCCTTTCCTTTTTTCTGACCTATTTCTCTGCTGAGTCTTTTCTTGATCCTCTTTCTCCTCTCTTCTGCTTCCAATTGTTTTGCAGTGATTTGTGAGTATTTTACATCAGGCTGGGCTCTTAGATGAATGTTCCTATGAAACAGGAACATTAACTTATTCAACTCCTTCATTTAGCAGTATTTCTAGAGCATAGTAATTGTTCCAGGAAGTGTTTGCTGAATGAATAAATGAGTTATTTAAGGAATGGAGGAAAAAGGGAATGGGCTACTACACTATAAGACTATAGAAAAGCAAATACACTAAACTTCATAGGAAAATAGTTTTTTAAAAAATAAGCTTTATAGTTCATACTATAAGAGATCTTTAGGAAATTCACCATGATACGTATCCTGAATGTCTCCCTTCTTGGCTAAGATGAACTGTAAAATGGCACAGTTTCCAAACTGACCAGAAGTTTAGCTAACTCTGGATAGTCCTCAAATAGTTCTCTGTGGCAAAGATCATACGAGAGATCACAAAAGGAACTCCCAAACCAAGTAGTTATTTCAAGCTGTGCGTGGGCTCCTTTTAATGAATTTTCCATAAACGGAAACCCACTGGGTCACTCATGGTTCTGTATACCAGAGAGCAAGCCCAGTAGTATAGAATTGGCTGCATTGCATAATGCAAAAATAAACTTGTAAGAGAAAGTGTATTCTTCTTTTGCCCTTTAGGATGAAGCATACACCAGTAGAGAAAACCATCTGAGAAATTTCTATCTTGGTAGCTTTGGACCACTGTGTGCTAGTCTTAGGACAAAGAAAAAAAGCCAGTTCAGTTCATCTGGACTTGAGGAAGGCTTTGGTTGATCTTTCATGATCTCCTAACTCTATGCTCTTGGGTCCAAATGAAAAATAAGCACATCAGGTCTTACTCTTAGACTATGCATGAAGGCTTATAGCATAAGTGAGAGCACTTGGTAAGTGTTAAAGAATTTGACCAAAAAACAATATTTATATGGCATGTGCTCTGGGTTTGAATTCTGCTTCCACTAATGACTGTGACCTAGGACAGTTATTTACTCACTGTAAGACTCACTTTTGTAGCTGGTAGAAACTTAACGATAATAATAATAAAACATTCTAATGTAGGTACAAACCAAAATATTATAAAGGTTATTTTTAATTCTACTGCCTATCACAGAGTAGAGATTTGATGCACATATGTTTGAATGGAATAGACAAAACAGAATTCCATCTTCATCTTATCCATTTTTTGTTACCTGCACATACCATTACCATACCACTCTACCTCTTACATATTGAGAATGCCAATTAGAGATTTTGTATGTTTGGGACTAAGAGTTAGATGATTAACAAGAAAATCAATTACAACATTTAATAATAAAAATTATACACATATATCGGAAACTAAAACATTTAAATAAATATTCATTCACCTATATTTCGAGAGTTGGCCAAGGCTCTTCCTGGAATCTGTGTTTGCTCCCTCAAGTCCTATGCTGTCTTTCTTACAAAACCCTGTTCTATTATGTATGGCCCATCCATTTCAATTTTGGCACTTAAAAGACATTTATGAAACAAACTGATTATTCTAGACGTTTATCCCATTTTGTTTTTACAGTTGTCTCAGCTACTCCAAATTCTGTAGTACATTTTTGGTTTTTTTGCTTCTTTGTGGCTCATCTTTATCAAGTCATTCCCAAAGCATTTTCCTAGAAAAATAATAATTTTTTTCACACCCATGTTGATTAATTTACATAATATTTAACTAAATTACTTAAGGATAGTTACAACTGTAGCATATACAGATACATATATACAACTAGCATGAACAGATTCAGCAACAAACATACAACTGACTTTCGTGAGGGACCAACTCCACGGTAAGAGCAGATAAAAGATGGCATGTCAGAGGAGGAGGGATAGCTGGGAATTCAGGTCACTGGGGCATCCGTTGGTTCTACAGAGGGAATAGAAGGCATGGGTGAGTGTGAAAAGTGGAGATTGGAAAAAGAGGGTTCTGCTGTCCAAAGTGGTTTCACAAATAAAAAAGTGGAGCAAGAAGTAGGAAGGGAATTAAAGCAAGACATTTGCTTCCAAGCCTATTAGCTAATTAAATGCTGTCAAACCACAGAATATTTTTTTTAAGATTTTATTTATTTATTTGTCAGAGAGAGAGAGAGAGAGCAGGAGCAGGGGGGAGGGGCAGAGGGAGAAGCAGGCTCTCCACTGAGCAGGGAGCCCGATGTGGGGCTCAATCCCAGGACCCAGGGATCATGACCTGAGCTAAAGGCAGACGCTTAAGTGACTGAGCCATCTAGGCACCCCAAACCAGAGAATATTATAATGGTAGCTAGAATGGGCTTTGGAGAACAACGATTCAACTCACTCACCACCATCCTCTACTAACATTTTATAGATGAGGAAAGATGGTTGGGTTGAAATAGAAAATTCTTTAACCACTGTCCACCATTAAAAATGGAAGGAGAAGGACAAAATTATCAGAGATGGCGCTTTAAGTGTCTTTTCAAGGAAAAGTGCACTGGGGCTTCGGGAAAACCAGGGCGGGGGGAGCACTAGATTGGAGGACTCCCAGATGCCCTCAAGCACAAGTGGTCTAGACCAAAGGATGGACGCATAGGGAATGGGAGGAGGAAGAAAGAAAAAATAAAGAGAAAAATCCCATTTAATTTTTCTTTAAAAGCCAAACATAAAACACCCAAAGCAGAGTGGCCCCTTGTACAGAAAGCACTTTATGCTTCTGCAGACACACCTGCGCACATGTCCTAGCCTTCACAGATGTTTGTCAGTGGTTATGCATTTTACAGAGAAATTTCTTTTTGAATTCTCATGGATTTTAAATACTATCAGCTGACAAAGGAGATGGAGCCAATGTTAAGATGATGTGTCCTCCTATGGCATCTTTTTCATTGCTTTTCCAGGAAATGCTGAAGAAAGTAAGAGACAGGACTGAGATGAAGAGCTCTATTGATCTTGCCCATCCTCTGTCCAGTAGCTGGTTCCAGAAATTCTGTGTGGGAACTGGGCTAACCAGAGATTGAGACCTACCCGTCCAGTTTTGGCCACACAGTTCTGTCTTTTTACCAAAGTGGAAAATTTTCAAATAAAACACAGAGGCCCAATAGAAGTTGCTAAAAACAAGTTATTTTGCAGTTCCTCATGGCTTTCTGATTTTTTAAAAATATATATGATAATCCCATGCCTTGGAGAATCCCATGCCTTGGAGAAATTACCTTCACTAATCTAATCCTTAAGTCAACCTTATTTATTTATTTCTCTGTGGATTCCTTTCACCTCAACTTCCCTGTATTTTGAAGAAATGGCAACTAATTTCCAAAGCATGGTTTCTGGAAACCAACAGTGTCATGTCCAATTGCCTAGAAAAATATAAATTGCATCAGCTTTCTTGGTCAGATCTTCAATTTGTGTGGCTCCTTCTAGTGAGGAACACAAGCACCATCTTGGGGGTCGGTGGTTCCCATACCATCCTCATCACTTCTTGATAAGGGAGGAAAGAGTCAGCTGATGAGTAAATGGGCACAAATGAGCCTTGTTGTGGGAAAGGGGGACTGATGGGGAGTCAGGCTGGAGGAAGTTTTAGGAATTCCAGTCCTACCAAGATGGGGCTCACTCAGCAGTAGCACAGAGGACAAAGGTGTCCCTTTGCACCTCAGAGTGAAGGCTCTTGAAAGTGACATACTCTTTAAAAATGGTCTTTCAGGAAATCAAAGGTGAACAGCAAGAGAAAAAAGCATTTCTCCTTGCTTCCATGTGTCTGCAAGTTGCATCAGGAACACTTCATTCCCTAGCATTGAAGATTTTAGAAATATTTAAGCCAAATCCACACAAGGGGCCTTGAGAGAGGTAGCATAAACCATTCAAATGACCAAGTAGCCACCAAGCTTTCCCATCTTGCTCTGTTTCCTTCGAAACACTGATTGCTACTTGTAATTATTTATTTCTTCACTTCTTTGCCATCTACCCCTCGCTAGACTGAGCTCCTTCAAGGCAACAACCATCTTTGTTTTGTGCACCACTATATGCTAAGTTCCTTCTACAGTGCCTGGTGCACAGTGGGTGCTCACCAAATGTGTGTTGAATGAATAAATAGGTTCCAAATTTCTGAAAGATTCAGAGCAAACCAGTTTCCACCCACTACTGGTTCATTTCTTCTTTCTTCTAATGTTGATGAACTTTTAGCCAATAGAAAGCCCCAGAGAAATTCAAGAACATATTTTCTCTAGAAACCCTCAGGTCACGAGGGTGTCTTGAGAAGATCCCCAGAGCAGCCCTGATTTTGCGTTGTATTCTTTTTGTTGGTTAGGAGTCCTTTACCTCACAGGACTCTGAAAATTGCTCTTGGTTCCAAAGTCCATAGCCTGAGGTGAGATATTTTGTTCTTTTCTTCTGGTTTATCAGCTCATATTAGGTCTAGTCAGCCCTGACCCTTGTCATGTTCCAGTAAGAAGTGAATGTGTTGTTAATTAGATGAAAATGCCCAAATGCTTATGAAAAGGGCCCTTCTTTACCTTTGTCACTCCGAATTCAAAAGGGAGTGCTGTTTCCCTAGCTCCCATGCTTTCCCCAGGTCAAGGGGCTTCTGTGGGATTTCCTGTGTTCTATAAAGAAGAGAAGTTTGGAAAAAATTATTGTGTTTGGTCTGCCACCTCCCCACGGCCTGAAAATAGTCAGTGTTGATCCCTGTACCATAAACAAACAATAAAAACCAAATAAACCGCCCCCTACACACAAACAACACTGTTTCTTAGCATGTGATTTCTGTAATTAGTGTGAAGAACTAATTCCATGTTCCCTTGAAGATCTAGAATACAAGACAGAGCACCCAGTTGGAGCTGTCCTCCCAAGAAGGACCCTCACTCACGAAATTTTCTCTCCTGCTGTACTGGACCTCTTCCTGACATTATGTATAGAAACTTCTGAAACCCTGCCTGTTCCCTGAGGTTTTTCCCAATCAACCTGAAAAGAGGTGGTCCTTTAATTTTCTTGACATCATTTATAAGAGTCAAGACTGGACCATATGATGTTCTGGAAGAAATATCAGTCTTAAAATTCTAGGAATTGCAGGCTCCATGAGGACAGGGTGTATGTCTCACTTACCAGCATATTCCTGGTGCATTCCTGGTAGGCATTCAGTGCCTAGCTGCTGCAAGAATGAATGAATGAATGAATGATCAGGATGACAGTTGATGTAATCATGCAGTCTTCACACATCACCAACTCTTTCACTATACATCAAGTCCTAAATATAGCTACAGCAACCTCCCCATTTAAATATTGTTAGTCTCCCACCCTCCATGTTTCCAATCTCTTAGACTTGCTGATTTTTTTTTTTACAACACTTACCTTCTAACATGTAATTTATCTGTAATATTTATTCTCTTACCCACCACCCAAGTGT
Organism: Mirounga leonina; assembly: GCF_011800145.1. Taxonomy (NCBI): domain Eukaryota; kingdom Metazoa; phylum Chordata; class Mammalia; order Carnivora; family Phocidae; genus Mirounga; species Mirounga leonina. Next base: position 62,289,261 of record NW_023270415.1, on the reverse strand, counting down.
ATTGTATACTCCGCCAGAGCAGGGTTTCTTAACTATTTTACTTACTGCTGCATTCTAATTGCCCAGCACAGAGCTTGGCACATATTAAGGGCTCAATAGCTATTTGTGAAGCGAATAAACAAACGGATAGTTATTGGGTACGGATTCCACGCATTGGAGTCACTGCAGGGGGATTTTTTAAAATCCCAAATCCCAGCTGCACACCTGTGGAATCAGAATGGGTAGAAGTCTGAATCCCAGGAGTCCGCGTTTTTATCAGGGAGTCTAGGAGATTCTGGTGTAGATTCTGGATTCTGAGAACCACGAATTCATACAGCTCATTAGTCCTGTCATCTATGAGCCTGGGTTTACTTAATACAATGTGTGTTACCACCCCCATCTTGGTCTTTGAGATTAAGCTACTAGACGCAAGAATTAGGGCTTCTGAACTTCTTTCTGTGGTGCAGCCCTGTAGGCAGGAAGGTAACGAGGCTTCAGGTAGTAAAGGACTTTTTTAGTCGAACGATGCTTTTGCACAGAAGAGCCACCCTATCTCCATACTAACGTGTTCACCGTTTCCGTCTCTCCTAGTTCCTGGACATCTCCATTAAATGGACCACCCAGGAAACCCTTCCTCCAAAGTACCTTCATTATGACCCAGAGACCTCTCGTCAGCTGATGTGTGACAAATGTCCTCCCGGAACCTCCCTAAAACAGCACTGCACAGCAAGGCGGAAGACCGTGTGCGCCCCTTGTCCCAGCCACTACTACACAGACCGATGGCACACCAGCGACGAGTGTCTGTACTGCACCCCGGTGTGCAAGGAGCTCCAGCACGTCAAGCAGGAGTGCAACCGCACCCACAACCGGGTGTGCGAGTGTGAGGCAGGGCGCTACCTGGAGCTTGAGTTCTGCCTGAAGCACAGGAGCTGTCCCCCTGGGTTTGGAGTGCTCCACGCTGGTACGCATCGCCTCTCGACACGCGGCAAAATTAATGAGATCGTAGAGTCAGGTAGTACTGAAAGTTTAAGGGAACGCTTTTGGCCTGATGATATTGTAGGATAGCAAATTGCAAAGGTAATAGAACCTGCTAGGTACGTCCTATGGGGCTGGCTTGCTGCCAAAGGACCATTTCTCAGAGGAATACTTTGCCACTCGGGGGCAATTTAGTGACAAATCTCCAGTGTGGCAAAAGGCTCTTTAATGAGATGCGTGATGGAGTACTCTTTTTTAAAGGGACACACTCGGAGTCCACTGGGTAAATAGCTGATACCTCTGTGCTTCCCTTCAGCATGGACAGCTTCAGACTGCAGTGCTTTTTGACAAACATCAGAAATGATCATTGATACCAAGAGAGTAATTAGGCTGATATTAATGAGGCTCTGGAGTGCTAACAATGAGCAGTTATAATTAGTTATGTAAAAAATGAGAATGGTTAGGGGAAATGCATTTCATTATTAAAAACGAAGCTAGTTCTTCCCTTGGCAGGGGTGTCGAGTGTCTGTGAGGATAAAGCCCGGCAGCATCTCTTAAAATGAGCTTATTCTTTATCTTAGACAAAACAGATCCTCAAGCCAAGAGTCAGTACTTGTCTACAAACAAAGTACTTTTCTCTTCTTGCATTTTGAACAGCATAGGTTAGGGCCAGTGTGCACGTGCACTGAATCTTTTAAAGCTGCAACCCACATTTTTTCCTACCACATTGACGAAGCTTCAATGTAGGCTGCATCCTCTTGTGGCTTGGGAAAATTAAGAATATTCACTTACTTTACTTTTTTTTTTTCCACTTTTCTGGAGGAAGTAGTAATCAGTATAGATTCTGAAGCAGAGTTTCTCACCCACAGTGCTACTGACATTTAGGGCTGGATAATTCTTTTTGTGGGCAGCTGTCCGGTGCATTGTAGAATGTTTGGCAGCATCCCTAGTCTCTAGCCACTAGAGGCCATCAGCACTCCTCCCTGAGTTATGACGACCAAAAATATCTCCAGACATTGTCAGTTGTCCCCTGGATGCCAAAATCCCCCCTGGTTGAGAACCACTGGCTTAGAGGACGCTCATTACTTGTAATTATTTTAACGTTCAGAAGTTGTGATACACAGAGCCTAAATTATTCGATGGCAAATATTTTAAGTTTAAAGGCATATGAAGGAAACATTCAAAAGTTGAAATCTGTTTCGTTTCCTAAGTTGTGAATCGCTTAAGAATAATTACAGGAGGTGCAAATTGCATGAGTGTCCCTTAAAATGTCTCTAGCATGAGTATTTGAGGGAGAAATGGGTGACACTTCCTAGCGTTTATTGGATGATGCTTTGGGATTCAAAACCTAAACCAAATTGTAGGGGGCGTCAAACTCACCCAACAAAACCAAATCCGTTTAATTCAATTCAGTTCAGTTGTATATGCAGAAAAATTAATTAAGCAGGGACTCTACAGCTTGGAAACTAGAAAAATTTGGAAAATAATGGAAATGGCAAGGAATTTTATCACATCAGCGTGAAAATTTGTTTAGGGAATGAAGCAAGCAGGCAGCCAGAAGACAAAGAGACACATTTTATTTTGCGCTACCACAGTGGGGCTTACTTACTTACCTCTCCCTCCCTAAAAACCCACAGGGCAGAGTTCCTCATGGAAAATAAGAGGTTTCCAGTCCAAAGAGAACGAAGGACTATGCAGTGTTATTCCACAAAGTATTAACCATTCCTTGCTGCTGTCGTTTTGAAGTCAGATTGTCTCCTTTCTATGTTTTACCTACTCCCATCTGTCTGTGTGTCCTGTCATTCCGATGTCCTTCCGTACGGCTGGCATGGTGACATCCTCAACGGGAGAGCAGAGCTCCTCTCCTCATTATAGTATCTCCCATTTTGCCTGTCAGGTTATACCGTTTACATTTCCATGGATATTAATAAAGCAAAGTCTTTTACTTAGATAGGTAAATCTTTTTTTACAAAAAGTTCTAACAATGATAAAAGAGGGAAAGGTTCAGAAAGGTCATTGTTGAAAGCCTCCCAAATGTTTCAGAAACTTTACCTTCCATTATTCTTGGATTCTGTTTGTTAAAGAACTTTACAAGCTCCATTACCTGAAAGAATGTCTTGTATCGTTGACCTTCTCATCCAGATGCATGGCGCAACCCAAGCCTTCAGCATGTATCTGAAGAATGATAAGATTCTTCTTCGTGCAGTGACAGAATACTATGGAGTCAAATACCTCTGCTTATGATATTGTAGGAACTGGTGTGCATTTGGATCCCATTGAAGGAGAGAGGTGTAGTAAGAAAGTATTAAACAAAACAAAACAAAAAAATTAGAACTCTATGTAAAGTTTTTCCTAACACGATGTCACTGCAATGCTGGAAATGGCATGGGAAAGATTCAGACCGTGGTTAGCCCCTTCCTCTTTTTTTTTTTTTTGCCAGCCCTTTGTCATTTTTACTGATCAATGCATCATCCATCCCTTTAGAAGAAGCAGGAGCTGAAACTAGAACCAAACCGTTTTGCTCTTTCTTTCTTTCTTCTGGTCTTGATACAATGAGGTGGGGAGTTTGAATTTTTAATAAATGAAGTTTATTAACTTTCTGTAGCTTTCATTTGTCCCTTTGTATTTGTTATCTCGCCTGAGCCAGAATTGGCCTGAAAAACTATATTTGAATATTGAAGTCTGCATCTGTTCAACTAGCTTACACTAGATGGAGGTATTTTCATATGCAAATACACTGTAATGTGTAATTTGGCTATGCATGACAGAGTCAAGGGTTGGAGGGTATTTATCTTTAGTTGTTGGCTGGTTCAAGTTCTTCTAACCAGCGAGTTCTCCAAACTTATCAAGTATCTTTCCACCATGAAATAAAATGCCCTTGCAGTCACCCTTCCCTGAAATTTTAACGACTGTGCTCTTTTAAAACTCAATAGTTTAAGCAAACGGTTTATCATCTCCCATTTACTGTGTAGCTTAACTGCAGGCTTACGCTTTTGAGTCAGTGACCAACTTTATTGCCACCTTCAAAAGTTTATTATAATGTTGTAAATTTTTACTTCTCAAGGTTAGCATTACTTATGAGTTGCTTCACAATGAGGATTCAGGAAAGACAGGACTTCAGGAGGCACCGATTGGAATTTAACAACCCAGCGTTCAGTGGGTACTGATTTCAAAGAATGCTATTACGGCAGACGCACAGCAGTTATTTTCATGATTTTCCAGAAAGAGATGTGTGACGAATCTGGCTGAAAACGAGGCCTCACCGATGCTTGGGCACAGGCAGGACAAGTGAACACCCTTGCTCTTTCCTTTCCTCTCATTTCGTGTTTTGTAGGTCACAGCACAACACACTTGTGTTTGTATTACAGGGAAGGGAGACTGCTGAGGGGCTCCTGGCTGTAGAGGTTTCCGTCTCTGTCTAATGAAGTGAAAAATGCTTGAAGTTTTGTGCAACATGATAGTAGCAGTAAAAACCAAGTGGAAAGTCTTTCCAAAACGGTCTTAAGAGGAACTGTCTGCTGTGAAAGTATTTGAGCAGAAAGTGCTAAATTGCTTGGTATTTTCTGTAGGAACCCCAGAGCGAAATACAGTTTGCAAAAGATGTCCAGATGGGTTCTTCTCGAATGAGACGTCATCTAAAGCACCCTGTAGAAAACACACAAACTGCAGTGCATTTGGTCTCCTTCTAACTCAGAAAGGAAATGAAACTCATGACAATGTATGTTCTGGAAACAGTGAATCGACTCAAAAATGTGGAATAGGTAATTATATTTCAAAATGTCAGCCTTGGTACCACCTCTGAATTGAATGCAAGATCCTCTGGCTACCTTCTCAGAGAACCATATTTTTCCATTCTTGAATGTTAACCAGCTACGACTGTTCTCTGCCTCACTAAGACCACAAGTCACAGTCTCTCCAGAGGTCTCACCTTGTCATGATCGTGCTCCCAAACTTGACTTTCTCCCTTTTACACTGGAATCAAATCTTACCCATGGGGAAAGGGGTTGTGTAAAGATTATGTCTAAGGCCAAATTATCAGTCTGAATTGTAGAGTTTTTGGTAAATCATGCATTTTCATTACTTTTAAGAATAAAAACTGGAAAAAAAAAAAGAATAAAAACTGGCAACCAAGAAGCATTGTGACATAAACTGGTAACAAATCAGACAGTGCAAACCTGGCTTTGTTACCTGTGGTGTTATGCCTCGACTGCACAGAGGTGATCAGTTCCTCTGATTGTCCTAAACTCTGTATTCAGGAAGGGTCACTAGCTCCAAGCTCATTATGTGACTGCATCCCATAGTGGTGTCATTCCTACTACTAGACTAATCTCAGACCTTCTATCAAGGATGCATCACACCAAAGATGACCTGCCTTTTATCATATAACCAGCTTGACTCCCCCCCAAGCATCTTTTCGTATGACATAGAAGAATATGAAACATAGGAATGTGGGCTGAGATATTTAAGACTCACACCCAGTTCCAACATGTTTTCACCCTGTAATCCGAATCTTTGACAAGTCATTTAGCCTTTCTGCTTTCCTAGTCAAACAATGGGATGAGGGAAGGAGTGATAAGAGGAGCGACTTCTAATTTTAACACTCTCTTTATTTAATTCATTTTTAGTTTTATTTTTATCATTCATTGAGCACTTACTATGTGCCAGGTACTTCTGCTATATGAGCTTTAATCTTTACAAAAACACTGTGAAGTTCAATATAGGTGGTGAAGTGGCAGTCAGAATTCAAAGCCAGGTCTGATGAATCTGAAGACAAACTCTTAATCTATCCAGACACTCAGGCCATTGTACCTCTTTTCTAAATGGCATATTTTTTTGTGTTGATTATTTTCCCACTTAATGTATGCTTATACATCCATCTCCGTCCTTGTTCTCAAAGGTAAACTATGTGTTTATGTGTGTGCAGAAAACAGTCTACTACTCTAGGTTACTTTTCATGCTCCTCTAAAGACAGTAATTATATTTGTTTTGACATTGATCTTGAAGTAACCTGTGGATGCTAGCTAACCCTTTAACGGGATATTTAATATTTACATTCAAATATGTGAATGTGTATATCGAGACACAGAATTTTTTGCTGCAATTTATTTATAGCAATGTTTTCATTAGACATTTGTTAAATTCTCTCCCCTAAATGCCCTAAAAGAACATTAGAAAGGACATAAGCCCAGTTGGGTTGACAATCTGCCACTAAGACCAGCCAACAGAGGGTTGATTTTATCCGAACTTCACATTTTAACACATTCGATTTTTAAAAACCCCGATTGTGTTGGCTTATTTATTTATTGCCCACTAGACTTCCAAGAATCCAGTTGCTAAGTAAATCTTCTTGGTTTTCCCACCTTTAGACGTCACCCTGTGTGAGGAGGCATTCTTCAGGTTTGCTGTTCCTACAAAGTTCACCCCTAATTGGCTCAGTGTCCTGGTCGATAATTTGCCGGGCACCAGAGTAAACGCAGAGAGCGTAGAGAGGATAAAACGGCGACACAGCCCACAAGAGCAAACTTTCCAGCTCCTGAAGTTATGGAAGCATCAAAACAAAGATCAAGATATGTTCAAGAAGATCTTCCAAGGTATGATAACCTGAAATAAACAAATCAAGCAGAAATCACACCTATTTATCATAAACAAGAAGACTATGTACCTGTTCAGTTGTGTGGACAATGTTTCCCTTTGGGAATTACTATTGGACTAAAATGTTTTCACCAAGCAATGTTATAGAAGATATCCCTAGAGCGGTCGTGCAAGGCTTTATTCTCACCTCCTCCACACCCCGACTGCTTTTTAAAGTATATGGAACATTCTAAAACAAGAGACAGTCCATTTCAATACAGGACTAGACCTCAGGAATTCCACCTCTAGATCCCTTAGCAGTTTTATTAGCATCCCCTCTGGCCTACCTAGATGTTCTTTAAACACTTTGGATCTTATCTTGCATTTCCACCAAGAAGCTCTGTTGTATTTATTTGTATTTATTTGGTAATTCTGTCCAGAGGGCCTCCAAGCGTCTTACAGATGTCCTCTCATTAATCCTAACAGCATAGCCTATTTTTAAAATTACCATTTTAATAGCATATGTTGTGAGGATTAATGAGATGAGGTCTGTAAAGTGTTTGAGCTTCTTAGAGAAAAGGGCTAGTTAAAACCAAGTACTCTCATGTTTTAGACTTTTATAAAAAAAGTCTCCTTTAGAAACTGTGTGTGTGTGTATGTGTGTGTGTGTGTTATGATGGGAAAGAATCCAAGGGGAAAAGGAAGTTTCATGCAGTGTGGACTGTAAGCTTTAGGGTATACAGTGGAAAGAGTTCTGACTTCAGTTAGCATTGGGAGCACCTGCCAGAAAGGAGGAGGAAGATTTTCATAATGCAGACAAAGTGAGAAACCCATCTGCTCTTTACCTGTAGTTAGATGACCAAAGAGTCCTATACTTCCTCAAACATCTGAAACTGAGGCCTGTTATGTTAGGAGACTTAAGATTTTTGACTTTCACTTGTGCAGAGTAAAGTTTTCTTCTGTTTTTGGCAAATAAAATGTATTCTTTGAAAGTATAATTAGCCCTGAAGCAGGAAGAAAAAGGGGGTGGGGGAAGAGATGGGATAAGAGAATCAGGGACTGTTAGAATTGGAAGGGGCCAAATTCTCTATTTTATAAATAAGCACATTTCAGTCCAAAAAGATGAACTGACTTGCCTTAGGGCTCACAGACAGCAAATGACTCGTGTCATTAATGGAAATGTTAGATACTCCCTCTTATGTTTATGTCCCAGCTCATTACTGAAATATTCTCTAGGTCATATGAATCCTACCATTCTTTGTCCTCATTCTATTGAGTTTTTCAGATCTCCTCCTCCTCCATAGTAATCCTCTGGTGCTATTTATTAAAGACCATTTATCACACCCAACTCTTCAAATGAGGTATATATCACATAACCACTAATGAAAGTTTATATTACAAAATGGCTAAGTCGAATACTTTATTCCTATTTTTCTGAAACGTTATCGTTTTAATTTTTCCAGTTTTTCTTAGAAAACTGAGGGTGATGTGTCTATAGTTTTCTACTGTTCATTTCCAAAATCAGGGCTTTTCACAAAGCTCTGCTGGTTGCCTAGAATACATAAAGCACATTACCCTTTATAACACGAAATAATATTCAACTCAGTTCTCACAAATAACTAGCATCACTTAGCCCTCCCCTCCGCCATAAAAGGAAGGGGAAGGTTATCCTTAAAATAAATTTATGAAATTCTGGGAGAAGCTCCTTCTGCCTCATGGTCGTTTTGTGGTGGCGGCTTTAGAATATACATTATGTGACCGTCTCTCCGGGCTTTTGCTTGATGCAGATATCGACCTGTGTGAAAACAGCATACAGCGGCACATTGGACACACAAACCTCACCTTCGAGCAGCTCCGGACCTTGATGGAAAGCTTGCCGGGGAAGAAAGTCACAACAGAAGACATTGAGAAGACGTTGAAGGCATGCAAATCAAGTGAGCAGATTCTGAAGCTGCTCAGCCTGTGGAGAATAAAAAATGGCGACCAAGACACCCTGAAGGGCTTAATGCATGCACTGAAGCACTTGAAAACATACCACTTCCCCAAAACTGTCACTCAGAGCCTGAGGAAGACCATCAGGTTCCTTCACAGCTTCACCATGTACAGATTATATCAGAAGCTATTTTTAGAAATGATAGGGAGCCAGGTCCAATCAGTAAAAATAAGCTGCTTATAACCGGAAATGGTCACTGGGCTATTTCCTCACAATGGACCAGATCCAATGAATGAGTAAACTGTTTCTCAGGCACTTGAGGGGGGTACAGTGATTTCTTTCTCATCTCCAAGGACTAGATTTGGCCACAGGGCACAAAAAGAAAGAATGGTGTGGAGAAAGAACTAACATCTCCCCCAAAAGTTCAATAAACCCCAAATAGTTTATCCAACTGATAGATCTGGTCCCATATCTACTGACTATATTTTCCCTTATTTACTGCTCACAGTAATTCAACTGGAAATAAGAAACTAGATCCATTGTGCCTTACTAAATATGGGAATGTCTAACTTAAATAGCTTTGAGATTTCAGCTGTGCTAGAGGCTTTTATTAGAAAGCCATATTTTTTTTCTGTAAAAGTTACTAATATATCTATAACACTATTACAGTATTTCTATTTATATTCATTCAGATATAAGGTTTGTACATATTATCATCCTAAAGGGAAATTGTGTAAGACAATTTTAGAAAGAAAAATATATATTCTGTTTATTATAATGACAAATGAGAGATAAAATATATTTTTTAATGGAAAGTTTATAGCATTTCTTAATAGGTACTGCCATTCTTCCTGTGTGGAGTGTTTTTGTAATGTACTTTTACCTGTATAAGCTGTAATATCATTTTATAGAAAATGCATTATTTAGTCAATTATTTAATGTTGGAAAGTGTATGAAATATAAATTATCTGAATATTAGATGCTCTGAGAAATTGAATGTACTTTATTTAAAAGATTTTATGTTTTTACTATCTAAACAACATCATTAAAGTTTTCAAATTATTTTTCATTGCTTTTCCTCTTGGTTTTATTTGAATCGGGCGTTAATGGGTCTGAGGTTTCACATTTTTTCCTGTTCTTTTATCATCAGGACCACCTGAGAATTGTTAAAAATGCAGATTCCTGGACCAATTTATTGAGAAACTGAGGAGGAGGGCAGAAACCTGCATTCTTAATAAATTCCAAAGTAACTCTTACTACATTGAAATTGGAGAATTTCTGAAGTCAAGCTTAGTATACAGGCGGTGCAAACCACTTACAACTGCACGGCTAGCATCGAGAGACCAAACTAGTTTTATTTTGGTTGCAAGTAATGGAAACTGGCACTACTTAGTTTAAGAAAATAATTGGAAGGGTGGGGTATTGGGTTGAATGATGGTGCTCTCCCAAAATATCTTAGCCTGTGAATGTTACCTTATTTAGAAAAAGGGTTTTGTAGATGTAATTAAGGATCTTGAGATGAGGAAATCATCTTGGTGGGCCCTAAATCCAACGGCAAGTGTCTTTATAAGAGACACACAAAGGGGAAAGACAGAGAAGATGTGCAGACAGAGGTAGAGATGGGAGTGATGAAGCCTTAAGCCAAGGAACCCAGGGAAGACAGGGAACAAATTCTCCCCCAGAGCTTCTGCAGGTAGTATAAAGCACTGCTGACAACTTCACCTTGGACTTCTGGCCTCCAGAGCTATGACAGAATTAGTAGCTTTATTAATGTTTATTAGTGAAAGAGTTAATGTTTCCAGCCACTCAGCGTGTGGTAATTTGCCGCAACAACTATAGAAAACGAATACAGGTTGTATCCGAGCCTCAGAAATAACAGACTGAAAATAACTGTGGGCCCCTTGGGGGCAGAATTTCCTACACTTTGTCCTCAGTCTTTCATTCCTGTATCTTTCAGTTCAAAATTTCACATTCCTGGGATAGAGACTCTGGTTGTCCTAGATTGGGACTGGTGTAAAGACTTGGCTAGTGCGGGTCTGTCTTTTTCAGTTGCGATTCCCAAGAAGGGGATATCACTGTGAACAGGGTCTATTCCATCCCATCATTGTGTAGGCTACAAAGGTAAGACTATGACTTGGAGTACAACATTGGTGCTGATCAACCCTACCTTTGTGAAATCACATCCAGTTATGGACACTTTGACAGAAGGGCAGATCTAGGTAAATACCACACAAACTCATAAATCTGGGGGAATAAAAAGCAGAGGTGAAGTCAAGAGGCTCAAACCCAGAGACTCAGAATCCCAACATGGCAATACTTGAAGTGAAAAAAATTGTGGGAATTAAGTGCTGAGGGTATAAGCTGCAGAACAGGAGTTAACATTAGGAGCCCTCACTCCCCCTTCAGAGGCTCTAGTTCTTCCACCAAAGTTCCTATTTACAGAAAATGAAATGGTCTCCTCGCACCAACTAGGCTTGAGAAACATCTGAAAGTTAATGGCATCAAGTATAAATCACTGAAATGCCAATTTCATTGGCTTCCCTGGTTGCTACTCTGCGTTCACTCTACCTCAACCTTCTCCTCCAAGGGAAATAGGGTATGTGACTTCACGTCCATTTCTCTTTTTCTTAAAACTTACAATTTTAAAACAGCTTTAGATTTACAGAATCACTAAAAAGATAGTATAAAGTATCCCTAGTGAGCTATTTTGTAAAATGTGACTCAATTTCAGTCTTTCTGATGTTTTTTCATGAATAGACTGATGTTAAGGATCTGGGGGAAGAATATCATGTAGGTAATGGCCCTTCTCACATCATATCAGGGGCCAGTGCTATCAGCATGACTAATTACTGTTGATACTAACCTTTGTAACTGAGTTAATTTCTATATAAGATGTGAGATACACACTGAAGCCCCCCCGGCCTTCTTTACTTATGGTCCTCCAGTTGTTCCAACATGATTTCTTTTTTTTTCTTAAAGATTTTACTTATTTGAGAGAGAGAGAGAGAGCATATGAGAGGGGGGAGGGTCAGAGGGAGAAGCAGACTCCACGCTGAGCAGGGAGCCCGATGCGGGACTTGATCCCGTGACTCCAGGATCATGACCTGAGCTGAAGGCAGTTGCTTAACCAACTGAGCCACCCAGGTGCCCCCCAACATGATTTCTTGAAAAGACTAGCATTTCTCCATTTAATTGCCCTTGCATCTTTATTAAAAATCAGTTGATTATATTTGTGTGGGTCTATTTCTGGATTCTCTATTCTGTTCCATTTATCTGTAAATCTGTCCTTCCACCAATACCACACTCTCTTAATTATTTGCACTTTATAGTAAAGCTGAAAATTATTTCTGATGATTACTCTGTCACGTGGCAGTATACTGGCTTTTTCTTGCCTTTTTGTATGTCTCATAATTTTTTTTTGTTAAAAGCCAAATGCGTTGAGTAGGTCAGGAGACAGGTAAATGGTTTATATACCTGGATATGGTCATGCCTGTCCTTCTGCTAGAACTGTAATGGAAGGCTTTACATTAATTCAGTTAGCAATTCACTAATTCAATCTTTCTTTTCTTTCTTTCTCTTTCTTCTTTCTTTCTTTTCTTTCTTTCTTCTTTCTTTCTCTTCCTTCCTTCCTTCCTTCCTTCCTTCCTTCCTTCCTTCCTTCCTTCCTTCCTTCCTTCCTTCCTCCCTCCCTTCCTTCCTTCCTTTCTTTCTTTCCCCTCCCCTCCCCTCCTCCCCTCCTCTCCTCTCCTCCCTTCCCATCCCTTCCCTTCCCTTCCCTTCCCTTCTCTTCTCTTTTCTCTTCTCTCTTCCTTACTTTTCTTTTTGCAATGGTTATACTCAGTGCATCAGAGATTTCAAACTCCTAGAGATAGCTTGTTTTCAGGGTGGTGGATGTGTATCAGAGCAATGCCTGTTTGAGTTTTAGATCTTCCCCTTGAGCTGCTTCTCAAAAAGCTTCTGTCTACACATTCTTATTCCTTTCCCATCCCTTGCCCAGCAGCATTTTGCTGTTACTTGTCACTTGAAATCTGCCAGTTGTGGATTCAGCACCTAATCCTGCCCCTTGTCCCAAGAATAGACTTTTCCCCACCTTCTGTTCCCTTTCCTCAGCTGTAATGAGTGTTCACCAATGTTCTAGAGCCAGTGGGTTTTCCCTTTCCCCTGCTTCATTAATGTTTTGATTAATGCTACTGCCCCTCCCTCCAAGATCTTATGGTTCTTTTTGATCTATTGATCTATTCTGTGAGTACTCAATGGGGTTCATGGAGAAAGAACATGCAAAAGCGCTGGAGGAAGTCATCAAGTGGACATGATCACTGGTTGATCTGAGAGCTGGACACAGACAATCAGAGGCTCCTCACCTAGTCTCCTGTCCTTGGAACATAAATTCTTCCCACCATTCCCACATAATTCTTGCCCCTGTGCGTGCATAGCCTCCTTTTCTCTCAATATCCCCCACCACAGCAGTGCATTTGTTACAACTGATGAACCTACACAGACACATCATTATCACCCAAAGTCTACAGTTTACATTAGGGTTCACTCTTGTTACTGTACATCCAATCAGTTTTGTTGGTTTTTTTTTTAAGTCATGACGGTGAATTTAGTTTGGTTTTTGTCATAACCAATTCCAGTTCTCTGCATTTCTCCCAGGAAGAAGTTAGAACTTGGTCAATTTTGCTGTTTAAAAACTTGATGTGAAAGATTGGATGGGAATTTAAACTATCCTCATGAGTCCAGACCCACTGTGTCCTCTTGTTCATCTAGAACCTTACACAAGGTGTGAAGTATTTTTGATGGGTTAGTTTTATGGACTAAAGAATACAGACCAAGAAATAATTTTGAAATCCTTATTCTAGACCAGTCATATGAAATATTCCAAGAAGTTTTTACTTATTAACCATGATTTTTCTATTCTACCTATTTTGTTAAGCATCTTACTCAATAGATTATCTTCAGTATGTATGCATATACTGAAAATCTTTGTTCCATTGAAAATAATACTTTTGAGTGCCAAATTATAGTACTAAACACAGTGCACTTTATACCAGTTCTAAGCAAGAGATAGAGTGGCAAACTATCATTACTTCCCGGAGCATAGTCTTGGGTTGTTCTAATTTTCTATTTGTGAAACTATCCCTGTCAATCATAAAGGTGTTTATGCTCAGGTGTAGAAATAGGTGTGAGAGAAAGGGAGAGCTCTGAGAACAGAGAACTCTATGCTCTTCTTTGCCAATGCAGAGACTGATAGCCCTAGGAGTAGCTCCTTTTCAAAATGCTTAACACCTTTGGAGATATTTTCTAAACTGATGCCCAAACTCAATCTGAGGGACACACTTTTATTATTCTCTTCTCTTGATCAAAGTTCAAAATAGCAGCTGCTATCAGTTCAATTAGTGTAATTATGATTGTTGATATTGAATACAAATATATGCGCTAATTCTTTGACTTTCTTGCTGTTATTTTCCAAATTTCTCTCTCCTCAAATCTAGGAAGCCATAAAACAGGGATTTAACAGTAATAATAACAATTATCTCTGCAGCTGAATTTAAATACATCTGTCCTGAAGATGGCTAGAATCAAGTTGGAGAGATAAGATGTACACATAGCAGAGTACTTGCTAATACCGGACAGTAGATACTTAGTACCAACTGAATTGCATAAATATGGTACATTCATCAACTGTCATCTCTGAAGCCCAGGGCAGGCCAAGAAGCAATAACTTCAGCTAGGTTTTACAGGTACATCTAGGCAGAGAGAATGAGGTGGGATGTAGATATAAGGAATTGTATTGGAAAAGCCATAGAGGCTAAAATGTACATATGGAATGCAAAAGCATTGTCTAGACTCATGTAGTTTATATAAAAATTTAAAGAGTACTATAAAATAAGCTCAAAGAAGTTTATTAGTAATACACTGTGAGTTGTGAAACTAACTGCTTTATCTACCCAGAACTCTTCAGTTTAGTCTGGTAAGCACCTCCTTCTTTTAGGTAACTGCTCTCTCCCACCCCACCCCAACTCAACCACATAGTTCCAATGGGGCCTGACAATAACAGCCTCTTTCTGAACACCCAACTATTTCTTGCACTCCCCCCAAGGCATTCAGTGAGAGACCTTCCTTAGCATGTGTGCATTTGGAATTACTTAAAGAAAATTTTTTTCTGCCCAATGAAAATCTATAAAAAGTATGAGGCTAAAGTTGCCAGAGGCCGCAGAGAAAGGGAGCTATCAGAGAGAAGAAGAAAGAAGAGACAAGCAAGGAATCCTGATGATGTTCAAGCCCCTGGTTCTAGCCACATCTTTTCTTCCTGTTATTTAGCTTTGAAACCACTGACTTTCCCTTTTCCCCCAAGCCAGTTTCTGTAATTCATAAACAGGAGTCCTGACTAACATATAGAGTAAATAAGAGGTCTTTGAATGCCAGAGAAAGGTGTTTGGATTTGAGGAGCTAACTGTGATGATTGTGAGGTTCTATCCATCTGAGAATCTTTAATTTTATAATATTTACCTATAAACACAATAGGAACCATTGAAGTTTTAAGAAAGGTATTGATGTTTGCAAAGTAGAATTTCAAGAAGATTATTCTGGCAGGAGTGTATAGAATGGATTGGAGCGGGAATAGATTAGAGATTATTAAACTAGAAGAGCTGACTACTAGAATAGTTCAGCCATGAGGTAAATAGGCAACTCAGACTGCAGGTGGGAGCCCAGAGTGGAAAGGAAAGTTCACAGTAAAGAACCATTAATCTTTCCAGGAGAGTCATCAGAGAAGGAGCACCATCACTGGGTATTTGGTTATGACTAATGGATTGAGATTCCTGTCTTTTTCCAAATATTTAATACAAAATAAGTCTCCCATTTCTTTGGGTTTTCTTGAGTCTTTTCCCAGGGAAATCCACCTCATCTTTTGAGACACAAAAGCTTAAGTCATATTTCCACAAAAATCCTTCTTACTAAAACAAAGACATCTTCCAAATTGACATTTCAATAGCAATTTTGGTTTTTCATGACTCACTGACTTCAGGCAAGAGGAGGTAAACAGGACAGATCATGCATAAAACCTGTATCGTTCTCATGGAATCATAGGTTTCTGAGAGACAACATGAGGTCATCTGTTCATCTCTCCTGCCTTGGTCCAGCCATTCCTAAACTAGCCTGGAGAGTGATGACCTTGGATTTTAGCATTTTTAAAGTGTCTTATTGCTATAGTGATGCCCCAACACACACACACACACACACACACATGCATATATGTACACACAAGCAAAGCACACAAGCGCACATGTGAACACATGCACAACACAAACATGTACATGTGCACATGTACACACATGTACACACACACACAGCCAATGGAACCCAATTTCAGGACTTAAGAGCTCTCATTCTGTCATTGAGATTGGGCAAAAATGGTTTTTTTAATAGAAACTCTTACTTTCTTGGAATTTTAGAGCAGGTAGCCTTTATAGATTGTTCCAACCTAGTTGTTTATCAAACTTACCTAATCATAAGTATCATTTGGGATTGTTTGTTCAAACTGTACATTCCATAGCATCCTCCCAGGATGATTTTGAGTCACGGGTCAGGACTTGGGAGCTAGAATTCTTATTGGGCAATTTTGGGAGATATTATTATATCTAATCCTTGAGGACCAAATGAGGCTGCAAGAAATTAAATTGCACAGCTGCTATCAGAACTCAGAGCTTCTCAGTCCTATCAAGACTCTTGTTTAACTTTGTGCTTCTCTTAACAAAGATGGGAAACCCTTAGCTTTCTCTCTTGGGGTGTGCTTAATCCCACTGTACATGTATCAATCATTGCATTTAGCACCTGACAGTTTAACTGTCTCCCTTGATGTTGATGTTATGCTCATAATATCAACAGCAATAATAATAATGACTATAATTTATTAAATGCTTTCCTGTTAGATGTGGGTCCATTTAGGTTCTTAGAAAACAATGTTCTATAAAGGCAAAAGCTAGGAAATCACTGATTCATCTGATTTGTCATTGTTTCTACATTGACCTGGTACTCACAGTGAAGGTCATTTATTGAGAACTTGTGAGGAAGAAAGCCCTACACTTAAGACCATTACAGACATCATCTCATTAAATCTGAACAACCCAGTTATCAAATCATCATCATTTTCCTAAAAACCAACAGCTTTCAGCTTACTTCCCCTGACATTCACCATTCTTTTATTTGGGACCTCTATTATTATATAGTGCTTGGACTGGGTGTAATATTTGATCTAGTCACAGCTGTCTCAAGTCTTATACACCCTTCCAATGATCTATCCCAATCACACCTTTGGATTTAAGCTTGAGATAACAAACATCACTCCTGAGATAGAAAGACAGCAAGAGTCAAAAAGGAGAGAAAAAAAAACAAAAAACCCACAATTTTGAAAAACAGAAATCCACTAGCCAGGAATCCAAGAGTAATGGTTTTGCATGGAAAACTCCATCTGTCTTTTTGTGGAATCTGGATCAGATTTTTCCCTCCAGCCACGAGAATATGCCACTCAAAAGGATCTGCCTTGGATGGTGACAAGATGTACTCTGCCATTAAGCACTCGTGGCAAGGAAAGCATCCAGGATTTGCTTACTAAGAGCGGATGGCAAAAGAAGTAAGCTTTGCTAAAGTCTCCAGAAAAAAATTCTGTTTAAACCCAAACCATGGAGTCAAGACTGGGTATTAAAAAAACTTTAAGCCAACAGACTGGCACTTGGGGGTAGCTGGCACTGTTATCTTTCCCTAATTATTTGAAAATACACTCTGTTGACTAAGCCACATTTAAAGAATAGGGAATGTCATAATAAAGCTTCTAGAAAAAATAAAATGTGATGGGCTCTGAGCATAAAAGAAAAATAAGAGCAGATTCTACCTAGAAATAAGTAGCCAGCTTTCTCAGAAGCAGGCCCACGTGGGTTAATAAACCTTCAGTAAAGGAAAAAGGGATTAGGAGTGAGACACACCTAATTTTAAATCCTGTCCCTTCTCCTAAATACTGTGATTGCTTTGCGGCTCAGCCTTCCTGTCTGCACAATTGATAGAATAAAACCTCAGAAGCTTATCTGGTCATCCCACATAAATTTCTATCCCAGCACTTGGCCTAGTAACCAAGTGTTTTTTTAAAATGTATTCTTCACAAGAGATAAATTCACATGAGGGATGACACCCAACCATTTTGTGTGATCATCGGAGGGAAATGATAAATGGGTGTTCCTTCAGGAAACTATGCTGGTTATTTGGTGCAGAGCTGTAACCACCTCACCACAAGATGGAAGAGAGGCAAGTCAGGAGGAGGCAGCTGAGGGGGAAAGGAGGCATCCACAGGCCTGGCTTTCATTCTGGGCCCCAGACATGCTGGGCCTCCCTGGGCAACTCCCTGAAGCTTATGGTGTCCCAGTGGCAATGGAGCTGTTGAGTATAGACACAGTGCACCTGCAGCCAAGATGGGTTTTGACAAATGCAGCAGCAAGCTGTTGTAGGCATCATAGCGACAGCAGATGCAGGCATTGAAGGGGTGTCCTCCCTTCACATGCAGAGCAGACGCTGTGAATTTTTCAATTACAGTAAGACCCTCTTTAAGACGAAGCTCTCTCCCAGCCACTGACATTTGAGAGGTTGAGCCAGCATATCCCCCCAAAGTTAGATAGTTCACTGAGTGTTCAGTGAAGCCACATCAATCACTTTGACTTCCTTTTGATGAACTGGATAAAAGAAAATCTTGCTCAGAAAGAACCATTCCGACTGGGAATAATCTTAAAGGACAGATGAAAATAACTGTCACTGAACACCTGTCACGTGCCAAGATCTTACCTTTTTATGTTCATTCTCTTAACAGCTTTACAAATTAGGCCTTAATATTCCCATTTTAAAGATAAAGGGCTATGGCCCAAAGAGAATTAGTTACATGTCCACCATTTCATTGCAAGTGAGTAACAGAAACTCCATTTTGTCTTTTAGACCCTGTCATTTCATTCTATCCCACTGGCGCAAAGACATTGGGGAAGTCAGAATGGTCAATGAAGAATCAAGGTGTGAGTATTTTAATGTTGTATTTAATGTTCTCAGCATTTTCTTTTGGCCTTAGTGTTGAGGGGAAACTAGTTGCACACAATTCTGAGTTTTGCCCACAGACACTGATGTCATGCACTATCCACCTACGCTGTTTCCACCCCAAGTAGGTGAGCAGAAATTCAATTCTGACACTAGGAGCTAGAGGTAACACAGACCTCCCAGGTTAAGGGCAAAGTCCTCCACAAGACTGCCTCCATTTCAGAGGTTAGCTACCAGCCACAAGTCTCAGGGCTCTTCAGGCCACAGAAACTTCTGACAGACCAGCTACAAAAAAGGGGTTCCCCATGACCCCAGATTCAATGACTTGTTGGAATGACTCTCAGAACTCAGGAAAACACCATATTTATGATTATACTTTTTTATAAGGGATACTCCTAGGGTTAAGACCTGGGAGGGTCCCAGATATGGAGCTTCTGTGCCCTTTCTTGGGAGAATCAGATGCATCACCCTCTCAGCACAGCAATAATGTGTTTACTAACCAGAAAGCTCCACTGTCTAGAGTTTTTATTGGGGTTTCATTACATGAGCATGATTGATTGAACTCAATTTCCAGCCCTCCTCCATGCCACAGATGTCAAGATAGCTCAAAGTTCCAACTCTCTAATCAACATGTGCTTGCTTGCTTTTCTTTCTTTCTTTCTTTCTTTCTTTCTTTCTTTCTTTCTTTCTTT
>NW_023270415.1:61534723-61667941 GCF_011800145.1 Mirounga leonina | reverse complement strand
ATAGATAGATAGATAGATAGATAGATAGATAGATAGATAGATAGATAATAGATAAAGGAGTTGTTATAAGGAATTGGCTCACACAATTATGGAGGCTGAGAAGGCCCAAGATCTGCAAGCTGGACACCCAGGAAAGCTGATGGTGTAAGTTATAGTCCAAGTCTGACTCTGAGTCTAAAGTCAAAAGATCAGTGTCCCAACTCAAAGATGGAAAGACAGGCATAGAAAATGAATACTCCCTTACTTGGCTTTTTTTTTTTTTTTAAGAATTTCTTTTTTTTTTTAATTCCAGTATAGTTAACAGTGTTATATTAGTTTCAGGTGTAGAATTTAGTGATTCAGCAGTTCTATACATGACTCGGTGCTCATCAGGATAAGTGCACTCTTAATCCCCTTCATCTATTTCACCTCCCCACCCCCACCGCCCCCTGTAATCATCTGTAGAGTCTGTTCTTTGGTTTGTCTCTTTCTTGTTTATTTGTTTTGTTTCTTAAATTCTACATATGAGTGAAATCATATGGTATGTGTCTTCCTCTGACTGACTTATTCACTTAGCATTATCCTCTCTAGATCCATCCATGTTGTTGCAAATGGCAAGATCTCATTCTTTTTCATGACTGAGCTTTACTCAGCTTTTTGTTCTCCTCAGGCCTTGAAATGATCAGATGGGGACCACCCACATATTAGGAAGAGCAATCTACTGTACTCAGTCCACTGATTGATATATTAATCTCATCCTGAAATACCCTCAACAGAACATACCCAAAATCATGTTTAACCAGATATCAGGGCACCCTGTGGCCCCATGGGGTTGACACCTACAGCATCCCTATAGTTTCCAGGTTACTAGGGTTTATGAGAAGTTACAAGCTAGTTTGTATGCATCATCTGTTTTCTCACCCATAACCGAAGTCCTCTGCCAGCCTGATATTCATTTTGCCCAAGATTCAGACCTCGATTTTCATGCAGTCGGTGGGTAAAGTTAACTTCTTAATCATCCTCTCAGGGGGCAAAGACCCCCCAAACTATCAGGGGTGGGGGAGTAGGCAGTAGCAGAAATAAAACCAGTGCAACTGAGAAGGTATACGAGCTTTCCCACAGAAGGATTGGTGGCAGAGCTGAGATTTCTTACCACATAAATCCCCCTTTGTCCTTTTCTCCCCTAACTTCTCCCCTACATGCTTACTAATTAATTGAGCATACCTGTTTAAATCATCCAATCTTGATTCTTCTAATGGTATGCCTGCAAGGGTTCTAAAAGTTAGAAATGATTTAGTATTAGAGGTTTTGACTACATTGACTATAAAATTAAATAAAATGAGCAAATGATGAACAGAAGGAGTGAGGTTTGAACTCAGCCTTATATCCTGTGCACACAGCAGGCACACTTAAGTTGGTTTTTATCTCGGCCTATTTTGGGAGTGATATATTTGGCTCACAACCAGGAAGAGAAGATAAACAAGGACCTGTATCCTCTAAACCAACCTCAGCACTATTGACATTTTGGGCTGGATAATTCTTTGATGGGAATGGGCGGGTGGGGGGAGGTCTGTCCTAAGGCAGTTCTAGGATGTTTAGGAGGGTCTCTGGCCTCTACCCACCAGATGCAGTAGTTATCCCCCTAGTTGTGACAACCAAAAGTGTCTCTTGACAGTGCAGATGTCCCTTTGGAGGGTAGGATGGGTTGCACCCAGTTGAGAGTTACTGCCCTAAACCTAGGAAAGATTTCAGACTGTTAAATAGGAATGCACTAGCTTTCTCTAGGTCACACCTCTATGGCACTTCATGTATAGGATTCACGTTTGATGAGCATTCTTTTACACAAACGCAGCTACTTTCTTTCTCTCCTGCATTCCTGTTGGGAGTTAAGGAATTTGCTTTCTTATTGAGTCTGGAAAGCATTGTGGTGAGCACAGATCTGGGTTCTAGTCTCAGCCCTATGCCTTCTGAGCATTATGACTGTGAGGAGTTAATGAACCTGCCCTCATTTTTTCCAGGTGTATTAAGAAGGTCTTATAATTCAGGCCTCAAAGATGGTGGTGAAGATCCAATGAGTGACTGCCTGTAGGACTTTAGTTGGCCCACTGTAGCTATGCTCAACAAATGTTAGTTCTGCTAATTATTGGCCATTATCTAGGGGCGAATGTGGATCTCCCTCCTTTGGAATGTGCCTCTCATACCCGACACACATCAAAATGCAATTCAGGTCCACCCCAAAGTTCTCTCACTTAAGTCACATAAAAGATACTTTCAGGTAGAAGATATGGCCCTTTTATTTATTTATTTGTTTGCCTATTTTATGGCTCCTCCTTTTGAATGGAAGACACTAAACAACCCTTTTAAGAAATGGTCTTACTTCTTTCCTTCAGCCCTTGAGAGGTAAGGCTTGCCTGTACGCAGTATCTTTTCCTCCTCCCAAAAGAAACCAATCTCATCAGCCTCTTGCTGCTGGAGTAGGGAAGGTGGGGCTGGATACACTCAGTCCCAGATCTGTTCTTGAATCCTCTGCCAGGTTGGTGGTTGCCTCTCAGCCCCCTTCCTGCCTTTGAAGTGAAATCTCCTTATCATAGAACTGTCTGTCAGTGTCTGCACTAATTTAGGGGAGAGTGGAAGGCACGGTGTGTTGAGTGTGGTATTGGCAGGCAAGAAGAGTGTTATCCTTCTCCTGGAGGGGACAAAGGCTTGACCCCTGAGCATGGTGTTTCTTTTTCCTGGCCCCCAGCTGTGACATTGGAACATTGCCCTATTTGTATTTCTTGTTTCTCTAAGGAATTTTGGGAATGTGTGATAATAATAATAATAAATAGTAGCCATCACTCAGCAGATATTTACTATTTGCCAAAACACCATGCAAAATGCTTTTTCTTTGAGCCCAGTTTATCATTTCCAGCAACCCAGGAAGGTGGGGATTCTGATCACCATTTTAAAGGTGAAGAAATTGAGGGTTGGACAAATTCATGTTTTCAACATCCATATGGCTGGTAAGTGATGAGCCTGGGATATCAACCCAGATCTGCCTGATTCCAGAGCCCATGCCCTTAATCACTGGACTCAAATGTTTCTCTACTCATCCCAGACTCTGGAGCCATTGGACTTAGGAGGTTATTAGTTCCCAAAATGCCTAAATAGTAATGTTGACCCATCAAACAGAGATCTGAGAAAGAGCCCTTCACTGTGTGTTAGCTGCAAATCCATACATAACCCGCACTAGCATGCACACGTCTTTAGTCCTCAGATGGCAAGAAAGGAATTGAAGCAATCCCCCTTTCCATTATGCAGACCTGAGCTACAGGATTAAATCTCCTATAAAATTAGACATTGAAATAAGCCAAAAAGAACAAAAATAAGGGGCGCCTGGGTGGCTCAGTTGGTTAAGCGACTGCCTTCAGCTCAGGTCATGATCCTGGAGTCCCGGATCGAGTCCCGCATCGGGCTACCTGCTCAGCAGGGAGTCTGCTTCTCCCTCTCCCGCTCCCCCCTCTTGTGCTCTCTCTCTCTCAAATAAATAAATAAAATCTTAAAAAAAAAAAAGAACAAAAATAAAAGAAAAAAATAACTCTTCTTCTCCAACATCATTCCTTTCTTCATTAATTTCACTATTCATTCAGCACTTTCTATACATCTGCCACTTTGCACTAGGAAGACACGCACTCAAAAGACATGGCATCAAAAAATTTAGGAGAAAGGGATACATTAAAATAGTGTTCCTGGTGTGTTTGGTGGTAAAGGTTTCAGATGCCATGCTGGCTGATGGGGAGGGCGGGGGTGTTATCAGCTACATCTAGGGGAAAGAAGGCTTCATGAAGAATGAGACACGTAAGGTGGTCCAGAAAATGGAGGGGTAGGTGTTCACTAGCGTTAGAGGGTGTGCAAAGAAGGCATCCTAGGCAGGAAGAAATGTTGAGGAAAGGCTGTGAACAAGTCAGTGTATATAAGGAGCTGGAAGGAATCTGGGATGGAACCCAAGAAGTGCACCCATTTCTCCCTTTAAAGAGCCAGAGCCATCAAATGCGACCTGCCACTTTGCATGTTGACCTCGGGTAGCTTTTCTATACCTGAAGACATAATTCCAATTGCAGGTAACAGAACTCTCAAGCAAAGAGATGACAGCAGAGCTCATCTCTGTACCTCTGTGATAGGAAGACAGTGGTTCAAGCCTTACCCTAGGCAAACACCTTGCACGTACAACCTGGGTAAACAGAGGGCTCTTGCTCCCACCTAAAGCCCAGCTCAGTGTGGTGACACATTCAAATGAAAGACAACTACCATAACAGTATCAAAGAGCAATGAATTCTTTACTGATTGCATGGAAAGATGGTCAAGGGGGCATTATGCCATAGCACGCTCTTCTTGTTGGCCAGCCCTTTTCCAAAGGCCAGACTCATGCTGCACTCGTCACTCTGAGTCTCCTGTGTCACTCCTGAAACCCCCACTTTTTCTCTCTGTGGCCTCTACTACTGTGTGTATTGCTGTAGGAGTAGCCCTCTATCATCTCTGTCTTTGTCATATAAATTAATTCATATCACTTATAATTTATATGTCATATAAACTATTAATCATATAAATTAATTAAGTCTTCAATTTTCTTCCATGCCCAGCAGGGCCCTTTATTGTGCTGTATGGGCTTATGGATAACACAGAATCCTACTTAGGAGAGAGGAGAATGGGAAAGGCTCTGAATATTTCTACCTTACATATGTGTCCCTCTCACCTCTGCATGTCACTAGAATGGGAAATACCTAAGTCTGAGTACAGATTTGATCCTTACAAGCTGTGTGACCTTGGGTGAGTAATACCTCTGGGCCTCAATTTCCTATTCCATAAAATGGGACTATTCCTACCTATCCTAAGAAGTGTACAGGGGAACCACAGGTGAAAGAGCTCTGAAATACAATGGGCTCATCTTATGTTCATGTAAGGTTATTATAGCCTGAACCTAGACACGTCTGCTTTCTGTCAACTATTAGAGGTTCATGTGGAAACATGGTTATTTGGAAAAGCAACAATTATGATAAGCCTAGTTATCAACTCCTGATTCAGGATCCAATGTATAGAGATCCAATATAATTAATTAGAGTTCACTATTATCATTATTCACTTTTATTTTATGGTTATTCTTAAAAATACTTTTCTAAGGTCACATATTTTACCAGAGCTGATTTTTTTTTATTAGTTTCAGAGGTAGTTTCATGATTCATCAGTTGCATATAATACCCAGTGCTCATTACATCATGTGCCCTCCTTAATGTCCATCACCAAGTTACCCCATCCCCCAACCTGCCTCCCCTCCAGCAACCCTCAGTTTGTTTCCTAGAGTTAAGAGTCTCTTATGGTTTGTCTCCCTCTCTAATTTTGTCTTATTTTACTTTTTCATCCCTTCCCCTATGTTCATTTGTTTTGTGTCTTAAATTCCACATATGAGTGAAATCATATGATATTTGTCTTTCTCTGGCTTATTTTGCTCAACATAATACCCTCTATTTCCATCCACATCTTTGCAAATGGCAAGATTTCATTCTTTTTGATGGCTGAGTAATATTCCATTGTATATTCCATTGTATACCACCACATCTTATTTAACCATTCATTTGTCGATGGACATCTTGGGCTCTTTCCATAGTTTGGCTATTGTGGACATTGCTGCTGTAAACATCAGGGTGTGGGTGCCCCTTTGAATCACTATATTTGTATCCTTTGGATAAATACCTAGTAGTGAAATTGCTGGGTCATAGGGTAGCTCTATTTTTAACATCTTGAGGAACCTCCATACTGTTTTCCAGAGTGGCTGTACCAACTTGCCTTCCCACCAACAGTGTAAGAGGGTTTCCCTTTCTCCACATCCTCACCAACATCTGTTGTTTCCTGAGTTGTTAATTTTAGCCATTCTGCCAGTATGAGGTGGTATCTCATTGTGGTTTTTGATTTGTATTTCCCTGATGCCAAGTGATGTTGGGAATTTTTTCATGTGTCGGCCATTTGTATGTCTTCTTTGGAGAAATGTCTGTTCATGTCTTTGGCCCATTTCTTGACTGGATTATTTGTTCTTTGGGTGTTGAGTTTGATAAGTTGTTTATGGATTTTGGATTCTAGCCCTTTATCTGATAAGACATTTGCAAATATCTTCTCCCATTCTGTCAGTTGTCTTTTAGTTTTGTCGACTGTTTCCTTTGCTGTGCAAAAGCTTTTTATCTTGATGAAGTCCCAATAGTTCATTTTTGCTTTTGTTTCCCTAGCTTTTGAAGACATGTCTAGCAAGAAGTTGCTGCAGCCGAGGTCAAAGAGGTTGCTACCTGTGTTCTCCTCTACTATTTTGATGGTTTCTTGTCTCACATTTAGGTCTTTTACCCATTTTGAGTTTATTTTTATGTATGGTATAAGAAAATGGTCCAGTTTCATTCTTCTGCATGTCACTATCCAATTTTCCCAACACCATTTGTTTTCTGAAAAGACTTTTTTTCCACTGGAAAATGGAAAAAAAACCTTTTTTTTCTTTTTGCTATTTTTATTTTTTTTAATTATATTTTTTATTTTTTTATCATTATGTTATGTTAATCACCATACATTATATCATTAGTTTTTGATGTAGTATTCCATGATTCATTGTTTGCATATAACACCCAATGCTCCATGCAGAACATGCCCTCTTTAATACCCATCACCAGGCTAACCCATCCTCCTACCCTCCTCCCCTCTAGAGCCCTCAGTTTGTTTTTCAGAGTCCATTGTCTCTCATGGTTCATCAGAGGGGGAGATGAATCATTGGACATTCTTTCCTGCTTTGTCAAAGATTAGTTGACCATAGAGTTGAGGGTCCATTTCTGGGTTCTCTACTCCAGGGCTGATTTTAGCAAAAGTCCCAAAAAGATGCTATACTGTGTCTGGTTCCCAGAAATCCATGTGGATCTTCTAGGCTGCACTGTTCCCTTGCAGGTTGACCCGGATAGAAGATTTATATTCATGTTGGTTTCTATTCCCCCTTCAATATTACTGGCGTGTTCTCTCTTAATGGGACTGCAAAATAGTTATTTTTGAGGTAGTATTAGGATGGATGCTTTGGTTAGTCAGTGCTCATTGGTCACATCTGCATTCTTGTGAACCTAATTTTTGTGGTTTTGCAAAATATTTAAGGCAACAATAATAAAAATCCTATCATATTCATCATTTCACTTAGAGTTCTTTTCTATGCATATGTGTAAGTTTTACATTGTAGTATATCATAACTGTTTACCACGTAGCTACATAATCATCATAATTATTACTTTGATAGGGGCGCCTGGGTGGCTCAGTTGGTTAAGCGACTGCCTTCGGCTCAGGTCATGATCCTGGAGTCCCGGGATCGAGTCCCGCATCGGGCTCCCTGCTCAGCAGGGAGTCTGCTTCTCCCTCTGATCCTCCCCCCTCTCATGCTCTCTGTCTCTCATTCTCTCTCTCGCAAATAAATAAAATCTTTAAAAAAAAAAAATTTAAAAAAAAATTATTACTTTGATAGCCACATTGGCATACATCTTGTTAATGTGCCATCATTTACTTAACCTACATTTTCAACAGTGGGAGACTCTTTTTCCAATTTTCCCACTATTACAAATAACCTCTAAGTTATATATTTGTGCATATAGTTTCTCTCATTTTTTTAAGATTATTTCCTTAGGATACACTCCTTGAATGGAAACAGTGAATCAAAGAATGTGAATTTTTAATAGTTTTTAAATAAATTGACATTATTTTTCCAGTTTACAATGCCATCAGCAATATATTAGTATTCTACTTTCATTACAACCTTATCAGTAGTATTATTATTTTATATTTAGTATGCTTAAATAGTACCTTACTTTTGTTTTTGCATTTTCTCCAAAATAGCAAGTTTTAATCAACCATTTGCTTGTAAATTTTGCATTCTCTCATATTTTGAAAGGCCTAGGTAGGTTTTTTTTTCTTTTTTTAACATCAAGAACTCTTGGCTATCTTAGTCTCCCACTGCCAGATAGTCTTGTGTATTAAATAAAGCAAATGTAGCTATTTTTCTAACAAAACATTCAGTGGCACTCCCATATTAAGTAATAAATGAGGACCCGTATATAAGGAACTATAGGGAGGACTCAGATAAAATAATAGGAAAATTATAAAATAAAGAGTTATAAAACCCAGGAAGACATACCCACACCAGCATTCCCAAAGTCAAAAGTAAGGTTGCAATGCAGGTCAGACTGGCCAGACTTTGAAGACTTTCTCTGTCCTGGACCTGCTCCTCAGCCAGTCTCACTTTTCAAATAGCCAACTCAGGAGCTCCAGCCATACTGCTTCCAACATCTCCTTCTAAGTTTTATCCCAGGAAAGCTGCCTGATAAATAAAACCATCATTGTCACATACACACACATACACACACACGCCTTCATACCAGATCAGGTAAATACATGAAACTCCATAATGTAGGAAATGGTTTCCCGAATCACAGACCAGCGAGGGATGAATGCCAGTTCCAGAGATCTGATATTGCCCTACCTTCCAGGCAACTTCACCAGTCTCTGCGATGGATGTCTTCCATGCTCTGCCAAATGGTGGAAGGACATTCCAAGAATACAAACCACTATAAATCTGTCCTGGGGTTGAGTGATTTTATCCCTGTTGGGGACTTCTCTTTGATCTGAGGATGTCAGAGTTCGTTTGAGCAGGATAATTGCTACATACCAGTATCTGGGAACATTAAAGAAATGACTCACTGCGTTTTTCCCTTTTCCTCTTACAGCCTCAATCGAGGGTTCTCCATAAACATGGTTAGCCTTCCAAGCTGCTGTCCTGCCAGTTGATATGAACGTGGCCTGTTGCTCAGAGAAAGACTAACTCATGGCACTGCCAGAAGACCTCCACGGAGCATTGACAGAGTAACCAGATTAACTGAAAAAACACCCATTCAGTCAAGATCATGGGCTTTGGAAAATCTTAGTTTGCTGTGGATTTTTAAAATGAGGTGCATAATATACAGTGCCAACTTGTTCTAAGTGGTCATTGGCAGACCATTAGCTGGAAAACTGCTTCCAGTTTTCATCACTGTGCATAACTGATGCTCCCTTAGGGGAGCTGTCTGTGCCCTTCACTAGAAGTCCTATTTTAGCATGGCAACTACTGGATTATTTTATTATGTGTGCAGATGGCATGATGTATTAGAAAAAAAAAATCACAGCAGTTCTGCAATCTCAGTGGAAGCGTTCATGATATTCTGCCCTGGTAGGAATGTAAACATGTCTTGATTAAGTTAGTTATGATGTCTAAAGGTATTCTGTCCAACTCTTAAGCACTTTACGTGAGAACACGACACCAAAACCAATCAGCATAATCAGTACACGTGGGAAAACAAGTATTCTCTCTCTTTTTTTTTTTTTTTCTTTTATAAATCTTGTCCTCTTTCTGGCTCAGACTGTCCAAGACAAACTCCACTCCTGGCATATCCCCAGTCATCTGTGGTAGATTGGTGAAAACATGGCCATAATACTGTTAGACTTAACCTGTTGATACTTTATGCAACCAGCTGGATTTCTTGCAGTGCCAAAGGGGAGCAGAAGTGGGCTGGTG
Organism: Mirounga leonina; assembly: GCF_011800145.1. Lineage (NCBI taxonomy): Eukaryota > Metazoa > Chordata > Mammalia > Carnivora > Phocidae > Mirounga > Mirounga leonina. The sequence continues at coordinate 61,658,373 of NW_023270415.1, read as the reverse complement.
GTTGAAATATCTTAGCTCTTGGTTTCTGGTACTGGGGCACAGCTTAGCACATCCACATGCAGACAAACACAGGCGGCTTCTAGGTGGCCAGTGTACATGGTCACTCCTATAGAAGAGTGTTTTCGAAGAACAAAAGGGGGTGGGTTTTTAATCAAAGACCATGGTGGGTTGAGAGTAAGGGCGGCAGAGTGCAGGTTTCCTGTGTGGTCTGACTTTACAACTTCAGAAAACTTTCTAGGTCAGGTTTAAATCACAGATCTCTGAAGAGGGAAATAGCAAGCGTCCCCCTGCGAGCCTGAAGAAGGAAAAGGGCCCAATCCACACTAGGTTCCTACCTCAGTAGAGAACCTACTAGTCCCCTTTAATCCTTTCTGGGATTATATCCACAATTAATTATTTCTTTTTTACTATGTCTTACAGCAAAGCACAGTCCTGGGAAACCGGTCAACCCAGCTATTGCTTGTCTTTGGGCATTAGAGAGAGATCCATATTGCCTGACCCTATGTAATGCTTTAGCTTCCCCCACCCCACCGGAAATATAAACTTGGCTGAATCAAAAATTCAACACATATGGTCTGGGTACCCACAGTCCCAATCTGGGCCTGACAGGTATCAGGCTTTTCTTTAAATATGTATACCAACCCTGCGACCCTGCCAGCACAAGGACGTTTGGCCATTTTAGGGGGGTCTCTATACATGGATTCATAGTCTGGTCTCCCCTGGGGTGGGTCTCAAGAAATGCACAGCACATTGGAAAATGCCCCCACCTGAGATTTGGAAAGCTGATAGGGGAAGGGAAAGAAATGTGATGCAGGTGAGTCACCTCGTAGGATGACTCACCACAAACCTATCAGGCTGTGTTGCCAAAGAAGGGGGGCTTCCGAGAGGGAACTTGGAGGAGTTTCAGTCATCACCAAGATCTGGCCTTTCGACAGGTCAGCACCAGGACCATCAGGCTCTCACAGACCATAATTTTTTACAAATCCAGAATTAGGCGGCCAAACCCTGGCTGCCAATGCCCCTAAAGATAACATTCTGATCTCTCCTGCCCACCTCCTGAGTTTCAGTTCCGACAGCAAGGCTTCCTTCTTCTTTGATCCTTCTTTTATTTAGCAAGGCTTTGTTGAGCACCTACTATGTGCCAAGCATTGTGTTGGGGTAACAACAGAGTGTGAGGCCGACTCTCCGTGCCCTTCTGAAACCATATCTCCTCCCCCACAAATGCTGCCCCCATCCCAGCTTTTCCACAATGAAAACAGAATTCAGACACCTGAATTCACCCCTGGCCAGAGTAACCTCACAAAATGCACATGGTGGCAGGCAGTTCCCTTGGCCAAGGAAGGAGACAGTAGCATCAGGCCACATGTTTGCATCCTTGTGTACAGCCAACCCTTCCCGGGCCCAGACTTAGCTGGTAAGAGCCTCCCAAAACAGCTTTCAGTTGTGTTCCTGGATATTCACCCTGGTCATCTGTATTCCCCTCCTGGGGAATGACTGCTGGTCATTATGCTGGATTCTCTGAAGCTCCAGTTCTCAAAGGAGTCCTGGGGACCCAGAATAGGGCCTCCGGAGTCCATAAGAACTCCTGTCAGGAGCTGAGATACTGTAGCTGGGAATTAACTGGTTTATGAATTCAGGGTCATTCTGAGACTACGGTTAACCATCTTGGGAGACTGGACACGCCTTATGGTACAGATGGTCATTAAATGATGGAGGTTCAGCCTTCCTTCCTTTGGCTTTCACAAAATATGTTCTGAACAATTAAATAAGTAGAGTTTCCTAGTCTTTTTTTTTTTTTTTAGTCAAAAGTGTACTGACAGATTATTAAAACGTGATGGGCAAGAGTGGAGATGGGAAAAGGCAAACCTGAAGACCCATGAAAGAACCCAGTTGAAGATGGCGTGATATAAATGCCTTAATTCCTGGCACACCAGGTATTTGTGTATGAGCTTCAACGTGTTTTCCAAACTGTCAACCTCATTTTGAAATCATTTGGGGGGATGGTTTTGGAAACATGGTGGCATAAAAATCTGAGCAGTCAGTTGCTAAACCAGCAAAATGGAGAAATGACTTGCTTCACACCTTTGGGTTCTTTGTTCCGTGTTGATCCACAATTTCCCCATCATTACTTCCTGCTGTGCTGCACCTTCTTCCCAAGATGTGTGGAGGAAATTTTACCTCCCAGAAGTTCAGGAATGGCTGTGGGGAGGCACAGGAGGTAAGGGATAAATATTTTGATGTCTAAGGGCTATAAACTGTTGATGCTTACCTTTTCCTTTTACTTAAACCTCTGCTACACCTTTTATTGAAAGCCTGACACCCACACTTGTGCAGGAAAGACACTCTTGGGAATGAACAGAAATGAATAATTATCAGACTCTCTGGGGTGCCAAGGGGATTAGCTTGTTCCAGCTTCAGAACTGAATTTAAAATGCAGAGCATCGGTGGTTCTGCTAGGGTGAAAAGCAAATCACTTCAGTAGTTTAAGACATACCTAGGGGATAGAGATCCTATAAACTTTCTCATGGGTAATGGCATCCCTTTAGCCCCCTGCTCAGGCTCTATGAGCTGTGTAACTGCACATTTGACTTCTACCTCCAAAGTAGGGGAAGCAACCCCAAGTTCTCTCCAAAGGCACTTCTAGTTGCTCAGACAGAGATTAACAGTCCTTATTCTGAGGGAATTCTGCCATTTTTTAACACTCAATGGGGAAAAGGAGTATCAACTGTACTGAAGAATATAAATTAAGGATAGAATCCTCTAATGGATTTACCCTGGTGTTATTTGCAAAGGTTTTCTTTGTCTGCAAATGTCACGATTGATTTTGGAGAGGAACAATAAAAGTCTCTCTGAAGAAAAGTTTCCAAGACCCCCTTAGCACTTTAGCTTTACCCAAACCTCCTCTTCCCTGTGCCATTAGCAGCTTCATTCTTTGTGATGTTTTCCCCTACGTTCTTTGGAATAATTTTCTTACTTGACAACTAGACTTAAGATTGCCATAGACTCTTTAAAATCTAATCTTTGAAAATGACAAAAATTCTTTTATGCCTTAAAAGCTGTTTTTATTCACCTCTCCCACAACCCCCTCCACCCCACTCTTTTGCTTTGTTGGTTTTTTTTTTTTTTTTTTTCTTTTAATCTCTTCTTTTAACGCAATTCCTTGGGTAGATTTTGAGTATTCTATAAAGAACTCAAACAGAAAAACTTAGCCATCCCCTCTTTCCCCAGCACTGACTAATAATTCCTTCCTCCGCTTGATCTTAGTTAAGGCTTGCTGCCCAAACAGCAGTGGGCTGTGGATTCCCATCTCTAGGGAGTGACCGGTCAAAAGTGCTCATCAAAACAGAACCCATGAGATTATGAGGGAGGACAGACCAGGAGATGCTTCTGCTCAGGGCATAGCTGGGGACTCGATTTCAAAGACAAGGAGGTCCTGCTTCTTTGTTTCTTTAGATCTGCATCTCATCCTGTAGCCAGAGACTATCTTATGAATTCTGCTTTATCAAATTGCATGATTCCTGGTGCCACTGCACAGCTTCAGGTCAAACAGAACCCCATTTCCATTATTTTGCTCTGGTACTCTTGTGGAGAGACAGGGATATTCTTTTGACAGTGAATCAGCTGTGGGAAGCGTGAGGAAAAGTTGGCCCTGTGCACACGGAGGTTCTGCCACACCTTAATAAAAAGAACAAAATAGATCCTTCCCTGGAGATTCTCATGTAGGAAGGTGGCCAGGGGGATGGTATCAATGCTGGTTTTCTTCTGGCCATCATCTTGGCCCTGCAGGGAAAATTCGGGGGTGGGGTGCAGAGCACCATTTCTAAGATCTAAAAATTTTAAGATGAAATTCACCTATAAGATAAATGTAAAGGGTAAGTGCCAGTGAGGATGGGACCAGTTTTAGACCTCCTGCCCAACAGCACAAAGACTGACAAATGACTTCCCCAGAACAGCAGAAAATGGGTGTAAAAAGCTTTGTAAGACCAGAGTTTTGAGCACCACATGGGGCGATTTTACAACCTTGAAGAGCCCCAAGCATTCTTACTTCAGAGCCTCCCTTCTCCAATTACATCAAGCACGAAAAGGCACCAACAACATACACCTAATAAAATTTCAAAGTAACCCTGTGACTTACACTAAATTGCAGTTGACTGGTTGACATAATGTTAAGTGTTGTAGATACATTCTTTGTGATTATACAATATTCTTTTCATATTTTGGAGCCAGTGGTTCAGGGATTTCATTTCTTTAACGGCTTGTTTTGTTGCTGTTGTTCCAAACCTCCAACATTTCCAGGAGCCTTAGTAAGGCTCTTAAACCCAGGCCTTTTTGCCTCCAGTGCAGAGTGATAGAAACAGCCCTACTGACGTGAATGATGCGGAGACTGTTACATTAATCCAGTTGGAGATGCTAACACCCAAAACAATGAAGATACTGAAGACTGCTGGTTGCTTTCTGCATTGCTTAGAACCTTTTAAATGTCAGTTATTTGGATCAAAGGGGATAAACGGGCTGTGCTCCATGTGGCTTTGCCCTGTTGGCACACACAGTGATCAAGTGTGGAATTCTAAGCTGGGTTGATACGCAAGAGCTCACAGATCTGTTTGTGTGGTTATACTTAAATACCACCCTCCCCAAATTCTATAAAAACGTATTTAGGAGCTTTACTCTGTAAAAAAAAAAAAAAAAAAAAAAAAAAAAAGAATTCTAAAACAAGAGATTCTTATTAGGTCATTATTTCTCCTGGGGTGGGGGAACTGATTTTGTGACATAACTTTGAAGAAATACTTGCTTGCCATTAAATGCGAGTGTCTGGTGGTTGTTGTGTTCCACAAATTGATGGTGGCCCTCTCCCATTCCACAGACGAAGCTGGCCTGGCCTCCCCCCAAAATAGCACAATGGCCGTGAAGACACCTTTTGAAGCTCTGGGTAGTCTCCCTATTCATGCGTAATTTCAAGAATATGATTTGGACTGAGCCCTGCCATGGTCTTTGATTATGTGACCCCTGAGTCAATTCGAATTCTTTATATATATATGTGTGTGTATATATATATATACACACACATATATATATACACACACACATAGATTTCCAGTATTTTTTATTGACCGCCATCAACTGCATTTAGTGCGTTTGCATTGGAAGCTGCCCGCTGACTCAGTGGCAGCTTTGAACAGTTCCCATACCTATTTCCCATACAGGAGAGGATCGAGAATGTTTTCCCACACACCAGCTGCAGAAGTTTGGAAGTGTGTGACCAAATTCTTTTTCACATCAACAGGCCTCTGTTTATAGGAGGTAAACTTAAAGAGAATTGGGTCGGGTTGAGAGGTGGGGAGGGGCTGGGGGGGGCACATAGTGGGGTTTGAACACTGGAACCTTTGTCTTTTCCATTGTAATGCAACTCTCAACTCCAATTACCAGAAAGAGAAGCATTACCCTCTTCAGTGAGTGTTGGTCCCTACCTCCCCCCTACCCACCCCCCCCGGAGTCGTTGGGCTTCCACATGCTTAAACTCACATGTAGGCAATTCGAAGGCTCTCAGGGCTCAGAATGGTTTGTATACCACTACCTTGGCTCAGCTGGTAGAAAAATGCTGTACCTACAAGGCCATGCTTGAGGAGACCATGGCTTGGCTAGTGAAGTTCAGACTGCATTGAGCTGAATAACGTTAGGCTCTGGACTTTGCACTGCAAGTCTGTCATGATTGGCATGGAAGCAACTAGTCTGCTGAAAAGCCAAGCCAGCACAAATATTTTGAAACTAATTCCACTAAAACTCTTGTGCCATTAAACCATGCTACTGTAGTTCCAATTAATCCAACTCTTTAATATCATTAGCCACTAAATTAAATAGCTGTACCCAAAACTTTAGAAAAGATCGATATGGGAACAAAATTACATATTAGCAGTAAAACATACCTGAGAAAAGAAAATATTGATCTACTGTGGTTTATACTTGAGTTATTCTTAGGCCTTTGTGGATCTGGCACTGCTCTGAGAAAGGGGAAGAAAAGGTTTTGAATTCAAGAATACTTGGATTCAATAGAAATTGCCCATCTCTCCGGGCTTCTGCTCATCTGTCCCACCTCAGCAGACGGGGTGGTTTGCAGGCTAAAATGAGCTAAGGGGAGGTGTTCCGTACCACTAATATAAAGCACAGTGACCTGGGCTTTAATTGTGAGCCCTTTCTCTTTATGATTTTTCCTCATAGCTGGTATTCCTGAGAGTCCATCCTGGGATTAGAAAAGAAAGAATGATAAGAAAGTAAGAATCGGCATCTTGCATAAACACACAAGCTTTTTCTAATACAGGGGAACTGGTCTGCAGAGCCCATGGCCTAGGCGCCCGTGTATCTCCACTTCTCTGCCTCTAAAAGGCTTACCATTGACCTAGCCAAGGGAGAGAGCCTCAGGTTTGGCTTACTGCAGGGGAAAATCACCAATCTCTGGGTTGGGGAAGACCAATGAAAGTGTGAAGTTGACAAACTGAGGGTCACGGGAAGCAGAGAGCCACATGGAACTTTGTTGATGAGCTACTGTATGTTAGTATTTGTCCTAGGCAAGAAAGAGGAAGAAAAAAATGGAAGGCCAGTATTCTCAGTAGGGTATGAGGGGGGAAAAAATCTCATGAAAAAACTGGTTCACGGTTTTACAAACACTAACAAATGTAGCTATAAAAGCACATTTCATAATACAAAAGCCTACATAGAGGGTAGAAATTTTTATAGCTTCCCTAAGTGAGTAGTTAAACCAGCAGTCTAAATTCTCTTAGTCCCCAAAGAGTGGTTAATTAAATAAGTATTTTCCTTATCCATTGCCCACATCTGTGGGTTTTTTGTTTTTTGGGTTTTTTTTCCTCTATGCACCCTAGAGAAACTCCCAGGACTAGGCTTAGGAGGACTCAAGCAAGTTACGTGGTAAAATCAGAGTGCCTTTTCTGTTGGATGCTCACTTTGGTTCCCTGGATTCCCAGGGCATACAATGTTTAGAAACTTTCTTCTCTAAACATAAGAATTACTGTGCACCACAATCTTGAACCAACAATTTCCACATCTTAAGCAGCTATCAACTTGCCAGTTCCCTCTGGGTCTCCTTTATATTTTCTTATAATGTTTCTGTTTGGGGTTGTCGTCAAAAAGAGTTGGGGGGCATGATTCTTTTTAAATTGATAGAAATGAAACTGTACAGATTTTTGCCCCCTTGTATCTGTGAGCATGATCTCTACTGGGCTTGAAAATTTGCTTTATCATTTTGTATACTGGACTATTTTGTATTCAGCATTACTTGATTCCTTATGTGCATGGCAATGTATTAAAATGTGGGATTTCTATTACCGTGTAAAGGCATTTTGATTCTGATTTTCAACATATATCCTTAGAAAAAAATTACATTAAACTTTTTATTTCTGTTTTCTTCAGCTCATCAGCTTTGCAGAAGGAAAAGAAAAGTTAACAGCATTTCACTTTCCCTGTGTTAGCTAATGATGCAATTCATGGTGGAAAATTGTCCTCAATTATGCTGTGTCTCCTGGAGAAATAATATATGTGAAATGAACTGGTGGCCTCCCTCCAGCTCCCAGCACACAGAATTCCCCCAGCAACAAATCGCACCAGCGTGATTGCTGTTACTGTTGAAGGCTTTAGTGTTGAGAACAGCCAGGCAAAAGACCCAATTCTCTTCGTCTCCAGATATGGTAACACCCTGGAAAAAGATGGAACAACAGATCTTGGCCCACCAATTTGCTCTCATCCCAGAGAGTTTTAAGTGCTTATAATAGCATGATTGATGGCATTCCCCAGCGCCTCTGGTGCCCTCTGTCTCAGGGAATGACCAACTAGAAGCTATCTGTATTTTATCAGTAGAGATACTGACCTTCAAAAACACCTGCCCAAGAGGTCTGGGGTCCGAAACTAGTTCTCTGAAACAGATGTGGCACAGCTAGCTCTGGATTTCAGCACACATCTGGATACACTCCAGTCTTGACCACGTATTGAAAGGATGCTGAACATTTTTTCTCGAATTAAAAAAAAAAATTCACTGAATAATACAATGTACCAAATAAAAACAACAGACCATTTTACCTGCTTTAAACTACCATTTTCACCCTTCCTTTTCTCAAGGAGACATCCTAATGAGTACTTATAGCCACTGTGAGTTTACTGAGTATGATGAATTGCTTCAACTTGCACCACAGAAACACTTCTTTCCCAGAAAGGAAAAGGCACTTATAAGTTGCATGATAAAGAAAGGAAACACCCATTGCCTTTTTTATTACATGTTTACTGTGAATATTGTTTTGGGGGTTTTCATCTTCCCCCACCCCCACCAAAACAGTTTTCCAAAAGTAAAACCTGTGATAATCTTTTAGGTTGGCTTACTGACTCAATGTGTCAACCTTCTAAATCTGCCTTCGCACCTTCTAACTCTAAAAGCACCATCTTCTGCCACTCTTAATTCACACAGATTAAGAACATGGAAAATGGGGCAACATTTCATCATTTAACCTCTTGAGAAGATGGAGAACTAGAGCCCCCAAACCCAAAGTTCTCTTTTTCTTGACCTCTCTTGGATCATTTCTGACCATTCTCTCTCTTCTATTTGTCTCTCTTCCCACTGTCATCCTTTTTCTCTGCCTTTAACTTCCTGCCCTCTTTCCATGTGCTTGTTTTGATTCTTTCTTCTGCCTTACTTTCTTCTCCATCTTATCTCCTTCTCTTTCCCTTTCTCGAACCCATCTCCATCTCTCTCCTCCCACCCATTTTACCCTTCTTCTTTCTTTTTCTCCCTGTAAGTAGGGCATTCATCTTCTTGGTATTTGTATCCCCATCTCTTGGTACATAATAGTTGCTCCGCAAAGGTTAGGTTTCGGTGAATTAAACTTGGTGTCATGCTCTTCCCAGCTTATTTCCCTCCTTCCTACTGAGCCCAGCAAGCCATGCTAACACTCCAATAAGTAAATTAACTCAGAGTAATAAAGACTGAAGCCAGATGTAGGCAGACTCCCCAAGATACCATTTTGCCAGTACCAAGAAAAGTTTCCCTGCCATCTCAGTGTTCGGGGAACTCATACTTGCCTGGGCAAACATGGTGGCCATATTTGGATCAAGTATAGTGATGTCATGAGAAGCTCAGTTGGAGGCACCGAAATTATTTACTGCCCTAAGATTCTTCAGAATCTTATACAATCCCTCCATGAGCCCTAGTACATGTATACTGCAGTGCTGGATATTTTGTCTCAGAGAAAGTTATCCCCGGCTGAGGAGGCTTCTTATGGTAATTATGAAATCACAAACATTATTAGCAATTTCCCCTTCACATATATCTATTTTTATGGCATATAGGTATATGTACGCTGAAAAATAGCTTTCCATTACCTTGCCTGGTTTTGTACATATATTGAAAAATCAATTAAAAATTAGCTTTAAGAAAGGCAACCACATTCTCCTGTTTTTGTATGGCACTGGGGATGTGTAAGGTGGGAGGGGATAATGAAAACTGCATACACTTGTTTCACAAATGAACATGCCCCCATTCTCACGAGAAATGGAAAACTTGCTGGGCTCCTATTTTTCTCTTGCATCTCTATCCTTTGGGAATGGAATGTGAACATTCTTAGGTCCCCCCACTGCCCAGTTTCTGCTGGGAATTCCAAGAGGGTAATACAAATATATCTGAAAGCATTTCCAGATTTTACTTGGTCCTTCACGAAACTTCCAAAGTGGAATGTGTGGGTGTTGGTATGGGTATGTGTTACACAGAACATATCTTAAAAGTCCTTCTCCCCATCTATGCAGCCCTCATCATCCATCCGAAGGCAGCTGCCTCCCTTCCTTGTCCCAAACCTTTCTCTCTCTGCCACTCTCAACTCCTAACCAAGAACTCTCCCAGCCACCGGACGTTTCTGGTTCTCACCTCCTTCTACACCCTCTTTCCTTCTATCGCCATACTTCTCTTCTAAATATCAGCCCTTTTCCATGTGATTTCCCCATTATTGCCTCTCCAGCTCTGCTTTTCTCTACCTATTACCCTGATTCCACCTCACAAAAGCTAGTAAGCATTGGATTTTTTTTTTTTTAAGTGAGCAGGGGAGGGGAAAATATGATAATACAATATTTTTATTTATAATTTTCTTTATCAGTTTTTTAAAATAAGTCTTGCCCAGAACTGTAGACTATATCAAAAAACAAAGGATAACAGAAGGGTAATGCAGTTGCCATTGATGGCTCAAATTCTACCTCCAGAAAGTAAGTCTGATGGGGCTTGAAGTCTTTTTTTGTTTATTCCTTTAATAAATGTAGATGGATCTTGTGCTATTTGTCCTATGTGCCAGGAACTGTGCATGGTGCTGGGCTAAGTGTTGGTGACTCAGAGATAAATGATATTTTTTCCTGCCCTTAAAGATTGTACATCCTAAGAGAAATAAGGAGCTCAACATATAATTTCTTCTTTAAGAATCCCTTATTAAAATGCGAGTATCTCTGGAACGGTAACTTAAACCCCACTCATTTTCAGATGCTGGGACTGGGGAGAGATGGAAAGTTCCACAGTCAAGTAAGCTCTGAAAATACGATTTATGTACTTTACCCCACTCCTAAAGACATATGATACACATTAGCATATTAAAGGCTCTGAGAAGTCTTGCAGGAAACAATCATATACATTTGTTCAGTGCAATATCTTCCAAATTCCTTCAAGCATCAATATTTTCCCTCAGAGAATACTAACAACACATAGAACAAGCACTTTTGGAAATGCTGATCTGTGCCAATCATTCACTTGACAGTAATATGTTATTTCAACCAGGTGAGTGTGAAGGCCCTCAAAAAATAAATGGTGCAAGAGATGGGGTCCCAAGTGAGTGATGAAGGGGCCAGAAAGTGGGCTAAAAACAAACTTGCTAATGTGTATTAATAAAAATAATTATAGGGTGCCTGGGTGGCTCAGGTTAATCACGCAACTCTTGATCTCAGCTCAGGTCTTGATCTCAGAGTTGTGAGTTTAAGCTCCGCATTGGGCTCTATGCTGAAGGTAGAGCCTACTTAAAAAAAAGTAATAATAATAATTATAGAACAACACCGTGAGCCTATCATAGCCTAGGATCATCATCTATGAATGGGAGAGGGGAAAAACAGTAGTGTGACTTGGACCAAGGCTCACATACATCTGGATTTTAATATTCTTTCTTGGAACAATAGGATTTTGGAACAGGTGGACTCCAACATCACTTCTAAGCCACAAAATTTTAAGCCCAGCCATAACTTTGCCCTACCTTATTTCCAAGTTTGCTTTTAAAGAGAAGTAAGCATACATTTAAAAATCTAGATACTCCAGTCCACTATACTTACTTTCCTTCTCAAGACTGAAAAAGACTCTTTTGGCGGGGAGGAGCTCCTGGCTGCTTCAGTTAGTGGAGCTTGTGGCTCTTCATCTCAGGGTTGTGAGTTTGAGCCCCACGCTGGGTGTAGGGATTACTTAAAAATAAAAAAAAAAATAAAATGAAAACTATTTAAAAAAAAGACTTTTTATTGGGCGCCTGGGTGGCTCAGTCGTTAAGCGTCTGCCTTCGGCTCGGGTCGTGATCCCGGGGTCCTGGGATCAAGCCCCGCATCAGGCTCCCTGCTCAGCGGGAAGCCTGCTTCTCCCTCTCCCACTCCCCCTGCTTGTGTTCCCTCTCTCGCTGTCTCTCTCTCTGTTAAAAAATAAATAAAATCTTAAAAAAAAAAAAAAAGACTTTTTATTTTATATAGTTTTGTCTCACAAGCATTATGCAAGATTTTCAATGGAAACAAGCTTGAAACACAACTTGAGCAACTGGGCAAGCACACAGGCCCACAGTTGGCCACTTCACCAGAATGAAAAGGTATTGATTTTGATTGGTTAAGCAAAAAATATTTAAAAATTATTCCTAGACACAATGGGCCTGGGGGGGGAAAAGGTCATTCAAAGAACTTGAAAAAAGAGTAAATGGTATCATATTTGACACCTTTGCTATTCTTCCTTTTATGACACCCTATTCAGAAATTAAATTAGGGGAGTTAGAGATTGAATTCAGAACTGTATTTTAAAGATGGATTTGGAGGGCGCCTGGGTGGCTCAGTCATTGGGCATCTGCCTTCGGCTCAGGTCATGATCCCAGGGTCCTGGGATCGAGCCCCGCATCGGGCTCCCTGCTCTGCGGGAAGCCTGCCTCTCCCTCTCCCACTCCCCCCTGCTTGTGTTCCTGCTCTCGCTGTCTCTCTGTCAAAATAAATAAATAAAATCTTAAAAAAAAAAAAAGATGGATTTGGAGGGCACCTGGGTGGCTCAGTCCTTGGGCCTCTGCCTTCAGCTCAGGTCCTGATCCCAGGGTCCTGGGATTGAGCCCCGCATCAGGCTCCCTGCTGCACGGAGAGGGGGGGCGCGGGGAGCCTGCTTCTCTCTCCCTCCCTCCCTGCTTGTGTCTCCTCTCTCGCTCTCTCTGTCAAACAAATAAAACCTTTAAAAAAAAAAAAAAGGATGGATTCAGAAAGAGTCCCACTAACCCTTAAGAGAGAGTTCTGAAAGTTTCTGTGTACGACCGAGCGCGTGCACGAGCGTATGTATGAGCGTGCGCGTGCACGCGTGCGTGCCGTGTGCGCGTGTGTATGCGTGCGCGTGCGCGTGCGCACGTGCACGTGTGCGTGTCCACGTAGTACATGATGGAGATAGGAGGCGGGAAGGAGGAGGAGATCAGGAGAGGTTCAAACGAAGGCATGATTCTGCTTAGGTCAGATGGACTACCTCTCTAATCCTGGGCAAGACAGGTAAATTCCCGCCCTTTACATTTGCACTTTTCCTTTACATTTGTCTCTATTGCATTCCAAAATCATTCAGATAGTCTTTCAAGTTTTTTAATATATTTTATTTTGAAAAACAAAAATTGTTACACTGAGAATCTGTCCTGACGAGTATGTGACAATTGCGTCTGAATTACAGTTTAATTGACAATAACAGAAACAAGAGCTGTATTGACTCGCTATAGCTCAGACATTCTTTGTTTTACCTCATTTAATCTTTACTATGTTCTGTTAGGTATTTTTATTCCCTTTTAACAGTGAAGGAATTAAAGTTTAAAGGGATTAACTTCTCAGACCTGACCCTACAGCTAACGTAGCTCTTTCTGACTGGGAAGCACAGAATCTCAACTGTTCGACATAGCCACATTCACTGAGCATGTACTGTACCCAAGGCACCATGCTAGACAATCCCTTGTGCCAGTTCCTTAACCTCTTCAAGATCACAAGTGTTTTCAAAAATCTGCTGAGAGCTGTGGAGGCTAAAAATGTACCCAACACACAAATCTGTACATTCGTTTTCAGTAGGTTCAAGGATCTTCTGGACCCCATCCCATTGTAAGAACTGCCTTACTTGAAGAATGTTGTTCAGAAGGGGAGACACGTAAGTAAACAGGCATTAGATGCGTGGCCCTCGTTTTGCATTTTCAAGCTTCTCGGAGCTTCCAAGGGTGTCCCAAAGACCAGCTAACTCCATCCTGGATGTATGTAGTAAAGGTACTGCTATTGCCCAGTTTCTGTCCCAGTGCGTGAAGTTGAAAATGTAATGAACCCATCTGTTAACAAAAATATTTTTCATTATTGCCCTTGGCAAAAAAAGGAAGCAAATAGACCCTCTTTCAAAAGCTGATTCCAACATCTGTCCTCCAAAATCAATATTAATGTATTCTCTTCAAATTAGGACTTTTGATTTTCTGTGGATAACAAGAATATTAGCTATGCCTTTTTCGTGCCGTTTCTGTTAAAATTTTAAACACCTTTTCATTCAATGTGTTGTTCAATTCAGCTGAGGTTGGGGGGTAAGATGTCTATTAGTAGGAAACCAAGTACACATCCTGAGTCCTCATATGGTATCATTTCAAGTTTGTCAATTCTTTTTTTTATGTTTATATGAATTATTTTACTTATTCATGGCCCATTTACTTCCACAAAGTAGTTGAAGCAATTCACAAGAAAATACACCATAAAATAGAAAGCTATAAATAAACTACAATCAGGATCAGAGAAACTGTAGAGCAATTAGAATATCAAGACAAGGATATAGGTTGTAGTCTATATACTTTGGCCATCATTATTAAAGAGGAATCATAAATTTCATGTCAACCTTGGAGGCAATCAAAGAGATCTGTTGCAGGATTTACAACATCCATAAAAATAAACATGGAGGTCGAGTGGAGAAGAATACAAAAGTTACATGAATTTTTAACATAAAACAGAAGAAATTGTACTCACTGCTTAGGGATATGCCTCTAGCCCCTGCGAGTACAAGTGCAGTCTTTTCTGATGATGAGGGTGAAAAAAAGTTGGTCAAGTACCACCTTGGGGGAAGTCAAATTTTCCTTCCCACATAAGCTTGAGAAAAATTTCTTAATGTATTTTTCTAGATGGGACCCTGAGTGAAGCAGTTGACAATGTCCCTATGGCATATGCAATAAAGGTTTTCAAATAGTTGCTTCTTAGGATGTCCCTCAAAGGCAATAAAGGACGCAGCAAGTGTGTGCAATGCAGTGGAAAAAATTCTGTGGCCCAAAATCATGTGGTTTCAGTTTATGAGCTCATCAATCTTAATACTACCTAAAGGATTGAGAATAAGGAATAAGCTAGAGCCCCTAGCAACCAACCTCTGTCATAACAGCATCATGTTTGGAAGGCTTGTCACATGGCAGGCACTTTAATGAATTGTTTTTTTTTTTTAATTTTTATAATAACTCTCCAAAATATGGGCCTTGGTCACGACTCTTTTGGTTGCAAGTGACTAAAGCCCAACTCAAACTACCTTAAGGAAAAAGAGAGGAAGGAAGGAAGAGAGAGAGACAGAGAGAGATTTATTAGAGGGTGTCTAAAAGCCCCAGGCTAGATGGAGCTTGTGGGTCTCTCAGCATCCACAGAGGCTGCTTTCTTGTCTGAGTGGGGAAAATGGCATCTCACAGCTCCAGGTTTCTCTTACACAACATCAATACCAGTCTAGAAAGGAGACTCTGATTAGCCATTTGGGGCTCTCTTGCCCATCCGTTGGCTCAGTCAGCATGTCCATGAGGATGTGGCCCTCTGATTGGCTGGCCCGTGGGAGGGAAGGTGAGTCCCTACACTGACAACACCACAAGAATCTCCTGGAGTTAGAAGAGGAGAATTTCCCAGAAAGAATGGATGCAGGGCAGACCAAAATACCAGACAGACTCTGCAGTAGGTGTTATTATCCCCACTTTACAGGTGAGGAAATGGGGGCCAACAACATCAAATGGCAGAGCCCACATGAGATTGTAAATCCTGCCTTAGGCATAATTGGTCAGGTTATGATGTGGTAACGAGAAATAAAACCCCAAATTTAATGTTTCAGTGCATCCAAACGTGAGTTCTTACTCCCCTTACAGGCCTGACTCAGACTTAAGTTTGGGGGGAGGCTCTGCTCCCCACAGTACTCAAGGACCCAGGCCAACAGTGAAGGTTCTAGCATCCAGAAGACCTGGATTCCAGGCTCATACAACAAAGGAAAAGAGAAGCATGAAACACTCATAGCCATTGCTCACTTGCCAGGATGGGTCACATGCTTCTGCCTAACAGCAAGATAGTTAGGGAATGACTTGGGGGATGGGAAGGCTGGTGGTATGTACGTGGGTATTTGTGAGTATTAAATATCTCTGCCATTTAGGTCTATCTGACTCCAAACCTTTGTATTTTGTACCTCGGTCATATATTGTACCTCGGTCATATATTTCTCAAATGCCACAGAAGCAAATGGGAGCAGTAAGAATTTCTGGACAGCCTCTCACCTTAGCAGCCATGAATGAGAAAGGGATGGATATACTAGACCCTCATATGATCCTAAGAGAAAGGATTGAGAACACAGCAGGCTTATAAAGGCTGCTCAGCCTCCTGCCTTCCTTTCAGGAGCCACAGAGAAGGGGTTGGTGTGGTGACTGATTGCTCTGTCGGACTGCCCAGAGCCAGTCCAGCCAAGAGAGAGCTTCCTTCAGGCCGCCAGCTACTGGCCTAAACCTCCAAAGCTATTGTGCTTTGAAGCTGCAGTTGTGTTTCTGAATTTAGCTCTTTACATGATTTGAATTCTTGTCTTTAGTGACAATAGCAGGCTGTGATGGTGGATGCAGGAATCCAAGGGCGTCTGGATTAATCTGGAATAATCTAGATAAATCCTTGCCTTATTGGTACCCACTGTTTTAATCCCAAACACCTACCTAACCCCATATCTGCAAGAGCCAGACTATGAACCATGAACACCCACTTTGCCTCTTCTGGCCCCAACCAGAATCTGACTGAAGAGGTGGGTGGTATGAGGCCTCTTTCACCTGGACCCACCTAAGAAGGACTTGATCTTCAGAAGGTTCAGGAAGAAGGAAAGAGAAAAGAAGCTTTCTAGAAGACAGTGCTAAGAGAAAACAATGCTTTTAACTTCTTTGCTTCTCCTACTGCAAACACTACCCCTAGTCCCGTGGCCACCACCTGAGATGTCCCTGGAGGCTTCGTTATTGAGTGCCTCAATTGGAAAGACTACTGACTCTCACCGATTATTCCAAACACTCCTGTACATTGTGTGGTGGTGAGACCGGCTGGCACCTATGAAGTGTCCACAGAAGTGACAATACTCCCTAGGTCCCTGGGGGGAAAGCAAGGAACAGCCAGTGTCTTCTTCCATCCGTCTCTTCCCAGCATCCGAGGCCACTTGGAGGCCACATGTGCCAGATGTGGAGATATGCCCCATGTTGTCAGACTTCCATGTGCAAGAAATAAAATTTGATTGTGCAAGCTGAGATTTCAGGATGTGTCTGCTGTGGCCGTTAGCGATCCTAATGCAATAGGAGAAATGCATAAAAAATCTTCATGTTTTAAAAAAAAATACAACAGGCTCTTTTGGAAGGTACTTTGTTCTGAAAGAGCTAATGCTTCGTATGTAATTCTTATCTGCCCCTCACTTTCTCAGGAGTCTTCTGTTACCTATTTCCAGCACTGTGAGCACTGTGCAT
The DNA here is from genome assembly GCF_011800145.1 of Mirounga leonina. Lineage (NCBI taxonomy): Eukaryota > Metazoa > Chordata > Mammalia > Carnivora > Phocidae > Mirounga > Mirounga leonina. Next base: position 61,641,358 of record NW_023270415.1, on the reverse strand, counting down.
GTGAGCTTCAGTTTTCTTCTTTTTCTTCCCCATTGAATACAGCGTCATTTGGCTTAAAATAAGATGTACCACTTTTGACGTTGATGATAACGTCAATTCTGGTATTAACTACATTACACTTACCATGCTTACGCATCTTCACTCTCATCTCAGCACACTTGCTGTTTCATTTTCCACTTACTTGTATAAAATAATAAGATAAAAAATGAGCACATATACATAGGATTTCCTGAACACACCTGGCCATCCCAAACTCAACTGCTGGTCAACGAGAAGGGACCCCATGCGATGGCTTCATGTTTTCAGATATGTTTGAAAGTTTGAATTTAGCATAGGTCCAGGGCTTGGGGGCTTTGGAGAAGAGTGTCTGGCAGTGTGGTTACACCAGATGGGAGCTCATAGACCTGTAAGGATCTGCCTCCTGGGCTTCTGCGGGGGCCCTTCCTGCCTTGCTGTTCCCCACGCCTAGCAGGCTCACGTACCACATCATCACCTAACTGTCTCTCTCTCAACATTCGGTTTTTTCCTGAAATGTCACATATGTGGAGAAGTCTTTTTTCATCACCCAGGTAACTGCTCTCCCACACAAACAACAACGAGAACAAAACAGCTATGTAGGATTTCGGGGGGACAATTGAGGCAAATTTCAATTTCATACCATATTAAATAATGTTAGTGTATATTATGACATTTTTTGAGTCATTGTGGCATTGCGGTTATACAGGTGAATATCCTGTTCTTGGGAAGTATTTGCTGGACTAAGTTACATGATATCTATAACTTACTTTAAAGGTTTCAACAAGAACAAACACATATGCAAACATAAAGACATGCACACACCTAGAGCGGGAAGAGAAGGCAGATGTGGCATAACAGTGTGGACTTAGGCAATGTAAAAATAGGGATGTTCGTTGCGTATTGTTATTTCAGCTTCTCCGTAGATCTGAAATTGTTCAAAAGAAAAAGAAAAAACAAAGAGTCTCCACTCCCACTTTCTATCCTTTGTCACTATGTTTTCTGTAGAGCACCTCCAACTCTCTGAAATCATGTACTTATTTATTTCATTAATTATTGGATCTTTTTCTTCCACTAGAATGTAAGCTTCTGGGAGCAGATTTTTTCTGTCAGCCTGATAAACCAGTTTGCTCAAGCGCCTAGACCAGAGTAGTGCTCAAATAATAGATGTTAAATGAGTGCATGAATGACCCATGCAGATACCCTCGACCTATGCCATACCCCAGCCTCCTTAAGGACGAATCAGGGGAAATCGTATCTTAAACACCTCCAACCCCCCAACAACCCAGGGACCCCCAAAACAACCAACCCATCAGCAAATCTGCTCTGAGTGTCCACACTCAGGCCTGAGGAGCTACAAGAACAGGGAGATTTCAGTCTTAGTCGGAATATCACACAGGCCCACATGCAACAAAGATGACTGGGAGGGCCCTTTTCACTTTACCGAGGCACTTTAGCGACATTGCCCCACTGAGCCCTCAGGTAAATCCTACAAGACAGGTGAAATTCGTAGGGAACCAGAACACAGAAAGGCTTTCATGACTTGCAGGAGGTCCGACACTTTTCGTTGGCAGAGCTAAGATTTGAGCCCTGCTCTCTTGACTCAGAATAGTTAGCCCTTTTCATCATATATCAGGCCATCCAAAAACATTACAGTTACTAATAGGTAGCATTTCTAATTGCCAAATGAGTTACATATTCGTATATATATACATATATATGTATGTATATATATGTATATGTATATACACACACACACACATATACACACACACACATCAAAGGCGCATCCCCAAATAATTCATTACATAAAAGAAAACAGAGATTGCTTGTCTCAAAGGCAGACCCCTGCAATGTACAATGACAGCTACTTATTTGGTCTTTGAGATGGAGGTTCTGGGGCACCGGGGCCCTGGTTTTGAGCTAAGTCTGGGTCCTTTAAGGCAAGTGCTGAATTCAGTTCCTTAATCCACCACCTGGCCCTTCTGCACTTCCACCTCCGTAAAGACAGTCACCCCATTATAGTAGTGGCCTCAGAGCTCTAACATCACAGCCGGACAACACCTAACACCTTGGAAGCTGCACAGAGCCCCGTCTCAATCAATACTTGAATGGAAAGCGGAACCTGAAAAGAAAATTCAAGCATTGCAAGGAATAGTGCTGCTCACTCGGAAGGTTGCACTCTTAACCGTGAGTCAATTTGTCCCATTTGCCTGATAGGAAAGAGGGGGTGGGGGGGGCGGTGGTTAAAAGCATTATTCTGTCTTATTCAAGGAATGGAGAACCTGACTCCTAGGAGCCGTCACTTATTAAAAATCCAGTAGTACCTTCTAGTTAGACTAGAATGCCTTTTGATCATGGTTCAACTCAGGTAATTACATTCCCATCCAAATTTCCATGGGTCTCCAATTAGCTCAAACAGACTTGCAGAATTTTTTTTTTAAGATTTTATTTATTTTTTGACAGAGAGCGAGAGAGGGAACACAAGCAGGGGGAGTGGGAGAAGGAAAAGCAGGCTTCCCACTGAGCAGGGAGCCTGATGCGGGGCTTGATCCCAGGACCCTGGGATCATGACCTGAGCCAAAGTCAGACGCTTAAAGACTAAGCCACCCAGGTGCCCCAGACTTGCAGAATTTGCTATAAAATAGCTTAAGCTTAATCAATGCAGTGATCAAATATATATTTGATATTTTAGAAACCTATGTGGAGGAAACTGACTTATTATAAAGTCTACATTTAAGGTCTGTTTGGGGTGTTTTCCTTTCTTTCTCTTTTTTTAAAGCAACCTTGTTGCGATATAATTAATATACACCATCATTCACCCATTTTAAGTCCACAATTCAATATTTTTTTTCTTTTAAAGATTTTATTTATTTATTTGAGACAGAGAGAATGAGAGACAGAGAGCATGAGAGGGAGGAGGGTCAGAGGGAGAAGCAGACTCCCTGCCGAGCAGGGAGCCCGATGCTGGACTCGATCCCGGGACTCCAGGATCATGACCTGAGCCGAAGGCAGTCGCTTAACCAACTGAGCCACCCAGGCGCCCACACAATTCAATATTTTTGAATACATTCACCGGGCTGTTCAACCATCTACCACAATGTAATTTTAAAACATGTTTTATTGCCCAAGAAAGGAACTCTGTACCAGTTAGCAGTCACCCCCCATTCCCTCCAAACTTCCCCTTCCTCCAGGCCTTGGTAACCACTAGGCTACTTTCTAACTCTATAGATTTGCCTGTTCTGGACACTTCGTATGTGTGAAATTATATAATGTGTGACATTTGTAACTGGCTTCTTTCACTTAACATAAAGCCTTTAAAAGCTCGTCCCCTATTGTGGTGGGTCTCAGTACTTCATTCCTTTTTTATTGTCAGCCACCATGCCAGCGTATGGATATGCAACACTGTGTCTAGCCATTCACCAGGGGCTAGACATTTAGGTTGTGTCTACTTTTGACCATTAGGAATAACTCTCTTACAAGAATTCATCTACAAATTGTTGTGTGGACATAGGCTTTTGTTCCTCCTGGGTATACACCAAGGCCTAAAACTGTATGTTCCAATTTTTCAGGACCTGCCAAAGTGGCTGAAGCTTTTTCCAGTCCCATTCGCAGGGTGTGAGAGTTGCAATCTCCCCACATCCTCATCCATACTTGTTACTGTGTGACTTCTTGGTTGCAGCCATCCTAGGCAGTAGGAGGTGGTGTCTTAGTGTGGCTTTGATTGGCATTTCCTAGTGTCTGATGATGTTAGGTGTTTTTTCATGTGCCTATTGGTTATCTGAATATCTTCTTTGAGGAAATGTCTATTTCTATCCTCTGACCACGTTTTAAATTTGGTTATTTGTCTTTTCCTTGAGTTGTAAGAGTTCTTTATGTATCTTGGCTATAAGTCTCTTATCAGATACATGATTTGCGGATATTTTCTCTCGTTCTCTCTATTGCCTTTACACTTTCTTGATGGTGTCGTTAGCTGCACAAAAGTTTTAAATTTCAATGTAGTCTCATTTATCTTTTTTTTCTTCCGTCGCTCATACTTTTGTTGTTCAGTTGGAAAAACTCACTTTTTCTCCTGCATTTTTCTCCTTTACTTTCGTGTGACTACCACACTCACAACACTTCTGACACCAGATGTGTGGGGGTGTTTTCCACAGCAAACAATTCTCTGATGGTAGCTGGGTGTCCTACCATTCAATTCAATTCTGACACCATTGACCCGGAGATAGAATCAGATCCCACAGGCTAAGGTTCAGTCCCACAAGACTGTCCCCTCTTCAAATACCAGTCATAAGTTCAAGTTGTTACCTGTGCTTCTGAGTGACTGACCATAAATTGGAGATTCCCATGACCCTCTCCTTGGGTTCAGTTAATTCGCTAGAGATGCTCACAGAACTCAGAGAAACATCTACTTGCGTTTGCTGGTTTTTTATAAAATATTATGATAAATGGGGCACCTGAGTGACTCAGTTGGTTGAGATCTGACTTCGGCTCAGGTCATGATCTCAAGGTCCTGGAATTGAGCCCTGTGTCAGGCTCCCCACCGAGCGGGGAGTCTGCTTCTCCCTCTCCCTCTGCCCCTCCCACTGCTATGCTCTGTCTCTGTCTCTCTCTCTCTTAAATAAATAAATAAAATTTTTTTAAAAAAGATTATGATATATGATACAGGTCAACAGCCAGATGAAGAGATGCATAAAGTGAGGTCTGCAAGAACCCCAAATGTAAGAGCTTCTGTCCTGTGGAGTTAGGGTGCATCACCCTCCTGGTACATGGATGTGTCTTCCAACCTGTGTGTCCACCAACCAGCCTGGAAGCTCTCCAAACCCTGTGCTTTGGGGATGTTTATGGAGGCTTCATTATGTTGGCATGATTGATCATTAATTCAATTCCCAGCCCCCTCTCCTCTTTCCAGAGGATCAGGGATGGGGTTGAAAGTTCCAAGCTTCTAATCATGGTTTGGTTTCTCTGGTGACCAGCTCTTATCCAGGAGCCCACCAAGCATTGTCTCAATAGAACAATAGATGCTCCTATCACCCAGGATATTCCAAGGGATTTAAGAGCTGTGTGTGAGGAACCAGGGTCAAAGACCAAACATTAGAACCAAAGATGATCCTAGTGCTCTTATCACTTAGGAAATTACAAGAAGTTTTAGAAGCTCTGTGCCAGGAATGGGAAGCAGAGACCAATATATATTTTTCCTATTATTTCATAGCTGTCCTATCCAAGAAAATGTTGCCTAAACCAAGGTCATGAAGATTTACTCCTATGTTATTTTTAAAGACTTTTATAGTTTTAGCACTTACATTCAGATCTATGATCTGTTTTTAGTTCATCTTTGTGTATGGTATGAGGTAGGAGTCCAACTTCGTTGTCTTGCATATGGATATTTGGTTGTCTCAAAACCAATTGCTGAAAAGATTACTTTCTCCCATTGAATTGTCTTGACATCTGTGTTGAAATCAACTAACCAAAAATGTAAAGGTTGGGTTTATTTTTACACCAGCGTGCCTTACACACTCCCCTAAAAGTTCCAGTCAACTAAATTGGTTTGTTTTATTGTTTGGGAAATATCTGATGTGTTCCTAGAAAAGAGAATTTGCAAAGTATACATTGACCCAGAGAGTATGACTTCTTAAAGATGACGTTAAACCCCTTCCATATTTTATAGGGGATATTAATTTTCAAATCCCAATATTAAACTGCTCTGTCTGCAGTAATTATCAGGATATTAAACTACTATGTCTGCAGTAATTATCAGGATATTAAACTACTATGTCTGCAGTAATTATCAAGATAATAAGAGTCAGCTTATTTGGACCTGGGACTGTGCTCTTTGAGTATCTCTGGCGTTTAATCTTCCTAAGATTACGAGTTCAGTGCACACTTGTTTCTTCAGACAATGAAACTAAGGCTTCAAGAGGGTTTTATGGGGCTTTTGCCTCACACAGGTAGGAAGTCACTTCTGCATTTCCAAATCTCACATGAGCGGACCACTCTCTGTATAATGGGTATAATTGTAGATATTGCCTAATGACAAATAAAAGTCTCAATGTTCACTCAGGGTCTGGGGCAAAGGGTCAAAGTGGCTAACTAGAGCCCCGAAATGTCCTTGAAGTGGCCCTGTTTAATCTTTAAAGTCATGCAAAATTTTCCATCTCCGTGATATGCGTGTTTATTTAAACTACATAACATATGTGTTTATTTAAAATATATCTGGCTCCTGAAGGTAATATATAGAAATAGGGAATTCCTGTGTCGATGCCCCATCCTTTTTGTTTTTTTTATTACAATCAAAATGTTTCAGGAACCGTACATATTCCGTCTTCGGAAACCCTCTAGAACTATCCTTAGGTCTCCCTGAAAGAGCCCTTAGGGTCACAGGCTTCTGCTGTGACTGATGGACTCCACATGCTCCTGAAGCATGTCTATAAAACAATTTCCTTTAAGCAAATCTTATTTTCATACTGACTTACATTATACCAGTGAAGATGTATTCCCACAGGAACAAAGAAATGTAGCCCCAATGTGTAATTTTGAAACAATTGCATCTGCAGGAAAAGCTTTCCAAAATCACATATTTTTTTAAAAAGTGTATCATTTTTGAAAAATAATAATAAAGCCAAACTAAGTCGCAAGGAGAACAAATGGTGTGCTAAAACTTAAAATACTGTGCCAACATCTGCATTTCCTTGTGGAGTAGCTTCCATAAAAGAAAAGTTGTCTACTGTTTGCTGGGCTTTTAATCAATCGATTACTAGTTTTAAAAGGTAAAAAAAAAAAAGTGTTATAATGCTTAACATTTTTGAATGTATTAATTAAGGGTGCTCTCTTAGGTAATCCATGGTTAGAGCCATTGATGTGTTTAACATTCCCTGTATTTTCTTTATAGTGAAAATGGGTTTATTCTGCATACCTATATCTGCATAATCCAAATTCTTTTTTGGGACTTAATTTCCACAACTGGTATGCAGTTTTCTGACATAGAAGAGGAAAGGAAAGCCTTGCCAGTCAGCTGACCTTGAAATTTAATAATTTCTGGAGGTCCTTCCTAAACCTATGAATTAAGCTTGATAGGGCAACAAAAAGGGATAACTTGTTGAAGCAGGATTCCACCCGACCTCGGATGTGCCTGGCAAGCTGGTGAAGCAAACAAGCCAGCAGTCTGTTTGGAAGAGGACTGAAATGTGTCTTAGGAACAACACATCCTAAGAGGAAAGAGTCAGAGTGTAATAAGGAGAATCCCGTAAGAAAGTCTGGGCCCAGCAATAAATTGACAGCACTGGCAGATTAGAGAGCAGAAGAGCTTTTAATAAAGTGACTATTAACAGAGGTGCCGCCAGAATGTAAGGAGACCAACAAGGCCAGGTGCAGTGTCTCAGGGCTAACAGCACAGGGGAGCCTATGTGGTCACTGGAATGTGGAGAGAAAGGGCATGGCTTGTGGGAGGGAGGATGATGCGGGGGAGAGGGGTGGGGAATAAACACTGACCTCATTCTCCTCTCAACCTCCATCTTCTCCCGGTTCTTCCCATTGGCCAAACCCAACAAAATACTGGAGGGCAAGGGAGCCCATTGTTGTGTCCACTTGGATGTCGATGCCCTCCAGCCAGAGACTTCCAGGAACACATCTGCAGTTGAACAATTAATTGGGATTATTGCTTATTATAGCGGACAAGCATGTACACCATGGAGGACACTGCTGAGTCCTGGACTTATTTCTAGGATGGGGCCAGCTGATAGGTAATTTGGGAAAAGGCTGAAGAAGGAAGAGGCGTTGTTCTGGGCTGGATGCTAAGTAAGGCAAGAGAAATTTATTACCAATGATCGTTTTAGCCTCCCCTCATTGCTTCCTCATTCTAGATAAGATGTATTCAGATACCCAATCATAGAATTATCCCCACTTCCTGACATCATCCCCCTCTTCTAACTAAAATGGTGGGCCATTTTTGTGGCTTACACAATATTCAGTTTTTGTCTGTTTTCCCATGTGATCACTGAGTGAACTCGCTGTCTTGATCGATTCTGGTCACAGAGTGGCCTTGTCTGATGTTGGGTCCTATGCTAGATTCCATGCTCAGCCTCTCCGCATCCACCCTGATGTGTACTCTGGGAGGCCACTTTGTGAGCAAGTCAGGCAGCCCCTATTTATTCTCCAGGACCTAGCCTGATACAGTCGGCTTGGCCTTTGGGTTCTCTTGTTGAACACAAAATTTGCACAGAACCTCAACATCAGTTAAGACCACTGAAGATGCAAAGTTCTGAGTCCACCACGATGCTTGTCATCAGCAAATATCTCTGAGTCCAGCTCTCCACGGGGAAAAGTGAAAGTGATAGAACTTTTGAAAAGAAAAGCCACTTACAAAACACTAGAGCTTGAGATGTTTGCCTGGGACTGTCTTCTATCAGAACATGACACAAAGGGAAGAGAGCCTTCCCCACCACCACCCCTGCAGGTCACTGGGCACGGTGCAGCGGACACTTAGAGGGTACAGGTACCTTTGTGAAGGTGTGTCACAGAGCAATAGGGGAAACTGCATTCCAGCACATGATTGAAAATGGAAGCTCAGTGAAGCAGAGGAGGCCCAGTAGGGATGGATGGTCCATGAGCACGGAAGGAATATGCCCCCTGGGGACACCCAGATGCAAACAGGGGGCTTTGCAGGAAGCCAAGGTCTTGAATTATGTACATCAGAAGAACCAGAGGAATTTGGACTCACTATCATCGTAACTTTGTTAGAATCCATGGGCTGGTGAGGCCTAGAGGGGCCTCGTATACATATTTTTAAACACCAAGCAAACTAATTTTATATGCATTTAATTAAAATGAGCTTCTTCTTGAGTTTGGCAATGATGCACAATGCACTTTTAACAGCTTTGTGCATCATTCCCAACCTGTAAATGTGAATAATCATGCTTACTTATTTATAAAGTTCTTTGAGGTTTTTGGATGAAAGGTTCTTTTAAAGTACAAAGCATTAATTTTTTTGTGACAGAACACTCTACAAGAAATGAACATGAAGCAATATAAAAATTTTTGTGTTCTTTCTTGATTTAAGTTTTTAGTTTCTTTCTTCATAGGGACACAAAAGCCAGTCTTCAACAGGAGATCTGGTGTTTGAGATAACAGAGCTAATAAAGTACTATAAGTATAAAATCCTAGATAGGCTTGAATTGGCTACTCCTTTTGAGAATGTGAGAAATAAATTGATAGACAAGGTATTTTGTACAAATGAACTCATCTCAGTTAAGTTGCACTGATAATCTTAAGAGTATGTAAATGGCCATCTATTTATAGACTCGTTATATCCATTTTTGACCAGGACGAACAAGTGAAACAGTAGCAATAGTCAATCATTATAAGTAACTAGACCACAAGAGAAAAATGTGCCAGTTGCTAGGTGATGACTTTCAATCTATCATTTTAGGCAATAAATATAAGATGAAGTTATGAGGAGAGAAGCTATTCATAGCTAAAACTCTAGCTAAAATGGCTATTATTTATTGCACAGAACTGAAATTGGATGAAGTTGAGAAACCCAACATACAAACCCAGAAGCCAAGATACTACACAAGCGGACATATTTCAAGGACAAATCCAAAGGTAAATAGAAAGCCAGGATTTAGGAGAGGGTAGAGAGGATAAAAGGTTTAAAATAAAAATGAACTCAACTCCATCACTTATTATCATGTTTCAAACCATAAAAATAAAGTGGAAAAAACATTTTTCAGAACTTTCCCATTTCTGAAAAAGAAGAAAAGTTTTTCAGCCCCTCTCAGTGACTTGGCGGGTAGCAGTAATGTATTTGGCACAATGGTGTATGAAAATGTTCTGTGAGACCCTGTGTTCCTGCCCTCTGAGAGCATAGAAATTGGTTTGAAAATACAGGTAACGCAAATGAAATGGTCAGAGAATAACACAGCCATTTAAAACATTTGGTTAAAACCTATCCCCGGCCTAAAACAAGCACTCAATCAGTAAAGAATTATGGGCTCTATTGCTGGTTCTAGAAACCTTAGCTGTCTCAAACACAGCTGAGAATTACAAAGCATACAAAAAAGCCTCCCTCGTTACCCATTTACTTTAGCAAGCCCAATAATCTAGAACAGCGGTTCTCATACTTCAGTGTGCATCGAAATTACCTGGAGGATTTGGTAAAACACAGATCACTGCATCCCACCCACAGAGTTTCTGACCCAGTAGGCCTGAGCAGGATAATTTGCATTTGTCGCATATTCCCAGGTGATACCCATGGTTCTGATCTGGGGAGCACATTCTGAGAATTACTGGTCTAAAAGATTGTAAGTAAATTTAAAATCATGAAAGAGGATACTAATAACAGCTAGCATTTACTGTGTACCCGCAATACCACCATGCTTCAGATCCTCCTGGGTGATAGATAGATGATAGATAGATAGATAGATAGATAGATAGATAGATAGATAGATAGATGATAGATAGATAGATAGATAGATAGATAGATAGATAGATAGATGGATAGATAGATAGATAGATGGATGAGATAGAGACCAAGGGAAAGTCTCTAATTTTTATGTATACACAAACATAAAGAATAGGCATCATTATTTCTATTTTATAACTAAAGAACTAGAAGTAGGCTCTAAGAAGTTAAAACACTTGCCCACAGCTTTTAAGAAGTAGAATACAGACTTGAACTCCAGTCTGTCTCAATCAAAGCCCATGTCGTTTCTGCCATCCCATTCTGCATCTCTCTGCAGACACTTGCTAACAGTAAAAAAGTATCAGCTTACAGTGTTTGAGGAGCTTGAAAAGGAACCAAAACCAGATGGAAGATCACAAAATGCACAGCAGCCTGGGATCTTTAAGACAAGACAATCCAGCCTGCCCCTTACGGCTGGAGACAAGGGACCGGTGGTGAGCGGCACTGTTTTATTGCTTAGGGTGACCCTTGGCGGTGGTGCAGGTAGCTGGGCCTCCCTCACAGCTCTCACTGCCTTCCCAGCTGAAGCAGAAACTGGCTGGCATGACCGTCCAAGTCCAGAGAAGGGACAAGATGACATTCTGCAAAATTACATTTTCTCTTTGAAGGGCTCCCATTTCCCCCATTGACCTTTACCCCAAATAATAATGGTAAGTGGAAGCTGAAGGGGTAAGAGCCCTAGAAATTGTCTCCTGACGATAACAAACACCAAAGAATGGGGGCAGGGGTTCCTCCTTCTCTCCCCCCTCACCCCTCACTCGAAGAGGGACACTTGTCTTCTCCTCTCTCTCCTCTTTTGTAGAACCAACATATTCATCAGTCACCCAAAGTTGGAAGTCACCTTGATTTCTTTCATTCCTGCCAATAAGAGCACATTCCCTATAACTAAGCTAACACCTTTATTGAGGTACAGTTGATAAACAATAAAGGCACCTAACGTCTATACTTTGATAAATTTTAACACACACACACACACACACACACGTATGTATCTCCATGGAAGACCCTAGATAGTGAAAATCACCACAACCCTTAAAAGTCCTAAAAGTTGCCTCAGGCTTGCCTTTCCAGCCGTCCCTGTCCTTCCCATCCCAGGGAACCACTATCTGCTTTCTATCCACTAAAGTTTATTTTGCACTTTTTAGAGTGACACGGACCTTTTCCTGTGATTATCGCCATTTATGTTCTTTTGTGAAGCATCTGTTTAAATCTTTTGCTAAAGTACAATTTATTAAATGAATTAATGACAATAATTATTAATAATTTATTATTATTATTGAATTTTTAGGCCTCTTTATATATATCCTGGATACAAGCACTTGGCCAGATATATGATCTGCAAATATTTCCCCTCAGTCTGTGCCTTGTCTTTTCATTCTCTTCACAGTGTCTTTTGAGAAGCTCAAAATTTGGTGAAGTCCAATTTACTTTTTTAATAGATCATGCTTTTGGTGTATCTGAAAATTTTTTTGCCTAATCAAAGATGACAAAATTTTCTCCGATATTTCCTTCCAGAAGTTATACAGTTACAGGCTTCACATTTAGGTCTGTGATTCATTTTCAGTCAATTTTTGTATATGGCTCAAGGTATAGATTAAAATTCTTTTTTTTTCCTTTTGCATATGGATAGCAAATTGTTCCACACCATTTAATAGAAACTAATGAAAATCTTTCTCCACTTTGTCGCTATCAGTTGGCCGTTTGTGTGTGTCATTGGTTTCTGGACTTTCGATTTTGTACCATTGACCAATTCGTCTACATTGATGTCATTATGGATGTCACTATCTGGATCACTGTGACTTCATGATAAGTCTTAAGATCAAGATGTGTAATGTTCTTCATTTTGAAAGTTGTATTGGCTATTCTAGGTCCATCCTATTTCCAAACAAATTGTGTGGTTTTTGACTGGGATTGCACTGAATATATAGATCAACTTAGAGAAAATTGGTATATTAAAATACCAAGCCTTCAGATCCATGGGCATAGTATATCTCTCCATTTTTCAAGTCTGCTTATGTTGACTTTGGCAACATTTAGTGGTTTTCAGTGTACAAGTATTATTCCTCTTCTGTTAAATTAATCCTTGAATATTGTAAGCTCTACATCATTGGGTTCTATATATTTTTATATTCCTATAAATATTTGGGACCCTTGTTGTGGAATATAGTTAAGTTACTTGGAAGTTGGAAATGGTTTGTTTCTTTTGGAGTTTGCCATAAAGTTTGTTAAGCAGAACCAGAACAGCACTTGGTCCAAGATTAATTTTTTCCCTACCAGTGAAGTAAAACCCTTCTGAGTACTCTACTTTATGCCTTATGAATTATGACATTTTCTGTTCCACCTGGTGTGAGCACACAATCTTCCTGGCCCTAAGTGAGATCTTAAGGGCTGTTTCTTCTAATCCTTCCAGATGGTTTCTTCCTGACCGCAGGGAGCTTCCTACATGTAGGTACTGGTCATTACTCAGCTCGATACACAGGGGTATCCTCTCTTTCCAGCCTACTCTTCTTATCTGTTCTCTAGGGGCTTGGGAGGCTGGCACTCTTACTGCCATCTTTGTCTCCTCCAGTCACAAAGACCACTGGGATCCACCGGAGTTCCCTTCCCTACCCCAAGGCCTGGAAGCTCTTTCCGAGCAGTAAGTTGGGACCATCATAGAGCTCACCTCATTTGTTTTCCAGCTTTCTGAGAATACTCCCCTTCATTGTCTGATGTCAACTGTCTTAAAAAAACTGTGTTTCGGGGCACCTGGGTGGCTCAGTCGTTAAGCGTCTGCATTCGGCTCAGGTCATGATCCCGGAGTCCTGGGATAGAGCCCCTCATTGGGCTCCCTGCTCAGCGGGGAGCCTGCTTCTCCCTCCTCCACTCCCCCTGCTTGTGTTCCCTCTCTCGCTGTATCTCTCTCTGTCAAATAAATAAATAAATCTTTAAAAAAACAAAACAAAACTGTGTTTCATGTATTTGTCCATTTTTTCAGTTTTTAAATGGGAAGACCAAAATAGTCCCTGTTATTCCATCTTGGCTTTCAGTGGAAGTCCTCTCTGCCCTATAATTTTATTGTGTTTCTCTTTTATCTCATATTTTCTATTCCACTGCCCCCATTGTTACATTGTAAAAACAACAATGAAATAACTTTCCTTTATGAAAATCTGGGCCTGTATCACACACTTGATAAACATTATACCCAGCGACTATGACAGCAAATTGGGCTTATTTTTTATTTACAAAATATTCCAAACATTTAGAAAAGTTGGAAGCTATATGAATACTCTCACCACCTAGAAGTGACAATGCTAACCTTTTGCAGTATTTGCTTCAGCGAAAGTGAAGTGTCCTTTGTGACCTGTTCCCCGGACCCACTTCCACCCTTCTCTCCCTTGAAGTAGCCACTGTTCTGGAGTCGGTGTTCTTCATGTCCATGAATTTGTACATGCAAGGTGGACTTACTATGTCCATTCACTGATGAGGAATCTGAAGCACAGAGAGGTTAAGGGACAAGCACAGGGTCATTCAGTGTATAACTGAAGGAGCTAATATTGAAGCTCAAGTCCCTCTGGCCCAAAGCCACGTACTTCCCCACAGGTGTGCATTCGTCTTCCTGAAGCCCTATTGAATCATAACGGTTCCCAATTTTGATTGCTATCCCTGCATTAAATAGAAGTTTCTCAGCTTGACTTTACAGTCTTGACAAGGCATGTCTCGCCTGTCCCCGAGACACTCTGATTCCATGTAAACCTCTTCAAATCATTCAAAACCATTTGTTTCTCTCCAGTAGTACAGTGAATTTTCTTGTGTCATTGCCTGTATTTTTCCCTCCATCTGGAATGTTCTCTCCATTTCCATCGGTCAAAAACCATGCAGATTCTTCACAGTTTATTTGACAAAAAACACTGATCCAGTCATTTATTCAAATCCAATATTGATGACTGCAAAGAGCAGATGACCAGTGGCTGCTTGAGTCTTGGCTCCTTCCCCTCACCTGGGTATTTTGTGATTCAGAACTCTATAGCAAAGCAGTTTTCATTTCTTCCCCCAGCATTTTGCCGTATTTGTTAGCATTTTGTGTATGTGCCTTCCCTCTTTGTATGTTGTAACTTTATCTCTGTATTACCATGAATGTCTGGCATAGAGCCTCTGTACATAATGAGGGCCTGAAAAATGCTTATTAAATTGAATTATACACTCAAAATCTGCATATCCCAGGAAATGTAGGAATTGATAAATACAGTAGTAGTATTTGTTTTTAATTTACTTTCACCTTAAAAAAAATACTGAGTACAAGAGTTTTCTTACGTGGGTACATACACAGAGCCCTTTCTAGACGTCCAGTGCTTGGGCCCACGCGGAATCTTGATAGCCAGTGTTTCTGCAACAAACCTCTGACACACAAAAGGAAGTCTCAGCTCTGTCCTTCCACCCACAGAAAATGGCATGAACATCTTAAAGCAAGTTGACTGAAAGACATTTGGATCCAAGCAAGTGGTATTCTGCCACATTTTCACATTGATACAATGTGATGTTATCTTAGACCACAGATGTTTTGTTCTGAGCTGGTCTGAGTGTGTGTTGTTAACATCGTTGCCACAGAAAGGGCCCCTGAAACGAAAGGGGTCACCATCAATGGGTCTTTTTATGGTTATCGAGCTGCGGAGCAAACCTGTTTGAGCTGGAATAATGGATACAGTGGATTCCCCAGCTAATTCTGTGCACGTTTACTCCCATTGTATAGTTCCCCTGCCTTCAACTAAAACGGGATAGTGGCTTTGAGATTATTCATTACATAAGGCAGAAAATAAGCCTTGATTAATGCTACATATTATGGGGGGGGGAGTATGCTTTTTGATACAAAAAGAATTTAGTGCTGGAAAGAAATGCGTGGATTTACTTCTATGCTTGTGACACATAATTTTACTCAGCTAGGTGGATTAATGAAAGAATGAGAAGGAGACAAATACCTAAAACCAGAATAAAAATTCCAGATCACTTCACCTTATTCAACTGTGTGTGCATAGACTGCTGATTCGGACATGTACCATTTCGTTTTCATTATTTATCCCCCTAGAAGCTGGATGGACTAGAAGTGTGCTAAGGCGTGTTGTGAGAAAGTAATGAACTCTGTGCCACAGACGCTCTCCCCATCCCATGCTCTCCTGAGTGGGGGTAGCAGCCCAGGAACCCCTTGCGGCTCTTGTCTGAGGAGCAGCCTAGCTTCACGCTCCTGGAAGCATATCTATTTTCAGTCCAGACTGGGAGGCATCAGCCGCATCTTCCAGGGGCCAGGGCATGTAGATGAGCGAGCACTGGCCGAGGACCCACGGTGTGCCGGAACCGACCACGCTGGGCTCCACAGTGAATACAACATGATATCTGCTTTTGCAGCCTTCACAACTGAATAGAACCATAAAGAACTTTAAGATAATCTGTGAGGAACTGTCATTACACGTGACCCACCCAAAAAAGGAAACACATTGTTTCAGCCACCCTGTTCTGAAATGACGTGTCTGGACTTTGTGCTCTGACAATTTGTTATTTTAATATAGAGTTGGGTCCATTCTTTTATTTTGAGAGAAAGAGAAAGTGAGAGCATGAACAGGGCAGAGGATGAGAGGGAGAAGCAGACTCCCCACTACAGAAGATGCCCAACATGGGGCTCGATCTCAGGACCCCAGGATCATGACCTGAGCCGAAGGCAGACGCTTAACCGACTGAGCCACCCAGGTGCCCTAAGATGGGACCATTCTAACTTCAGTAAAATGCTATAGTGTTTTCTATCCAGAACTTGAAGAATTAAATAGCCTGATTGAACCCATACCTTAAAATAGATTAGATGTAGGGGGCACCTGGGTGGCTCAGTCAGTTAAGCATCTGACTCTTGGTGGTCCTGAGATCAAGCCCTGAATCAGGCTCCCCTTTCAGCGGGGAGTTGGCTTCCCCTCTCCCTCTGCCCCTCCCCCTGCTCAGGCACACTTTCCCTCTGTCAAATAAATAAATAAATCTTTAAAAAATAGATTAACTATAATATGCAAATAGATACTAATAAGTAAATATGTGCATGTTGATTGTATATATATGTATATACAGTATTAAAGTTTAATAACTAAGCTGTAACTAATACACAGAGCTAACTAAAACCTAATTTTAGTGTGAGCAGTCTTGCTAATGGTGTCACTCAGTGGGATGTCACCAACATGGTGGGGTCTAGCTCTTCTCAGCTTATTTCCAGGTTCTAGGTCTGCTTCTCAGTCCCTTTGGTGACCGGAACTGGTCCCATGCTAAATCATTTGCTTACTTTTTTATTCCAAGGCTGACATATTATTACACAGAATTGTCATTCTCTTTTTCTGTCATTGCTCTCAAGGTTTAGGTTTTAAGTAGTCACTAGATATTTCACTATACCTCAAGCTATTACTGTTCCTAATTTGCTATTATACATATGTGTGCAGTACTGGACCATAGGATGCTCACTAAGGTCTGATGCCTGCTCGCACTACTGTCTGTTACAGCCATATAGACTCCTTGCCTCTCCTAAAATGTAGTGGTGTAAGGGATTCTAGAGAACACCCTGGACCTCAAGAAGGGAAAGAACAGCTTCCAGGCTAAGTGCTTTCTGCAGAGTTTTCTGCATTGTGCAGGAGTTATTGATGCTCTTCTTTCTTCCTGGGGTTTCTGTGAGTAATCAATACATGCACATTTATGTGAGGCCTGCACTATGATAACATGATGAACAAAGCACCATGGAAACATGGAGGGGAGAATGATTAATTCTGAAAGGACAGTGATGTTTGAGGATAACAATTAGAAATTTTGGTCTGGCAGAGGACATATGAAACGGCATTCCAAGCATATGGAATAGCAGGGACAAATATATTCAGTTATTGAAGTGAGTGGAATGTATAAAGAATGTGTAGCCCAGTGTGATTGGTGTACAGGGAGTTTGAGATGAGATGAAGCTGGAAAGGGAGCAAGACTTCAGAGGTCCTTGAATGCCATGATAAAGATTTCGAGATTTGTCTTCAAAACAAAACAAAACAAACAAACCTATCCTTTGCTTTTTGCTTAAGTAGGTTTAGACATAATCTAATTTGCTTTTTCCAAAGGAAATTGATTGCAGTGTAGTGGATAGACTCGGGAGGTGAGGGACAGTGGCAGGCAGACCAGGTAGGGTCACTGCGGTAATCCATGTGAGAAACAAGAAGGCTCTCAAATAGGAAGGCAGCAAAGAGAGTGAAAGAGTACATCATTTCAGGTGTAGATCACAGAGGCTTCAAACAAATGGGATAAGGGGATAAAGAACAAAGAAGAATCAAGGGTGAATTCAGGTTTCTGAATCAGATAACTATGTAGGTTGTTGTATCATTAATTCATATTAAAAATATAGGGGTAGATACATTTGCTTTGGGGGAATATGGAGGAAGGGGAAAGGTAGAGATGCCACTCTTGCCTAGAATAATCCTTGGCTCATGGCTGGCCTTTGGTCACCACCCCCTAAAGTAGTATCAAGAGACAAGGTAATTTCTACGGCCAACATGGGGAATCAAGCATAGTTCAGCCAAAACAAGCCTGCACCAAGCATAGTTCAGCCAAAACAAGCCTGGTAACAACCAACACCTTAGTATGGGTTCTTTGAGGTCTAAGCTACCTGAGTAGATTGACATTTCCTCTCTTGTCAGGAGGGAGATACTGGCCCCCATTCTTCACTCATTCTGTATCCATACCCTTTGCCACGTATCTTTGCAGTGCCTCCTACAGAAGACAGAGTGTACTTTCCTGCCCATGACTTCGAGTTTGATGAATGAGATGTTAGTAGACAGGATGCAAGCAAAGACCTGTGCTCGTGCAATGGGACTTCCTTGCTCTTTTGCTAACTTTTCACCATTGGGAATACTTTCCCCCGGGTAGATATTTCCCTTTACCCATGTTCTACGAGAAACATTCAAGAAACAGAGCCAATCCAGCAGCCATAGCTTGAATCTAAACCACCTAGGCCCACATGAGGAAATAATTATATTATGCCACCACTGGGTTTTGGTGTGTTTTGTTACACAGTGAAAACTAACTGCTACAGCCATCGGGTGAACTATATGGTTATGGGCGGTGATCCTCTCAGCTCCCATACCAGTTCTTCAGCCAGCTGGGTTGAGAGTTCAGCAGAGCCCCTAGCACGTCAGATGCTGGTCTGAACAGCAGCTGCAGTGGTGACAACTGAAGTTAGATCTATTCACATTTATTTTGTGACCTTCATGGGTTTTCAGCCATTTAAAGAGCATTCACTTCTACTAATGAATGGCATTGTGCTTGTATTTTACAGATCACTAGGAACAGAACTTCCGCCACCAGGAGTAGACTTTTCCATACCTTACTTACTCCTGAATCAAGAAATTGTTCCTCATTTGAATCTGTTTCTTATTCTATCCTGAGCCTTAAATTCTTTAATTTTGTGTGTGTGTGTGGGCGAGGGGGCGGGGGTAGGGAGGTGGAGCATGGGCTTGGTTAATTTTGTTTTCCAGAAATGTAGACTATCTGGTCAGATGCCAGCTTTAAATTCTTGAAGAGAAGCATTAAGTAAACTTTTGGCCTTTCTTTCTCTGGGTAAACAAGCCAAACTCATTTAACCTTTCCTCAGAGGTTCAATTTGCTGATTATTTGACTGTTTCTCTGCTCTTTTCTGAACCTTTTCTACTTCGTTATATCTCTTCTAAGTTATAAAGACCAAAATTGGACATGGTCTTTAGATCTGAACTTGTGCTTAGTACAATCCCTTTACTCCGGGGTCTTTGAAATGGTGCCAGGTCAGAAACATCAGGAACTGGCTCTCTATTGCAGCATAACCGAGGGTTTGTGCTCTCCTTGGGTTTTCTAGCCACCCGTGGTGGTCCCCAACTTGTACCTTTGGCAGTGAAATTTGATACTTCAAAATCTTAATCTGTATTTGGTCCTTGCCACGATCACTCCAAGTTGTTGATGATTGCTATTTTTTATTTTTTATTCCTTCTGCTGAGACTTGGATCTGTAATCGAGATTTGGGATTTCAAAAGTTAAAGAAAGAGAGCCACATTAAATAATTAGAATGAACACGCACCATTCTTATAATACTAATCAAAGATAGGTAAGCACTAAGTATAACTAATTTACTAACGTACATAAGAACAAATATTAAGTTAGGTATTAAGTAGAAATATTATACTAAGATAGTTAAATACTACCATAACTTCATAGCCTGCCCAAAGGAAAACTGCAAACTGACATAATTGGTCACTTTTGTAAAGGGAGCCCCTCAAAAAAATGAGATGAGGAAAATTAACAGCAACAATAGTATATAAGAATAACATAATTCCAGGCACTGTACTGTTTTCATATCTTAGGTTTGGTTCCCCACAACAAGATTCATAGATAAGGAATTCGTGTGAATGGTTAATTCAGTTGTGTTCCCAGGACAAAGCAGGAAGGGAGAGAAGAAAGCAGGACAGAGAAGAAAAAGAAGTCAAGTAAGTATGCAATTTCAGGCAAATCCCACTGTGGAGCAAAATCACTTGTAGTGGAGAATTACTGGTATAAAGTCATCAGGATGGTGTGGTATTGGTGGCAAAATGGACAAGTAGATCAGTGGGAAAGAATAAAGAATCCAGAAATATATACACATATGGCCAATT
The DNA here is from genome assembly GCF_011800145.1 of Mirounga leonina. NCBI lineage: Eukaryota > Metazoa > Chordata > Mammalia > Carnivora > Phocidae > Mirounga > Mirounga leonina. The sequence goes on along the minus strand of NW_023270415.1, from coordinate 61,621,237 downwards.
GATGTTCAACAAAGGGGCAAAGGTGATTCAGTTAAGAATGATAGTCTTCTTGGGGCACCTGGGTGGCTCAGTCATTAAGCGTCTGCCTTCGGCTCAAGTCATGATCCCAGAGTCCTGGGATCAAGCCCCGCATTGGGCTCCCTGCTCATCAGGAAGCCTGCTTCTCCCTCTCCTACTCCCCCTGCTTGTGTTCCCTCTCTCGCTGTGTCTCTCTCTGTCAAATAAATAAAATCTTTAAAAAAGAAAAAAAAGAATGATAGTCTTCTTAAATGATGCTGAAACAAGTGGTTGTCAATATGCAATAAATTAAAATAAATGAAAAATAAGGAACTTTAGCACATACTTTACATTGTACACAAAAATAACTAAAAATGAATCGTGGGCTTAAATGAAAAACTGAAAACTATGAAATTTCTTAAAGAAAACAGAAGAAAAGTCTTTGAAACCCTGGATTGATCAGAGCTTCCTTAGACAAGCACCAAAAGCACAATCCATAGAAGAAAAAATTGTTGGGTACTAAGGAGGACACATTCTGCATGGAGCACTGGGTGTTACACGCAAACAATGAATCATGGATCACTACATCAAAAACTAATGATGTACTGTATGGTGACTAACATAACATAATAAAAAAAAAAAGAAAAGATTGTTATACTGTACTTCATCAAAATTAAGAACTTCTGCTCCTTGGAAGACTCTGCTAAAAGGAAAAATCAAACCACAAACTGAAGAGAAAATATTTGTAAATCATTTCTGATAAAGGACTTGTACTCACAAGATATAAAGAACTCTCAACATTCAGTTATAAGAAAACAAACAACCCAGTAAAAATTGACAAAAGATTTGAAGATATATAGATGGCAGATAAATGTTCAAGATCATTAGTCTTCAGGTAAATGCAAATTAAAACCACAAGGAGCTATCGCTTCACGTCTACTAGAATGGCTATAATAAAATACACAAATCACAGGTGTTGTTGAGAATGTGGAGAAAGTATAATTTTCATGAATTACTGGTGGGAATGTAAAATGGGACACCCACTTTGAAAACTGTTTTGTGATTTCTTGAAAAATTAAGCATACATTTACTATGTTACTCCCCAATTCCACACGGGGACATCTAAGAAACAGAGAGAGGGAGAGAGGGGGAAGGAATGAAGGAAGGAAGAAGAAACAATCCAAATATCCACCAACTGGTGAATAGGTAAATAAGATGTGTTATAACCATATAATGGAATACTCTCCAGCACATAAAAGCAACTAACTATGATATATGCTCCAGCATGGAAAAATTTCAAAAACATTATATTATGCTAATTGAAAGAAGCCATATGCAAATGGTCACATGATACCTTCTATATAAAATGTACAGAAAAGGCAAATCTGTAGAGAAGAAATCTGTTTGAATCGACTATGACTGGGGGTAGGAATAGGGATTAACCACAAACAGGCATGAGAGATTTTTTGGTGGGAGGGGGATGATGGAAATATTCTAAAACTGGATTGTGGTAATGGTTGCATAGCTGTAGATTTTCCAAAAATCATTGAATTGTACACTTAAAATTGGTACATTTTATGGTATGTAAATTATACATCAGTGAAGCTGTTTTTTTAAAAGAAGATCATATTGTATATATAATTTTGCATTCCATTCTTTTCACTAAAAACCATACCATAAATACTTGTTAATGTCATTAAAGACAATTTCTTGAAACATCTTTCTAATAATTACTTACCATTTTTAATACACATATCCAAAATTTATGTAATGAATTAGATTTAGATTATTAGACTTTAGATTATTAATAATTTTTAAAATAATGTTTTGTTTATTTTCTTTGTGCATATTGTGTGACCTCAAATATGTTAACCTCTCTCAACTTTAATTTTCTGATAGGAAAATGGGCATAATTAATGCTATTCTTACTTCTTAGGTACAATATGGTCATTCTAAGCATTGTATGAAGCACTTAGCATGATAATGGCAAACACCAACTAGAAGTTAGCCATCATTACTGTCATCAGCAATCATTATAAAACCTGAAATTTATGATTATTTTTCAGAATAGAATCATAGAAGTGAAATCTCAGGGTTCGTTTTTAAAAGCACTGTCCTTGGGCGCCTGGGTGGCCCAGTCAGTTAAGCATCCACCTCTTGATTTCGGCTCAGGTCGTGATCTCAGGGTCATGAGATCGAGCCCCACCTCAAGCCCCACATCTGGCTCTGAGCTCAGTGGGGAGTCTGCTCAAGATTCTCTCTCTCCCCCGTGCCCCTACCTCCCATGTGTCGTTCCTCTCTCTCAAATAAATAAATCTTAAAAAAAATAAAAGCACTGCTCTCTAAATTAGAAGTAGGCAAACACATTCTTGTCTCTGCCGGTTTTTTCTGGGATACTGAAAACCAAGAATAGTTCCTTAGATTCTTGCTCTGATGCTTCAGAGAGTTCCATGATTCTAAGCGTCCCAGTCTCTCCAACCAAAACCCATCAGTCCTGTGATTTCCCTCCCAGTGGGGGTAAACTGGTGGCCTTGGATAAAAATATTGGACAAAGTGACCATAATAAATTATATTCTTCCTCATAGGTAACATAGTTGGCTTTTCATAAGGATCACTAGTGTCTCAGTAAATACAGAGACTTGGAACATGGGGTCTTCGGGATTCGCTACTGACTGGGAGAAAGTGTTGGTCATTGTGGGTTCCAATCACAGACCATTTTGCATGTGATTATGCTGCCCGAATTCCGTAGCACGGTATACAAGACCCTCCATCCTTTACCCCTTATTTACTTCTCCAGCTCTCTCTCTTGCTACCACCTCCCTCCAGCATAACACTAAAATCAAACCGTAGGCCCTGCCATTTCCTGAAATGTGCTGTTTCCTCTCCCACAAGCCTTTGTACATGATGTTTCCTTGCCCTGAGCCCTAGCTAGGCATCCCTACCTCCTTCGTTTGACTGACTCCTACTTGTAATCCTGGCTCCATCTTAAATACTACGTCTTCTTAGAAGTCTTCTTGTCCCCAAATCTGCGTTTGGTGCTCCACCTTGAAGCTCCAGTGGCACCCTATCATTATCCCTACTGGATTTAAATTGCCTGTTTATTTGCCTTCTTCCTGATCACATCATGTGGCAGCCGTGGGGTTGCATCACTTTGATCTCCCTTCAAGAAAGAACTTGCTATTTAACTGCGAGGAGGGCAGTTAGCTGACAGCCTCCAGCTGTTAGTGCCTTCCAGATCTACCTCGACTTTCAAGTTAAGGCCTTGGTGTTTTGGGGCAGCCCCAACCAAGAACTGAGCATAAGGGGGTACTGGGGCTAACGCAGGGCTTCTGGTGGGAAATCTCTGGGCTGCCTGAGACTTCGTCAGCTCTGCATTGTGGTCTGAGGCTCTCTCTCCCTCAGCCAGCACTCAGAGACTTGATTGTATGAGACTCTGAACTTTCTTCACCCCATTCACGGGGTAGAAAAACCCTGAATTTGAGTCTCATCTTCTGTTCTCTCTCTCTCTCTCTCTCTTTTTTTTAAGATTTTATTTATTCATTTGACAGAGAGAGCACAAGCAGGGGAGTGGTGGCAGGTAGAGGGAGAAGAAAGAGGCTCCCTGCTCCAGGGAGCCCCATGAGGGACTTGATCCCAGGACCCTGGGATCATGACCTGAGCCGAAGGCAGATGCCTAACCGACTGAGCCACCCAGGCGCCCCTCTGTTCTCTTTATTCATAGTACAACAAGCAGATCTTCCACTGACCGGAGAGGATTTGCCTCAGTGTACTTCCTCTCTCCTCTTTGCTTCCATGGTGTCATATCTGCTTTTGGGGAGAAAGGGTTTCCTCACCCTTTCAGTTCCAGGATGTTACTCTCCAATACCTCTTGCTCTCCTAACTTTGTCACTGCATCCACTCTCTGGTTAACCCAATTAACACAGACTATAAGCTCTCTGAAAGTGAGGGCTATATTCTTATGCAAATTGTATCTTCAGCTCCCAGAACAACACACAATAGGGTCTCAATAAATAACTATGACTGAATGAATGACTGAATGAATGCTCAAGATAGTGTTCAACATGATGTAATGTCTTGATCTTGTACAGTTCACAGATGCTGGTCAACAGTCAAGAATATTCTGATTTGGGGGCACCTGCGTGGCTCAGTTGGTTAAGCGTCTGACTCTTGATTTCAGCTCAGGTCAAGATCTCAGGGTCATGAGATCAAGCCCTGCATTGGGCTCTGTGCTGAGTGTGGAGCCTGCTTAAGATTCTCTCTCTCCCTCTCCCTCTCCCCCTTCTGTCCCCCTACATGCTCTTTCCCTCTCTCTTGCTCTCTCTCTAAAAACAAAACAAAACAAGAATATTCTGATTTGAAGACTCAAATTCATATATGAAATGAATTGCAGGAATGATATAATTGTGCATTTTCAAGTGGGTATTTTCCAATGGTTAGATTTATGCCAAATATGTAATTTACCCTTTAGGATAATCCCATGGGCTAATGTAGCTGAGTATGAGTCATAATAGATATTTGTACTTAAAATTACACAATAGCTATAAAATTGTTATTTACTATCAAAATAGCAAAATTTAAATATTACTGCTCTTGCCTGGAAATCTCATCTAAATGTTGTTTTATAGAATAAAAATCCAAAGGCATTAAAATCTTTCAAACTCCAGGCTCTATTCATTTGGTACTTGTCACACTACCATCTATATGCAGTGTATAGCTAGCTAGCTCCCCCAGTAGATGGTGAACTCCTTGAGGGCAAGCATACTGTGCACTTCTCTGTACCCCATCCGTCCCACTCTCACCTAGCCCCCAGCATCTACAAGGGCTGCTTGTACTGAATAACAATGGATTTCACATACAAGCTCCATCACTTGCTGATTGTGACCTTCAAATTCTAAGACTCATCCTTGTTTCTCCCACCTTTACCCCTCTCATAAGAACTAGTAGTGAGATGTGGAGATATTTGCTCTCATCTCCGTCCCTCCTTCTCTCCCCCCACCTTCCTCCCCCACCTTCCTTGCTCACCCCTTCCTCTTCTGATTTTTTTTCCTTCCTTCCTCCCACCCTCCTGGCTCCATCTTTAATACTTCCTTCCTCCCTCCCTCCCTCCCCCCTCCCTCCCTCCCTTCCTTCCTTCTCTCCTTCCCTCCTTTTAATCCCCAAGCATTTATTAAATGTGTACTATGTCCCAGGCACTATGCTAGGTGCTTTGGAAGCAGCAGTGAATAAAGCAGACAAGGTTTATGTCCTCGTGGACACTCACAGTAAGGGGGGAGGCTATCAAAAATAATAACCCAAATAACGAATATGTACAATCAAGTTAGAAGTGAAGGGGGGGTAATGGGCCAAAAAAAATGCCTCCTTCTCAAATGATATCTGTGTAAATCCCTGGAGCCTCTGAATATGACCGTATTTGGAAAAACGGGTCTTTGCAGATGTGATTAAGTTAAGGATCTTAAGATAAACAACACTGGGTTATCTGGGTGAGCCCTAAATGGGGCCCTGCCAACAGTTTGATTTTGGATTTCTGGCCTCCAGAACTGTGAGCAAACTCCCTGATGTGGTTTTAAGCCAGTAAGTTGGTCATAATTTGTTATAGCAGGCCACAGGAAACAAACCCAAGGGGGTGTATAACTAACGTGCTCTACTCTAGGCTGGGGGACCCAGAAGAGACTGTGCATAGACCTTGTCCTGCTCATGTCTTCCTGCCTTCTGCATTCAATAGTGCTTTAGAATATTGTCTCATTTTTCTGGAATCAATGTTCTTTCCTCTCTGGTTGGCACACTCCCACCTTTCCCTTGCCCAGAAAGTTGGGGGTTAATTTTCATAGGTTTGATTTGAACCCCCTTTGCTATAGATTCTCTGAGGTCTATACGCCATATTTCTAGAAAATTACCACTAAACTCCTTCAGCCTGGGTATTTATAATACAGATAGGTGGAAGTTGCTATGGTACACTTTGCCAGCAAGTGCTATTCCCTAACTTAGCACACCGTGATGTGGTGCGAGGGGCACAGGTACGCATCATGAGTCCTACATTTTAATTCAGCTTCTGATGCCGGTTGATCATATGATGTATGGTCAGACAGGTTAGTTAGGCTGCAGTGTCCTCGTGTGAAACGAGGACTTGTGAGGGGTTTAACCATAAAGTTCTCTTCCGGCTTTAAAACTAATCATAATTCCATAGTCAGATCTTTTTACAGTTGTGAAAAAATGATGTAAATTGACTTAAGAGTCCTATAAAACTAATTCTGTAAATAAGAAGTCTACAAAGGGGCCCTTGGGTGGCTCAGTCTGCTAAGCATCCGACTCTTGATTTCGGCTTAGCTCATGATCTCAAGGGCTTATGAAATCAAGCCCCGCATTGGGCTCTGCAGCTGAGCGTGGAGCCTGCTTCAGATTCTCTCTCTCTGCCCCTGCCCCCCTCCACCAACTGGTGCTCTCTCTCTCTCAAAAAAAAAAAGAAGAGGGGGCGCCTGGGTGGCTCAGTTGGTTAAGCGACTGCCTTCAGCTCAGGTCATGATCCTGGAGTCCCTGGATCGAGTCCCGCATTGGGCTCCCTGCTCAGCAAGGAACCTGCTTCTCCCTCTGACCCTCCCCCCTCTCATGTGCTCTCTCTCTCATTCTCTCTGTCAAATAAATAAATAAAATCTTTAAAAAAAAAAAAAAGAAGAAAGAAAGAAAGTAGTTGGCAAAACATTATCTAAAAGGAAGAGGACTTGAACTCACAGATACTGGGTGTCTGTTGGTTTCAGCCACCCAAATGATTACCAATATCAGATGTGCAGGTAATCACAGGACTTGGCTGTGCCCTCAAAACACAAAACTCAAAGTCAGCCCTAGGGAATTCACTGGTTTTTGTTCTTAATGTCATGGTTTCCTAGTGTAGTATCCATGGGTAAGCTAAAACAAGTAGTATGAACTAAGTTATTCAACCAGAAGAGGTTCCCTATCACACTTCTTAAATCATATTGGCAATAAATAGGTCCTAGTCCGAGCCTGCTATGGATTATTCATCATTCCAACAAATCTCTGTGTCTGTGCTCTAGGCAGAAGAAGTCTAAACATGCCTCTTCTTCCCTCACTCTCCTCTCTCTTGCACCCCCCACACAAGGTATATGACACAGGATAGTATTCATCACTGCAGGGATCAGAAATGTACAAGACATGTATGGTCCTTGCCATCAAAGAGCTTACTTATGCAAAGGTAGCCAAGCATTGTATTGTAAGGGCCAATGTAGGAGTGCTTGAATTTGTTGTAGAAGCAGAAAACAGGAAACAAATACTCTGGTCTATTACACTGGAATCTAGCCCATGGATCTAAGCTGTCCAATTTACCATTGTGTTCCTAGTGCCTAGGCCAGTTTGCCCATTAAAGTAAGCACTCAATAGATGTGAATTGAATGGTCTAAAGTGGGTAGGGATGGTCAGGGGAAGGTTCCAGCATAAGAGAGACTTGAGTTAGGGTTTGAAGCATCGAGAGACATTAGATGATATAAGTCAAGAGAGCTCATCTAGAGGAATAGAAGCGAAGTTGCTGAAGTAGACCCTGCATAGAGATAAAAGTAGAATTTGGCTGCAGCGTTAATGCTGAGATGGGTTCTTCAAAGGTTAGTATCATTTCAGTTCATGACTTCTATGCTGTTGAAGAGTCAGAATCTGCATCTAACATTTGTTAATTTGGGCAGTGGAAACAGGAGTTTCAAGGGCCTAGGAGAGATGCATGGCCTCCCACTGTGGCTGACTTGCAAAAACTGTCCTAATCAGGTGCCAAGGTTTTTATGTGTCTCTACAATCTCTGAATATATAGTGAAAATCTTTTGGGTGACAAGATTGGTACGGCTCTGCTGCTGCCCCTAAAAAGGTCTTGTTTCATGGTACAATGAGCTGAAGTTGTCATCCTAGAACATATACCATTGAGAACTGTCCCAGGGAGAGTCTTTTTTCCAAAGTTTTCCAGCAACAGTTGTAAGGTATGACCAGTACCGTGTTCAGGACCATGACTCTTCCTAGCCCTCCTTTCTTCTTCTCCTTGGATATGGTTCTCTAGATCTGAATGCCAAAATATGGTCTTTCTTCTTTGCTCACATCCTAATAATTTTCATGGAGTCAAGTGGAATCACAAAGATAAATTAGGTATGATGATGCTCCATTTAAAATCCATATGGCTTCTGTTATTCACTGAATTGGAACTAACACTCTTACTCTTCATGCCAAAACTACGAGTTCCTTCCTATCTCATCCCTGTCCTCTTAACCTACATCTCAGCTTCTGTGCTTGTATTTTTGCCTCATGGAAAGTTAAACATCAGGTTATCTGGTGGAAGGCAACTTGGTGTATAGGACATTGGCTCAAAACTGAAGACCTTAGTTTGAGACTAATGCTGTTACTGATGAGTTATCTGGCCCTCTCCTGCCTAGGCTTCATTTTCCACCTGGTAATACAGGAATAATAATACCTAACCTGTCATCCTCACAGAGTTATGAAGAAGAATCTAATGAGATCATACACCTGATAGCCTTTGCAAAATGTAAGACACGTGAGATGTAAGGATGTTTTCATTTTTGAGTCTTCCCTAAGCATATAGCACTCTCAATTTACTAAGTATTTCTGTTCCATTATACAAATAGCTACTGAAATCCCAAGACTTTCATAAAACCTGAATCAAGAAAATATTGACAGTATCTCTTGAGTTTCCCAATCTCTTAGAATTTCTATAACTTATCTTTTATGCCAGTCCCTAAATTTATTCTTGCCTCTACGACTAACACTCTGGAGAGTTCAATAAATATCTGTTGAATTAATGTATGAATGAGTCCATGTCTGTTAGTCAGGAGAGTGTAGGCTGTGCTGCAGTAACAGGTAAGCCCTGAAATCTCACTGAGGTAGCCCAGCAAAACTCATGTAAAATCTGATGCAGATCAGTGGGGCAAGATGAGGCCTCCAATGACTCAGAGGTCCAGAGTTCTGTATGTGAATCAAGATGTGGTTTCCAAGGTTTCCTGCAGAGAAGGAAGAGAAAGATGAAGAAAGCTCAGAGCTCTTAACCGCCCTACCCTAGAAGTGACACATGTCATTTCCACTCATAGCCTATTGGCCAGAACTAATCGCACAGACTGATCCAAACTGCAAATCCAAACAGAGAATGTAGGGGAGCAAATGCTGAGTGATGACTTCTCTGTGACACAGTACCCTCCATCACAATGAGCCATTGCCTGCTACATCCCAGATCCTGTTCTCGGCACAGGGAAACCGCAAGATACAAGAAAGAGACTCCCAGATTCTGTGGAGGGGATGCTGAGGTGGGAGTGTGAAAACATGTTGGCTGGGCTCTAGTATTCCAGTGCCCTGTGCTCTCTAGTCTTCCACTCCAGTTGTTCATTCTTCTACTGCAGTTGTGCTATTTTCAAGAGTGTCCAAGTTTTTTAAAGAATAGGATTGGGACCATTCTAATAGATCTGTGCTGCTCCCTGGAAAGTGGGAATTGCTTCTCTTGCTTTCGCTCTTGTCTGTCATGAAGCTCAGAAGCCTCTGTGGTTTCAGTTGGGAGGAGGAGAGAGGGAAGGAAGGCTGGGAGGCAGCGCCTTCCAGCTGGACTTGTTTGGATTGGCACGGTCTCTGTAAGCAGCCGTGACTCCAGAGCTGCCGGAAAATGTGCTTATCACCCTAGGGGGTTGAGCAGGAAGGGGAAGTCCCAGCTGATAGCGTTTGCATGAGAGCTAATGGAAAAGGGGCCTCAGTCTTTTGGTGGATAAGCAGGAGGAAGACGTGGGGGTCTGGCTTTAGGGGTGTGAGCGAGCTGTGATAGCATCGTCTCTACCTTAGCTGGCAGAATGGGAGCCATTGTTAGTTTCCATTGGATGAATGGGAGAAGCATGCCCTTATATTTCCTTCTCCGCCGGTTTCTTGTGACAGTCCTTTCCTTCTATCTCTGGAGTTCCCTTCAGCTTAAAGGAAATATTTTTTTTTTATTATCTGCCAAAACCCTGACACCAATTGCTGAGCTGACTTCACCCAACATGACTTGCTCCTCTCATGCAGGTGAGTGTTTCTTGATTCCCTGCCCTGCACTTGGTTCTTATACTAGATACCAAGAGCATCCATCGCCACACCTCTGTCTCCAGTTTCCTTACACCTCACAGACCAGAAAGCTGAAAACTTCATCCCCCAGCCTGTCCTCGCTGTTAAGTCTAGATGCAATTTAGGGTTTGCCAATGAGATGTATTCTCCTGAGACTGGTCAGTAGAAAGTCCAGTCCTCTTCGGTGTGGGTATTGGCTGAGGCACATTCTCATCAAGTGGGAGCGTTTGCAGTGACCAGGACAGCTGGTCTGGGAGCCAGATTTGATGCTGCAAAGCAATGGTGATGGTGAGAGTGGTTTTCCTGCAACTTCCTCAACGGGGGGGGGGGGGGAGGGGGGGGGGGGGGTAGGGGGGGGGACAGCTGCTGAAGAAGCTGGGAAGCCTTGTGGTGGCCCCAGTTTTCAGTTGTTGTCTTCCTTTTTGTAACCAGTTTTGTAACCATTTATTTCCCTATTTTAAATCCTATTCTGCTTGAAATACCTGGAGCGGTTTCTATTGCCTGCACTTATTTCCTAACCTATGCAGTGCTTTTACACACTCTCTCCCTTGGAAATGCACTGACGACAGCCTGCCCAGAGTCACTCACTCACAGGCGATCACAATCCATATTCCAAGACCCATGCTCTTTTTTTTAAAAAGATTTATTTATTTATTTATTTGAGAGAGAGAATGAGAGAGAGAGCACATGAGAGGGGGGAGGGTCAGAGGGAGAAGCAGGCTCCCCGCCAAGCAAGGAGCCCAATGTGGGACTCGATCCAGGGACTCCAGGATCATGACCTGAGCCGAAGGCAGTCGCTCAACCAACTGAGCCACCCAGGCGCCCCAAGACCCATGCTCTCATCACCACTCCATGCCACCGCCTTCCTTATTGTTTATATTCCAAATCAAGTTTCCTTCTATTCACTCTGTCCCTCATTCCTGCATCTCACGCAGATGTCCATCCCATACCTCTTCCTGTTGGCTCATTCTAATATTGATATTCACATTTCCCCTCTAATCTTATCTCCACGAGAAGAAAGAAGTTAGCTTTTATGGTCAAGAGAAATGCTTTCTACACTTTTGCAACCACTCTTCATGTGTATTCTTAAATGGTTGTTGGGTGGCATTATGTTAACCTATAGAGTATAAGATCACAGTAAAGAAGGGAAACCTTTGTTTCTAAATTTAAGCTGATGCTTCTTCTCACACCCTGATAATTCAATAAGGCTATAGGGTAATTATTATAAGCACTTGTGGGAGACAGGAAGAAGAACCACCAAAGAAATGAGGGAGGAAAAGGAGGCAGGAGGAAATCATGTAAGAATTTATCCATACGGCAAGCCCTGGGTTTTCTTCCTTGTTGACCTTTGCAAAGATCAGCCCTTTGCTTTATTTTTTTTTTATTAGAGAGAGAGAGAGAGAGAGCATGATCGGAGGGAGAGAGAATCACAGGGGCTCCATCCTGAGATCCTGAGTTTAGGACCTGAGCGGAGACCAAGAGTCAGACGTTCAAGTGACTGGCCACACAGGCGCCCCACCCATTTGCTTTATTTTTCACTTCTCTAAAGTCTCCTGCCATTGTTCCCCAGCAGACATCAAAGTGACCCCCCCAACACACACACACAATTTACACACCTGCAGCTAGCCTAGGGGAGCAATAACCAGGAGCAAAGATATCAGCTGTGCATACCACCAGTTTTCCTCAAAGGGAAACTTCGAAGTAATTTTCAAAGTTTAAAGGAAACTTGCCAATCTGGAAGCTGCTGGAAGAATCCAACATTATACCTAATTTCTTTCCAGTCTAAGCGGAGAGACTTGAAGAAGAAGCTGTATTTCCCTGGATGGAGAACACCAGGGAAATCAGAACTCAGTCTGAGCAACTGGATTTGCAACTGGAAAAGCTTCTCTGGGTGGCAAAGTTCGGTCTCCTTAACTTCCACCCTATGGTTTTCCCACTAGATCCGGTCCCAGGTGTTGGTACTGGTTCCAGCTTTCAGTTCATGAGGACTGGTGTGAGGATCAACAATGAAGCCAGCTTCAGACTGAAAACAGGCAGGTGAGCAAAGTGTGGGTGGGGCAGTGGAAGGAAAGGGAGGGAGAGGGTGTTGTGTGGGAGGAGGGAGGAAGGAGGGAGGGTCCCAGGAAGCACAGGAAGGAAGAAAGCAGACATAAAGAACATTTCTGCAATGGAAAGATCCCGTCCAAGCCCCTTTAAGTCCTGATCTGATAAACACTTATCCTATTTATTACTTGGATCTCTCATTTTTGCACTGATCAACGGGCAAGTCGTTTAGAACTGTCTGTCATTTTTCCTGTGCCTACTCGGTTTCACAATTCGATGCCAGTCCCTCCAGTCTCTGTGTGTTCTCTGGACCAGCAGCAGCCCCTAGGAGCTTGGTAGAAAGGCAGACTCTCAGGCCCCACTCTGGCCACACTAAATCAGAACCCGCATGTTAACCAGATTGCCGTATGATTCTCGGGGGCATGAAAGATTGAGGTGGTGTAAATCTAGAAATGAAATGAGGAAAAGAGAGTGACAGTGAGTGAGAGAGTGAGTCTGTGAGCTGGAGTATGCACTTGCCGTAGGCTCTACCTTTTTTTTTTTTTTTTTAGATTTTATCTATTCATTTGAGACACAGAGAAAGAGAGAGAGAGAGCATGAGCAGGGAGAGAGGCAGAGGGAGAAGCAGGCTCCCCGTTGAGCAGGGAGCCCGATGCGGGGCTCCATCCCAGGACGCTGGGGTCATGACCTGAGCTGAAGGCAGACGCTTAACCATCTGAGCCACCCAGGTGCCCCGCCATAGGCTCTACTTTTTGAGAGCCTAACAGAGGTTAGGCAGTAGCTGAGCTGGTGGTGGGCCATCACAGGAAAACCTGGTGAGACCCTCAGCCCAGGGCTCTGAAAGTTCAGTGTGCCTCAGAATCATGTGGAGAGCTTGTGAAAACATAGATCGCTAGTTCCTCTCTCCCTCTTCCCGAATTTCTGATTCAATAGTTATAGGGTGGGCCTGATAATCTGAATGTTTAGCCCATTCCTAGGTGATGCTGATGGTGCAGATCCAGGGACAACACTTTGAGGACAAGTGCCCTAAGCCATGAAGATATTCAGATAAAAGAATCTCCCTTCTACAGATTATTTGGGATAATTATGGTCTCACATCCCCTATTGGATTTGCCATTGGAGACCAGACCACTTTACAATGACTTCCAGAAAGAGGCCCTCGTGGGAAAGCCCTGATGCATTTCGACCAGCTGTGTTGGGTTGAGAGCTAATTAGGAGGGAAGCAAGCTAGAATTGTCTTGCTTTCCCAGCCGTGTTATCCAGCAAACCCAGAGACAGTGGGTTGGTAAAGAAAATTACACAGATGCGACCCGGAAGCTGCCATTTCATTGGGGAAGGTTTTGCCTTTTCATTACAAGAGAAAGCTAACATTTCCCATCTTTCCTTCCACCAAAAGTAGGCATGCATATAAAACCAAAGTCAATTTCTTACAATTTAGTAACCTCAGTACCAAACAATTATATTCTGGGACATGAGAAACAGCTGTTGTAACATTAGAGCTCGAACAGTTCCATCTCAGCTATTTAAAGGGATAAAAGAGCCAATATTTTCATTCCCTTGTGATATTATCAAGACATAATAAACAACCAAGACTATAGTATTAATTACATTAATTTGGAGAGGAGAGAGACCACTTTAATTGCTCTAAGCTGGAGAATAATTTTTTATGGGCAGACGAGCATTCCATAAATTCACATTAGAAAGGGTACTTTGTCTTTTTCTATCAGCAGCAAAACTTCTGGAGGCAAAAAACAGCCACCACCCCCATTTCAGATGGATTTCAATAGGAAAAAAATTCCCACCATTGCTATGTATTATTTATTGAACTCTGACACGTTGAGCTATCTGATGGAAACAAACATGGGGAAAGCATTTGTTTTGAAATAATTCATAATCTGAAACAGGAAGTACGATTAACACAGCTAGATTTAAGTACTTGCTCACACATAGAATGGATACAGAGTGTGCCACCGCCCTCTCAGGGTTGAGAAGACCAAACGAATGAGGGACATCAAAATGCTTTATAAGCTGTAAGAGCAGAAAAGGAAAGAGAAATATCATTTATTGAGTGCCTACTACATGGGGCACTGAGCCAGGTGCTTGACTTACATAATCATATTTTCATATTCATAAGAAATCTCAGAAAGAAAAATAAAAACATTTAAAAATGAGACTAATAAATAGGTAACAAAAATGCCAATTCTGTCAGTGTGGAAATTATTCAGATAAATTGTATGACTCAGGCTAATGAACTGGATATGCACGAGAGGTATCCTCTCTCACCCCAAAATACACAATACTTGTTGATTAATAAGTGCTCACATCCTGAAATCACCCAAATATATGCTGTAGTTTTGGTAATGAAAATATACCCGAGTAAATCTGTCTTCTAAGGCTCCTTGGATTAAAACCTACATTTGGCTCCAGTAGTTGCAGTGGAAGGGGAGAATTTAAGATGGCTCCAGGAAGTGGCTCCTAAGAGCTGTTGAATGCACCAGGTGGTCTGCTGGCTTTGCACTAGCCATTTGTAATTTTATGCCCAGGGGACTCTCTCCAGGTTTCTAGAAATACTTGTTCTAGAAACTCTCTATAAACACTGCTAACAGTGTTGCACTTTGCCAGGTCCCTGCCCCCCCAACCCCCCACCAGTCGCTTCCAGGGTTACTCTGGAGCTGAGGTGGGAATAGGTCTTTCAGTCCTCTGAATGCTCTGGAAACATATTTGAGGATAAGAGCAATTCAACACCCCATTAGTAATACACTAGGGAAGAAGGGATTGGAAGAAGTCTAAAGAGCACACTAGGATTGTGCATTCCTCAGTTGCTAGAATGGGGGACACTGCTGTCAATGGGAATACTTACTGGAGTATGAGACACTAAATATTGCGAAGTTCTGAACCATAGGATTCCTTTTGATGTAGAAAGATTTTCATAGCTTAAATGTCCAATAGGGGATTGCTTAAGCAAAATGTGGAGCAACTATATGAACACAAAAAATCACGCAGTAAAACTGCATATCAATATGAAATAATGTGTGAAATATACTGTAACAGAGGATTTCAGTTGCAAAACGGTATTATTCAATATCATCTTACTCCTATTCAAAAATGCATAAATATGAATGGAAAGATGTTTGATGATGAAATTGCAGGTCATTTGTATCATCTCTTTGCTTATCTACATTTTCTGAATTTTCTACAGTAGCATATAACTTGTAAAAATAGTTTTTTCTGAACAAGTGTTATTTTTTTAGCATCAGGATAATAATAAATAACATTTTTTTTTGAAGCTTACCTACAGTACACAGTACTTTATTCTTGTTAGGTCATTTTCTCCTCACAATGGTATTCTGAGGGTATTCTTTAATGAGAAGAGGTGTTCCCCCCAACAAAGCAAATGGATCGAATTTGCTTTTACTCTGCCTCCTTGTTCTAGTCAGTCCTTCAGTGGATTGGTTGAGGCCCACCCACACCAGGAAGACCAATCTGCTCTACTAGGTCAACTGATTCAAATGTTAATCTCATTCACAGACACACCCAGTGTAGTCAAACATCTGGGCACCCCACAGCCCAGTCAAACTGACACAAACTTAACCATCACACTGACTCAGACTAAGAATAGTCAATCAGAGCTGAGCCTACTTTCCCTAGCATGTCACTGCTCAATATCCAAACAAGATATGGATTGTGTTAGCAGGGAAGAAAAAGGGATAATGCGGAGGCCACAGATGGTTTCTTCTGCAGTTACTTATGTGTTTATGAAAATTAAGATTTTAAAAGCAGGTTAACAACAAACCCCAAAGAAATGTGGATCATACCGTCATCTCACCAGGGCATCCTAAAATGAGAGTAAATGCCATTTAGCGGGGAGGTGGGTCATTTGGGTATGGACATGCTTGAGGGCTCCTGGAAGATCTATTGGTTTGGGGTCTAGTTGCTTCTCTGGGCTACAGTGTGTCTAGTTTTTGAATATACCCTATTGCATCCCATTTGTATATTTAAACTAAAATAAAAGTATTTCTTTGAAAGCAATTTTAGTATTATCTGCATAATCTTCCATTTGCCTTCACTTAGAAAAAGCTGTTTTGCTACAATAACTTGGGACTCTGTGACAGGTATACGCATATAGTATACGCAAAAGTCACCACCTTTTCTATACCACCATCCTCCTCAACAAATCTTCCTAATTTTATTGTCTTTTTCCAAAATGGAGGCTGTAGGTGGAAGTCAGGAAGAGTTGAATTTCCAGATGACTGAGGCATGGTAGAAAGAAATGCAATTCTTTAAATAATTTTAGTAAATGGCTAAATGCCATTTACTCTCATTTTAGGATGCCCCGGTGAGATGACGGTATGACCCACATTTCTTTGGGGTTTGTTGTTAACCTGCTTTTAAAATCTTAATTTTCATAAACACATAAGTAACTGCAGAAGAAACCATCTGTGGCCTCCGCATTATCCCTTTTTCTTCCCTGCTAACACAATCCATATCTTGTTTGGATATTGAGCAGTGACATGCTAGGGAAAGTAGGCTCAGCTCTGATTGACTATTCTTAGTCTGAGTCAGTGTGATGGTTAAGTTTGTGTCAGTTTGACTGGGCTGTGGGGTGCCCAGATGTTTGACTACACTGGGTGTGTCTGTGAATGAGATTAACATTTGAATCAGTTGACCTAGTAGAGCAGATTGGTCTTCCTGGTGTGGGTGGGCCTCATCCAATCCATTGAAGGACTGACTAGAACAAGGAGGCAGAGTAAAAGCAAATTCTGTCTCTGTGACTGTCTTCTCTTGCCAAACCAAATCTGTGACTGTCTTCTCTTGCCAAACCAAATCAGGTTTGGACTGTGACTGGGACATACACCATTGGCTTGCTGACTGCAGATCTTAGGACTTGTCAGCCTCAATGATCACGTAAGCCAATTCCTTAGAATAAATCTCTTTATAAGTAAGTATATATATATTTTAATATATATTTTTAAATATAAAAATATATAACATATATTTTATATTTATATATAACATTTTTATATTTATATTATATATATTTTATATATTTATATTAATATATTTATATATAAAATAATATATATTTTAAAATATTATATATATATATATGTATGTATATCTTCTATTGGTTCTGTTTCTCTGCAGAACCTGGATGAATACAGCCTACCATGGTCATGGTATTCTTTTTTGCTGGTGACTGGTAACTATGTAACCTGTTTCTGCTCAATGAAACGTAAACAGAATGCTGGGGCGGGGGGGATGTTCTGGGACAATTGTCCTCTTTACGAGAAAGAGAACAGCACCAGCGGAAGCTGCTGTGGTTCCCCTTGCTTCGTGCTTTTGGTTGGGGTTATGTGAAGACCAAATGCCTGGAGCTGGTGTAGACATACTGTAGCATTATTGCAGATTTCACTGACACATTAAAAATGGCGACATGATGGCAGGGGGTGGGGCAGTGCCTGGCTGGCTCAGTCCATAGAGCATGCAACTCTTGATCTCAGGGTAGTGAGTTTAAGCCCCTCATTGGGTGTAGTTTACTAAATAAATAAATAAATAAATAAATAAATAAATAAATAAATAAAATCAGAAAAAAATGGCCAAGTGGGAAGCCGAAAAAGCCTGGATTCTTCCTGGTAGTGCTGCCCTGCTTCATCCACCAATGGCAATTTCTAGACCACCCGTTAAGTGAGAGGCTAGTGATAAGACTTTCATTCAAGCCCCTTTGAGTTTGAGTGTGCTGTTACTTGAATCAGAAACTAGCCAGAGCACGAAAAAGTACAATTCTCTACTACTATCATATTTTGTTAGTCTGTTTTTTAAAGTTTGCTCTTTATAAATCATTTCTGCTACAAAATTAGAAACTTTAAAAAATATATCATTTGTTGTTTGTTTGTAAGATGCTGAAAGTCATCCCTGCAGGAGGACAAGGAATATATAGAAATGTGCATCCCTTCCACCAGCGAAGATGTGTTCATGTTGTGGTTGGCCAGACACACGCCTGTCGCTGGAGAGGGGGCCCAGGGCCGGCGGGGTGGGGGAGGGGAGAGAAGACTCCCTCTTTTCTGTTGACCGTGGGGCTGTCAGTGCTGCCAAATCACTCTCAGACTGCAGAGTTATTGGAGGAAAAGTCATTTCAGCTTCTGAAGGGTAAAACTGGTTTTCTTTGGCAGTATAGTTTCATAGTAAATTTCATCTTTTCTTGTCCAACAAGAGAAACCTTTATTTTAAAAGGTTTAAAGTGGAAAGCAGTTTATTGATGTTATTGGCCATGAAGCCGGAGGAGTCACGCATGCACACCCAGCGTTGGGCCTTGGCAGCTTGCCTCTGAGCCCAGCCACCTCTGGAGATCTGGAGCAGGGCCAAGGAGATGGCTGGATGCAGAACTTGGTGGCCACGAGGCCACTTCGTTACTGTAGGCACACTCATTCTGGGACAGTTAATGACCTCTCTGTGGAGCCAAATAAATTGAACACTTGGGTGAAGGAGTTAGTCTTGAAAATAAGGCCTAGCCAGTAGTAAACCTAGTGAGAATAAGGCAAATGGGCTTACAGAAGTAATGTAGTAATTCTAAATGTGTGCCGTCTTCTACTGATTCTAAGCAACCCTGAAAAATGAGCGAAAATCAACTTACTATAAAGAAAATCCCATTCTCTTGGCGGGTATCATTTCAAAGATGACTTGTCAGGCTAATTAATGTTCATGTGCTATTTGTTTCCAACCCTTTAAAAACTTAACTTAAAAATTGTCTTTTCTCAGGATGCCGGGCTGGCTCAGTCGGTGGAGCATGCATGTGACCCTTGATCTTGGGATTGTGGGTTTGAGCCCCACATTGGGTGTAGAGATTACTTAAAAATAAAAATCTTTTAAAAAAATTATTTTCTCTTCCTAAACCCTTAGTAAACTGGCATTATGTTAAATTAGGGATTCACTCCATTCATTCACTCAACAGTGAAGGAGCACTGAACAGTGTGTCAGGCACCGTGCTGGGTGCCCAGGAGACAGAGGTGAAACATAGATCATCCTTGTCCTTATGAGGTTAACAGCCTTCTGAGGCTTCTGGTGTGTAAATCAACAACTGAAATAAGATTAGAGCAGCATTACTACAGAGTCTTGGCCAAAGAATGAACTGAGTAACTGAGCGTCCTAACAGAAACATCCCAAACATCATAATATTAATGATCTGATTTAAGGCCCTACTTCCGCACACACACAAATGTCATACGCATTATAATACATGTACTATTTCTGTAGTTTTCTGGAAATAGATTTATGGCTTAGGCAGGAACGACAGAACGCCTTAACTTGGGGATAACTTGCTTGCATTTTATTTCATTTTATTTTTTAAAGATTATTTGAGAGAGAAAGAGAGAGAGTGAATGAGTGAGGGGAGAGGCAGAGGGAGAGAGAGGAAAAGAAGCAGACTCCATGCTGAGCGCAGAGCCTGATGGGGAGCTGGATCTCATGGCCCTGAGATTATGACCTGAGCCAAAATCGACAGTTGGAGGCTTAACCAACTGAGCCACCCAGGCGCCCCTTGCTTGCATTTTAAAGAGACTCCCTCCCTGGCAGTCTCGGGCACGTTACCCCGACTGCCACCCTGAGAAAGGCTGATGTTGAAAACAAGCCTGCAAGGCTAAGAGACTCAGAGACCTAGCCATGTATGTAGTGGGAGTGGTAGAATGCACCAGAAGCTGTCGGAATGTGACAAGAGGGCATTTATTTTAAGGGTGTGGGGAGAACAATAAATTAGGCTGCAATTGGATTCTTCAGTCAGGGGCAGGAGTTGAGAGGTGCACTGTGCTTGTGTGAATTTTTTTTTAAAGAACACCCAAGTGGAGAACAAGGAGATACAATTTTTCTTGACATGCCAGTGCACAATAAGAACATATATTTAGTAACATTCGCCTCCCTGCACCCTGAGCAGCTGTTCAGCTCCAGCAAATACTCCTCCTTCCAGGCTGGGAAGGAGAAGCGTGCTGTGCGAAGTTTCTGGTTGCCAGAGAGCTTGAGGCCATGGCTCTGGAGCTGCCTTTTGCCTCTTTCAGGAAGCAGGGGGTCCAACAGCCTTGGGTTGAGAAGCAAGAGAAGTTGCTCCACGGGAAGGACCAACTGCAGGGCCAAGTTTCACTTGGGCAGGAAGAGCAAGTCCGCTTCAATTTGGCAGTCACTCTTTGGTCAGGCTCTTAGAGACCCCAGTGGGGTTAAAGTGCACTCCCCTCGCTGCACTTTCTTAAAAGCAGGGATCAGGAAGGAGAATCTCTAAAAACCATCCCTCTTTGCTCACTAGGCCAGGTTTTTGGCTGTCGGGGAAATGTTTTCTATCCCTTGGCGGTAAGACCGTGGGACGTGGAAGACAGGATGTATGCACCTCAGGTCCGACCATCCTTATCCAAGGAGCGAGAGTGACATCCTTGACGACCCGTTTCCTAGGTTCATAGTCAACATCTTGATGCTTTTTGCCAGAGTCTAGGGGGTACAGGTGGCCATGAGGAGAGTGCAGTTGGCAATGAGGACTGGCCAGGATGGAGAGAGGCCGTATGTAAATGCAGTCAGTATCAGGGATACGTATTCACTGGTGTGCTCATGCCCTCCCTCCCTGCCTCCCCTCCCCTCCCGTACAGCATACCGGTGCGACTCCAAGTGTGGTCCTGTACTGGCTGCATCATCATCTCTTAAGAGCTTGGTGGAAAAGTGTTCTTGGGTCCCACCCCATACTACCGTGGGAGGCAATGTCTAAGACGAGGCAGAAGTGATGGGATGTCACTTCCTAGAGAAGGTTACAGAAAGACTTGGTGATAGTCCTGGATGCGCTCTCTCATTCACTCACTTCAAGAGAAGCCAACTGTTGTGTTGCGAACAGCCTTTTGGGGAGGCCCCAGGGGACAAGGAACTGATGTCTTAGGCCAACAGCCTGTGAAGACCTGAGGTCCACCAGCCGCCATGTGAGTGAGCGTGGCATCGGACCTTCCCCAGTCAAGCTGTGAGAAAACAGCAGCCTCTGAGGTCCGACAGCAGCCTTGTGAAGGTCTCTGAGCCCCAGAGCCCAGCTAAGCTGTGCCTGGATTACCGATTCACAGAAACTAAGCGATAAGAAATGTGCTGTTTTAAGCCTCGATTTCGGGTTAATTGGTTAGGCAACAATAGATACTAACACAACTGCTGAATCCGAAACTCCATAAGGGGGGCCCTGGAATGTGTATTTTGACATGTTCTTCAGTTGCTTTTCATGCCCAGCAGTCTGAAAAGCACTGCTGTGACTCAGTGAAGAGCCGGGGCTTTGGCACCAGCCTGCCTGGGTTCCAGTCCAAACTCCACTACTTCAGCTATAAGAGCTCACAGGTTACGTAACCTCTCCATGCCTCCATTTCTTCTGCAAGATGTTAACCATAGTACATATCTTTAGGTAATATAAAGAGGATTAGTTGACTTAATATATTTAAAGCACTTAGCATATTGCCTGGCAACAGTGAGTGCAATAACCTTAGGGAAGATTCATTCAACAAACATGTAAAGGCATCAGCTAAGGGTCAAGCATAATTCTAGATGCTGGAGTTACAAAGATAATAAGACATGGTCTGCTTCTCCTGGGACTCTTGTCCCAGAAGGGAGATAGGCATATAGAAGAATAAACACAATAATGGCTTAAAGATGCTGGGATTGACTTCCGGAGCCCAGAAGATGTCAGTTCTATCATGGATGAAGGCATTAAGGAGAGACTTACTAAATGGGGTGCTTGGAGGGTCGGAAAAGAATCAAGGATATGGGCTTCATTCCCCACAACGACTCCCCTCAGTTCTTCTGAGTCTCCAGAGCTTCCTTTTTTTTTTTTTTTTAAAGATTTTATTTATTCGTTTGACAGATAGAGAGCACAGATAGGCAGAGTGGCAGGCAGAGGGAGAAGCAGGCTCTCCGCTGAGCAGAGAGCCCGATGCGGGGCTCGATCCCAGGGCTCTGGGATCATGAGCTGAGCTGAAGGCAGACACTTAACCGACTGAGCCACTCAGGTGCCCCAGAGCTTCCTTTTTATATGGAAAACTGACAAAGCTATCATCCCAAAGAGCTTCCTTTGACAGAAGCTGCTTGAATGCAGGACCTGGGTGTCTTACTCACCACGTTCCAGCCCCTCGGTCCTGTTTCCTGTGCCTACATCAGGCAGCCTAGTTTATCTGGCCTTCAGATGTTGGCATCTGCTCTTCGTCTCTCTGAAAGCTTCTCTCCCCACCCCCTCCCCCCGCGCCTCCCAGTCCTTGCCAGTCCTTCTTGTATCTGCTTAAATGCCTCCTCAAGGAAGTCTTCCTGGTCACGCTGTTTAAATAACGCCTCCATTTCAGGGCACTATTCATTTCCTGGGCAGCATGAGAATTTGACACTTACTGAGTTTGTTTATTACCCTGTTCACTATCCTCTCCCTGAGCAGCCTTTACTCTAAGGGCTAATACGTGGTCCCTTTTCCTCATGTGGTGCATGCCCAGTGCCCGGTGCCCTCCCTGGGACATAGTAGGCATTCAATAAATATTTAGAGTGGATAAATGAATGAATGAACATGTCCTTTCCCAGCCACTGGAACACTTGAGCATGATTTGCTGAAATGTCAATCTTAATCATGAAGAACATTAATTCAAATTCTGGGAGACAAAACTGCTGAAAAAACAGAATGTGAAACTGAGTCACTTTTACTCTAAGGGGCTGCTAAGGAATTGGGAAGGGATGGAGGGAGGGGGAGGCCATTATACGATTTAACATTTACTAAGTCCTTCCTCCTAGGTGCTGGGCATTGAATTGTTTTATAGAAATTATTTCGTATACATCTGAAGTAATTACTATCATGGGGGGGGCAGATGGGGAAACCGAGGCTTAGGGCCCTTAATTAATTTGCCTAGAGACCCAGCCAGTCTGGTGTCGGACCATGATTGAATCCAGGTGGTCAGACTCCAAAGCTCTTGTGTTCAACTTCTCTACTGTCCTGCGTCCAGTGGAACGCAGCTCATTAAGTAAATACTCTGCACAAATAGAAGTGTTTACAGTTGAACAACGGTAAGACTGACACTATAACCTCAGACCAGACAGGGAAGTATCAGAAAGGTTCTCAGGGTCACAGCCAGGAGACAGTATCCACGAGCACGGGAACTGGGCTCTGGCCAAGTGGTAGCTCACTCTCAGTGGCCACTTCCCCCATCCAGGGGTCCCCCATGCTGCTCGCAAGAAAGGGGGTCAGGACTGCAGTTGAGTGTCCCACCACCTCCAATTGATGTGAGTGACCTCACCCTCAAAAACAGGTTTGGTGGTCTCTTCTTAGACTCCAAGGGATTAACATTCTCCTTGTCAAAGCAGTATGTAATTTATAACAATTGGCAGTTCCTGTTGCAAGGAGTTCCAAGAGCAGACAAGCCAAGGGGGGTGACAGGTCAGATTTGAGCTTAGATGGAGAAGTTGCTGGGGGTGGGGTGGGGGACAAGAGGTAGCGGGGAGAGAAGTTTTACAAAGCAGTAGGCCTGTCTGCAATGCGCCTGGAGCAGTCTTCGGCTGGGGGTTCCCATTAGCAACAAGTCCACACAGGCCTAAAAGAACAAGAAAGGAACCAGGCTTCTCCAGGCTTAAATGGGACTAAAGTCTGCATTTTTCCCACGTGATAAGGAATTACTGGGCCAGCAGCTAAGGGAGGCTAACCCAGGCTAAAATCCCCAGTAGGGGAGAATAAGTAGAGAAATCGTGAATTATGCTTCTGTGGGCAATTCCCTTCTCAAGGCTTACTCAAAGCCAGAATGTATATTTTTAGTCTGCTTTTGTGACATTTAAATATTCAGATTTTCAGAGAGACAAAGCTTACATATAAATATATCAAAATATATTTCAATACTAGTCTTCTTCATACCTTTTTCTGATAGTTCCTGAGCTATCTGCACTTCCACAGTGCAATCAGTCTCTGGGAAATGAAGAATACAGCAGTGTAAAGAGACAAGTTGAGGCAGAATTGCTGGGAAGTTGATGTCTCAGGGTGGACCTAAAGTTGTGTAGAGTTTATAATTAGAGGAATGGTTTTGTTTGTTCAGACTGCAAGTTTTCAGAAGGAATCCCCAGTCATGCAGACTTCTGTAGACATATTTGTGCATTTTTACTTACTTAGGAAGGCAACAGTCTCCCTGAAATTGACCTGGAGACGTCCCCTTAAGACCTCAAGAATCTGGGGTTCATAGATATAGAAGAAATTTAATCAGACAACCTTGGAGTATCCAAGGCACCAACCATTCAGACAACTACCTCTAGAGTTCATCTTATCACCGTGCTAATAACAAGTTACCCCATATGCTATACATGGATCACCACCTTTAAATGATTTTTGACAATCATGAAATGCACTTCAAACACTGAAATAGGACTGGACATGATTTAACTTCCCTCCAGCGAGTTGGCAGTTACCTTAAGATCCTACAGGGTCTCACAGTTATCATTGTGAGCATCAGTAATTATTGTACCATAGTAAACTAGAAGCGCCAGATGATAAAAAAAAAAAAAATCTGCTGACAGAACGTAAGACAAACTTGATTCTACTGAGTATCAGAAGTTAAAAAAGAAAAAGAAAGGAGTCAAGGGAGCATTGACAGACTATTGCGTAATAAAATGCGTTACAGTCTAATGGGAAAAATTGGCAGGAATCGTGGGTGACTTCCTGATTTCATCACCTTCCATGGTTGACATTTCCATCTCTCATTTTCCTTCAGTTACTCATCTATAAATGGATCCACACATAGTTAATAGGAACCCACACAAATGTAGCCACTTCCTCCTCTAGTTAATGACACCGCGGGGCCATTTTATTACGATCATTGCTGTCCATGTCTGCTTCTCCCCCTGAAGTTTGAGTCTGTAGAGGGCAGGGGCTGTGTGGCACATGAACTGCTAAAGGGATCAAAGTCTTTGGAGGAACCAGAAGCTACCACGACCAGCCGGCAGGGCCGAATGTCTGTGTCTTCCACCAGGGGTCAGTAAAACTTTTATTAGACTTCTAGGATGGCATCCCAACTTCCCTAAGGGCAACGTCTTGGTCACTCTTTGTCCCTCGGAAAACATTCACCAACAAGAGGATGTCCTATCGCTGGGAAGAGCAGTTAGTTCCAAGTTGTTAAACACGTACAAAAGGCACAGCTGAATATAAATATCTACGGGTTGGACTATATCAAGCACTGAAGTTAACATCATAGAGAGAGAATATCAGCATACTGAGCACTGGAGTTAACAACATAAAGAGAATTCTCAATTTAACTGTGCTATTTTGATAAATACTAAGGCACGCTATCTTGCCTATCTGGCATAGTCCAGTGACTAGGACTTACAGGCTTGACTCGGTCATAGTTTCTTCTTCCCTTCCGGGCTCGCTATCCTGGCTTACAGTAGTTGTTACCGCAAGGAATAAAGATTTTCAAAAATATGTACTAGACCCATCAACTTGACTCCCTGCTTCCACTTTCACCTTCCTGTCAGCTAGAGGGAGCTGTGAAAAACAGAAATCACATCATATTCTTCCCCTGCTTCAAATCCTCCAAGGCCTACTCACCCCACAGAAAATAAAATCCCAACACTTCACCCCCCTGCAGGGCCAAGGCATGCTCGGTTTTCTGCAGCTTCTCTGATCTCGTCTCCTGATCCTTTCCCCTGCACTCAACACACCCCAGAAACGGTAGCCCTTTCTGCTGATGGCTCTAACTCAGTGATTCTCAAAGTGTGGTCCTTGGATCTGCACCTGGGAAGCTGTTGGGAATACAAATTCTTGGGTCACACCGCAGATCTACCGAATGAGAAACTCTGGGGGTGGGCCCCAGCCATCTGTGTTTTAACCAACCCATCTGGTGATTCTGATGACTGCTGAGGTTTGAAAACCACCTCTAATTTTTCAAACTCACTTCTGTCTCCAGATCTGTGTGCTTGCCAGCCCCTTTACCTGGCACACCATTCCTGGGCCTCTGGCCTCATCATTGAGACAGCAGCTGAAAGGTTAGCCCCTCAGAGAGACTTCCCCTAGCCACCTATTGGACATGTGCCTCCTTGCCCTTCTTCATCCCACTCTATGCCATAATCCTTTGATTAGAGCTGTCTGAAATTATCTTGCCTATTTATTTATTTGCTATTTTATTATCTCCCCCATTAGAATGAGAGCAGATACCTTATCTACTTTTATCCCCTGGATCCCAAGTGTCTAGAAGCATGCCTTGCACATACGAAGTTCTCAATAAAAGTTTCTTAAATTCATGTCTGTGAGATTTTTTTGATCAGGCTGTCTTGAAGAAGGGAGATAAATTAAATTCTCTAAAGGAAGCTGCAGTGTTGTGGCAAAGCCCAGGGAGGGAGTCAGAAGATGAAAGTCAAATTCTAAATTCTCGACTTGAAAATCAACTGACCTTGGGTAAGTCATTTAACTAGATTAGGCGATCTTGCCTCCTATGGGCATTTAGCAATGTCTAGAGATGTTTTTGGTGTCAACTGGAGATGCAGGTGGGAGTGGGGCGTGCTGTTGGCACCTGATGGGTAGAAGCCAGGGATGTGGCTAAACATCCTACAGTGCACAGGCCAGCCCCATGCAACGAAGAATTATGCTGAGCACAGTGTCAGCCGTGCCCAGGCTAAGGAAGACTGAACTAGAGCCTTATGTAGTTCCTTTCTCATTAGTAAAACCGAGATCATATTCTCTTTCTAATCCATGGGGTGCTCATGATGCTCGAGGAAAATTCTTCTCATGAAAGCGTTTTATAAATGACAAAGGACTATAGACAAATACCTTCAGTGTCTGGCACCATGCCTTATGCAGAATAGATGCTCAAAAAATATTTGTTCAATGAATGAATGAATGAATTGCCAGGAGTCCCTTCCCAAGATTGAGCTTTTGTTTTCTCATTTGTGACTAAGGAAAAGGATAGTACTATGTGTGCTGGGGACCTTGTGAGGATCGCAGAGACACTGTGCATTGGTCTATACGGGGCATCTCTGACTGTTTCCGGTGGAAAGGTATCACAAAGTCTTACCCTGTGTTTTCCAGATGGAACCCTCAAAGCCTGGTATTCAGAAACAGTATGCTTCAGGTTTCCCCAAGTTCCGGCACCTGTTTCCTGGTTGGGAATCTCTCCACTCCTCCATGATGCCCCAAATCTTTTTGTCCTCCTTGTCTTTTCTCACCTTCTGCAACCAATGAGCATATACCCAACAGGGTTTCCAGCCTTTTTAGGAGCCAGGAATACTTACTATCAGAGACCCCATCGCACATCACCAAAACATGAAAATGTGCCGACATCAAATGAAAAAAAAAATAGTGTATGACTTTATGAAGATTGGATTGCCTAAAGTTACATTTAAGAGAATTTAAACATGTATTAATTTCAATATTTTAGTCTGTTTTCCCATTTTGGAGTCAATGATATTCTCTGATAGCAAATATAATTATAGGCCCTTGAAAAGCATTTGTGTCTTTGGTGCTTTATATACTAAAAAAAAAGTCTTCTTTGCTTTTTGTCCATTGGTGGGTTTTCCTTCTTCCCTTTTCCTGTTTGCTTACAACAGTCAGTGACCATTCCAGAGTCTATAAAGCATCTGGAAACGGTTATTTCCAGTTTGGTGGGTGATAGTTCATGTTATTTAATGCTGTCAACTTGCAAACATGATCTTGTATCCATATTTGTCCAAGAGTGTGATGACCAGACCCCACATTTGCTATGTGCATTGTGGACTGCAAAGGGCTTTCTCATACATTATCCATTTGTCCTCATTTGATTCTCACAGTGGTCCAGTGAATTGAGCATGATATATATTACAGTTACTCCTGATTTTACCAAGGAGAATCCAAAGCTTAGGGAAGTGTAGGGACTCGTTCAAGGTTATAGAGCAAGTGGCAAAGCCAAGATGAGAATCCACATCTCCTGGATTTCTTGGGTGCCATTCTATTTTCAGATCTGTAGTCGGCTGTGGGAAAGAATTATTCTTGGAAAAGGAGATTAAGCAAGACTTGAGCACTGGGATAGCTTTGGAGGTGTGTGTGCGTACACGTGCACTCGTCCGTGTGTGTGTGTGTGATAATAGAATTCTAGCCTTGAACATTCTCTATTTGCCCTATAGGCAATGGGATCAAATTAATTAATTAGTTCAACACATACTTATTTAGCGATGGGCACTGTTGTGGGTGCTGGGGATATAACAGATAACAAAAAGACCACATCCTTGCCTCATGCAGCTCATTTACAACAGATAAATGATAAATTAGCAATCGATATATAGTATGGTGGATGTTGATTACTGTTAAGGAAAAAAAATAAAGCAGGGTGAGGGGGTGGGAAAATGGGGGAGGGATTACTGTTTTATTTAGGGAGGTCAAAGGTGGCCTCAGCAGTAAACGGCATTTGAAAAGAGACTTAAAAGAAGTGAGGGGGTGTGTCCTGTGGATACTGGGGGCATGCTGGCAGAGATGAGGCTGTGCAAAGGCCTTGAGGCAGCGACATGTTTGGTACATACGAGAAATAGTATGGAAACCAACCTGCCTGGGGGAGAAAGAGTAGATTGGAATGGAGGGAGAGTTATTGGCAGGAAATGAGGTGAGAGGTATCCAGGAAGGAGAAGGAAGACAGGGAAGATCCTGAAGGATCTTACAGGTCATTGTGAGGGCTTTGGTTCTTATTCTGAGAGACGGGGATGCCTTAAGGACTTTTACTATAAGCATTACACGATCTGATATACAGTCTTGGAGGATTTATGATGCTTTGATTGGCCCTCTGTTAAGATATTCCTGGTTAGTAATATTTCTACCTTGAACAAGAGACTCAGTCCTGCTGTGGGGGTGTGTGGGGGGGTTCTTTTCAAGCATGCTCAAGTGCTGTGGTAAAGTTGAATTTTAGTAATTCATTCGTCATTCAGATCAGTGGTTGAGCTCCACCTAAGTGCCAGGAGCTACCCTAGGCTTTGGGGGTTCAAGAGTGAGACGGACAGGGCCCCTGCTCTCAGGGACCCTCTACAGTGAAGAAATACAGACAGTAAACAAGTGAACAAATAAAAGATTTCAGCTAGTATAAAGGGCTAGGAAGAAAATAAAACAGAGGGAGATGTCATGATGATGCCGTTGTAGGGGCTACTTTAGATTTCCGTTGGATTTTGAAATGTGGAACTTAGGCAAAAAAATCTTACACATGTGGGACAATTTACAGTTTACAAATTCAAAGAGGCTGGCAAAAAAAAAAAAAGTGTTAATTATTCTGACTTTTTAAATGAGAAGCTGAGGTTCAGTGAGATTAGGCCACATGCCCAAGGCATGTGGGATCTGAGTTTGGGATCTGAGTCCAAGTGTTCTCTAATTTTCAGTACCAAAACATTTCTCACAGTGTGCACCGCTATGAAACGGACAGTAGGGCCGGGTAACCCTGGGACATAGGATGAGGGAATGAATGAGCAATGGTTAGGCAAGGCAAGAAGCATGTGCCAACGCAGGAAGAGAATGCGAAAGAATAAGTATGGTAGCTGGCTCCCCCTAAGGTCACACAGGACAACTGATAGGATGTAGAGGGCCTAACATCCCCACATGCCCAACTTCCCATAGGACCCAGATAATCTGATCTCAACAGAAGAATCCCTGCCTTGGATGGCTGCTCTCAGCAACCCCAGGCTGGGGAGAGCCCAGGGTCACATGTGGTTTCAATCACTGCATTTATCTGCATCATTGTCATCATATTTGGAAGATGACTGAAACCTCATTTCTGTCCCAGGCCTCTCCAAATTGTGCAGGGGGTACAAATCAAATCTGGAAAAGCTACCTCATCTTTGGCAGTTCAGAAATAGGGAGAGGCTTCAGGAATGTACAGTAATGTCCCACCCATACCCCTTCCCCCCTTTATTAAAACAGATCTGAAACAACAAATGTCTAAAATTTTCCACTGGATCATTTCCCCCTGCCTTGTTATAACCATGCCCTTCGTCCACGCCCTGCTGGAGTTTTTTGCAGCCTGAGGGAAGCCGGGAAGTGTCTGTCCCTAGCTCTCAGTCACTCCCATAATAAACAATCACTAAACAGCTTGCAGCCCTAGGCAACTGTTTGTCCGGCCTGGCCAGACTCTGTGGACTTCAGCTAGGGAAGAGGGTGGGAGATGTTCTCTGTAAAGCAAAATTCAGGCTCTGAGGCCGGGGAGCTGGACTTTGACCAGAAATGTTGTTTGGGAGCTGGCACATCTCTGTGGGCCTGGAGGACACCTTTAGGGAGACTGCAGGTCTTTACTGGAGCTGTCTAGTGAAGTTCCCTGGGGGTAGCTGGCGCTTGGGGCTGCAGCGTGGGAGGGCAGTTGCCAGAAGGACCAACCATCTAGCACTGACTGGAAATAAGGTCATTTCCTGCCTCAAGTTTCCCTTCTACAGCTGGGACAGTTGGCAGTTCTACCAGTCTTCCATTCCTAAGAGACATCTCCTTAGAAACCACCACCCCACCACTACAAAAAGAGAAGAACATCACTTTAGGGACTGGGACCAGCTTAAATTAACCTGTTTCTCTCCAGTCATTAGAAAACCTCCCCCCCACCCCCCCCCCGCGGTGATTGGATCTCTTGGAAGCTTTCTACAGAATAGACGAAGGGACTTCAGGAAGCGAGGAAAGGATGTGCACGTAGATAATGAGGATTTAGAATAGATGTCTTCTGTCAGCACAGAGACACGAAGAATTGCAACGATTCCTCTTGATTGTAATATTTCCTCTTTATTGGGGGGGATTGGGCGTGTCCTTGGGGGCAGAAAAAGCAAAGCTGGGCTTTGTAGGGAATAAAGGACCTGTTTAAACGCTTGGTAGGAAATTAAAATACTGGTCCTTAGAGGGTCGAAGGTGGGCGGGGAGAGGCTTCCTTCTGGTCGGCGGTGGCCTTCTGTGAAGTCTTTTCTCCCCCACCCCTCGGGCTCGCCACACCGCTCCATTCTCGAGCATCTTTCCCCAGGAGCCCGCACACTCCCTGCCGCCTGCTCGGGGAGGCGTTCCCGGCAGGCAGCCGAGGAGACCGGATTCTCGGGGGTGCCCTGGGAGCGCCGGCCGGTCCCCGCTCCCGCGGGCGCCTCTGGGCGGCGCTGGCTCCCGGCGCAGCGACGGTAGGCGGTGCGGCCCAGGCCCGGATCCGGGTCCCGGTCCGGCCGAGCCTCTGGGCCGCGGGGCTCGCACCTGGCCGCCCCGCGCTCCGCCCGCCGACCGCAGCCCAGGCGCCCCGGGGTCCCCGCGCCCCCCGCGCCCCCGCGCCGCGCCGGCGCCTCGACAGGCGGCCGGGGGTTATGAATGGGCGCAGCGGAAGCACCGCCCCCCCGGACGTGACGCTCGGCCAATGGCAGCGCGGGCTGCGTGGATGGATGAGGTCAGCGCTGTCGTGTCGGGAATGGAATGTGTAAGTGTAACATTCAGAACCGGGTAACATTCGGCGACCGAACGCGGCGGTCGGCGGCGATCGCGCGGGGGCCTGCGAAGCGCCGCTCGGGGCCGGCACTGCCCGCGGGGAGGACGCGCCGCCGCCGTCACCCAGCGCCGCCGCCGCCGCCTCCAGCCGGGCCGCCGCGCGTCCCGGGGGCCGGCCCCGCGAGCGCAGGAGTAAACACCGCCGGAGTCTTGGAGCCGCTGCAGAAGGGAATAAAGAGAGATGCAGGGATTTGTGAGGTTACGGCGCCCCAGCTGCAAGATGCACTAGCCGGCTGAACCCGGGGATCGGCTGACTTGTTGGAACCGGAGTGCTCTGCACGGGAGTGTGGATGAGTTGAAGTTGCTTTCCCGGGGCTCGTTTTCCACGCTGCCGAGAGGAATCCGAGAGGCAAGGAAATCACTTCGCCTTGCCATTGATTGGGCATCGGGAGCTTTTTTTTCCCCCCTCTCTTTCTTTTCCTCCGTCTTGTTGCATGCAAGAAAATTACAGTCCGCTGCTCGCCCGCCCTGGGTGAGAAATATTCAGCCCCGCTTTCTCCCGTCCATTGTGCAAGCCAAAGATGAAAGACCGAAGGGGAGAAAGTTAAAGAAATCGCCCACATGCGCTGGATCAGTCCACGGCTTGGGGAAAGGCATCCAGAGAAGGTGGGAGCGGAGAGTTTGAAGTCTTTACAGGCGGGAAGATGGCGGACTGGAGCTGAAAGTGTTGATTGGGAAACTTGGGTGATCCTCGTGTTTATTTACAACCCTCTTGACCCAGGCAGGACACATGCAGGCCAAAAAACGCTATTTCATCCTGCTCTCAGCTGGCTCTTGTCTCGCCCTTTTGTTTTATTTCGGAGGCTTGCAGTTTAGGGCATCAAGGAGCCACAGCCGGAGAGAAGAGCACAGCGGTCGGAATGGCTTGCACCACCCGAGTCCGGATCATTTCTGGCCCCGCTTCCCGGACGCTCTGCGCCCCTTCGTTCCTTGGGATCAATTGGAAAACGAGGATTCCAGCGTGCACATATCCCCCCGGCAGAAGCGAGACGCCAACTCGAGCATCTACAAAGGCAAGAAGTGCCGCATGGAGTCCTGCTTCGATTTCACCCTTTGCAAGAAAAACGGCTTCAAAGTCTACGTGTACCCGCAGCAAAAAGGGGAGAAAATCGCCGAAAGTTACCAAAACATTCTAGCGGCCATCGAGGGCTCCAGGTTCTACACCTCGGACCCCAGCCAGGCGTGCCTCTTTGTCCTGAGTCTGGATACTTTAGACAGAGACCAGTTGTCACCTCAGTATGTGCACAATTTGAGATCCAAAGTGCAGAGTCTCCACTTGTGGAACAATGGTAGGAACCATTTAATTTTTAATTTATATTCCGGCACTTGGCCTGACTACACCGAGGACGTGGGGTTTGACATCGGCCAGGCGATGCTGGCCAAAGCCAGCATCAGTACTGAAAACTTCCGACCCAACTTTGATGTTTCCATTCCCCTCTTTTCTAAGGATCATCCGAGGACAGGAGGGGAGAGGGGGTTTTTGAAGTTTAACACCATCCCTCCTCTCAGGAAGTATATGCTGGTATTCAAGGGGAAGAGGTACCTGACAGGGATAGGGTCGGACACCAGGAATGCCTTATATCACGTCCATAACGGAGAGGACGTGGTGCTCCTCACCACCTGCAAGCACGGCAAAGACTGGCAAAAGCACAAGGATTCTCGCTGTGACAGAGACAACACCGAGTATGAGAAGTAAGTGGCTCGGCTGTCAGGCCTCTGCCGGTCCGCCAGGGGCCCTGCCCACCTCAGCCAGGTGTGAGGTTGGGGGATGGGGTGGGGCAGAGGGGCCCTCCGGCCTCTTCCCCTCCGGCTTGGAGGGAGCCTGGGACCGAGCAGCCTGGTTCAGGCCCGTGGCTAGGAGCTGGGGACGGAGAGCTTGAGCTCCTTGGGCAAACGGAGAAGCCCGGAGCACTTTCCTGGGCCAAGTAGGCGACCGTGTCTCCCTCTGGCTTGGAAATCCTTCAGGGCCATGTGTCTTCCGTGAAAGGCGTGGGTTTGAGCCAAGTTTGGAAACCGTGCTTCACCAGTGGGTGAGGGAGGGTGTCTGTGAGGAGGTCTAGGGACCCCGAAGAGGCTCTGAATCCACCCACAGTCTGGAGACCTCCCCACCCCCCTCCAAGATTGATGCTTTATTTGCTTTTCTCACGAGCAGGGGTACTGCTTTCCCGGGAATTTCGCAGCCTCCAGTTGTCAGATTTCTGTACACCTTAAATTTACGTTAGTGGTGGAAGTGTTTTAATTTACGCTACTGAACTTTCTGTGCCTGGCTTCTCCCTACCTTCCATGGCATTGACTTTTGCGAAGGGAGACCTTAAGCTGATCCGGGCCTGTGATCTTTCTTCCATTCATTCATTCATTCATTCACTCACTCACTCACTCACTCATTCACCCATTCATTCATTCACCCATTCATTCATTCATGTATATGTGTTTGTATGTTTGTATCCTATCTCCTTCCTAGGGAGAAGCTGTTTTTAAAATCTGGGCCCCAGCCCCACTTGCTGTAAACTCCAGTTGCTAATTTAGATTTCCCTTTCCCTTTTGTCTTTATTATTTGCATGTCAATCGGAGACTGTTACTCTTTGAATGGGCGTGAGATGCCTCCTTACCCTCTGTAGTGAGGCTAGTTT
Organism: Mirounga leonina; assembly: GCF_011800145.1. Taxonomy (NCBI): domain Eukaryota; kingdom Metazoa; phylum Chordata; class Mammalia; order Carnivora; family Phocidae; genus Mirounga; species Mirounga leonina. Next base: position 61,587,046 of record NW_023270415.1, on the reverse strand, counting down.
TGTCCAGTTGCTAAGTAACTGAGTCGGATACTTTGTAGCCTTTCTTTCTCTTCCTTTTCCCTCCGGTGACAGTCACTGACACACAGGATTTGGGGTCAAAGCTAGTTTCTACAAATCTGCTTTAACCTGAGCTTGGCGGGTCAGTTTCCGAGTAGATGGGGTCGGAGCCCCAGATTCTCACTTGTAGCTGGCTGTGAAAGAGTTAGTGAGCTCCTACAGTGCATTTCCACGTTACGCCAGTTAAAAACCAGAGCAGCCTTGTGCTACCCAGGGAGGGAAGGGGGAACCTCTCAGCTGAGTACAAGAGGAACTGGCAGAGGTTGGCAGATTTTGCAATTGATTCATGAAATGCAGAATAGGGGAAACGCTTCGCAAACCTGATTGGCACAGGAAGGGCTATAGTGGGAAGGCAACCCTGAAATGAAAGGTTTGATTGTTGTCTGTGGATTTCCTCAGACACTCGGGCCTCTGTAGGAGTGATTGGAAGGGAAATTAAAGTCCTCCTATACTGGATCACAGACACCGAAGGAGAAAGTATCAAACCCTCGGATTCCCCAACCCCCAACACCCCTTGCCTTCCAAGCATAAGAAAACCCGAGGCTAGGGTCAATTATGAATCCATATGTTACTCTTCTTCGGGGTAGTTACGTGTGAATGTTGGGTGCAGTTGCAATGGATTAAAATGTTCTCACAAGAGAAACAAACTATGGTTTAGTAATAAACTGCTTTGTTTACACGACATTTACATTGACCTATTCCTGTGGGTGCTTGTAAGAAAAAATGCTTATAGCCTTTCCGGAATTCCTTTGTCTGGTTTATGCTGGAGTAACTCCAGATGAAGTCTAACCTTTTGGTGTCTTCTAAAGCAGTCTCACCGAATTTTGTGGAAGGATCGCGGTGGTCCTCATTCTTCTAAAAGGAGCTGGAGCTGAGTTCTCAGCTTAGGAAATCTGAATGATACATTTATTCGGGAAACACCCTCGATCCCATAAGACAGTCATCTTTTTTTACCCTCTTATTCCCCAAATAAATATTTTATCTCCACATTCCCTGCTGAAGCTTTTCCTAGAGCTTGGCAATGAAGGAAGGAGGGGCTGGTTTCGTAGAACCTCTAATTTTTGCCAATTAAATCTAACTAATTTTTGACCTCTTTGGGATTGGGCCAGGAAATCTGACACCCACGCTCTTGTTTTGGGTTTAAAGACCACAAGGGGTCCAGCCCTCCGGATTGGGTCTCATCTGGAAAGCGGCATTTAGTTAGGAAAGCCAAGTTTGCGCTTTCTCCCGAGCAGGGATTTCTCCAGCAGAGTCACTTCTGGATGCTTTTCATGTTCCCCTTTTGCACACTTTCCAGCTCTAACCTTGTTCAGTGGGATGGGATGGTGCTGTAGAACGTTCATGTTCATTAGCCTGGTCTACCTGGAGTTCTAACTCATTCCTCTCCTTGAGTTATCAGAACCTGTGATCATTGAGAAAGGGTACTTGCAAACATGATTGCCTTTTACTGTTGACTTTGAAGCACGTGAAGATGAAGACTGAGCCTGGAAACACAGTGACAATGCTCATGCGTAGCGAGCAACTGCGTGCTCTGTTCAGAACCAACAACTCCTTTCCACCCTGTTTGCTGTGTTCTGGAAGTGAGTCTCGAGTATGTGAGATGCAGAACTCCAGTCTGGTGCTAATCTCTCTCTTCAGGGTCTTAGAGAAGGAAGTGCTATTGAAGTTAGGTCTGTTCAGGTCATGTAAGTCTGACTTGTCATACTTTGCTCATCGTGAGACTTTTGATTTGTTACCTCAGATGTTAGTTTATCCTTTTGTGGCATGGGTTTTCGAGTCCTTTAGGGGCGCTGTACGCATCCATTTGGTAATGGCTTGTAAAAACACGGTCAGTTTTCATCCACTTCTCTTCATTAGCAGGTGCCTATGAAAAGCCTTCAGTTTAATTTTCTGCCACCAGCAGCCCACAATGTAAGTTTGCTTTGGACTTACGAGGTCTGATAAGTAGGTTGACGATTTATGGTACCACAGCCTAGTTAGGGTCCTACAGAATATACACAGGTGTACCAACAGAAAAAAAAAACAAAAAAAACAGTTGCCCTTAGTGAAATTTAGCCTTATGTGATGATGAGGAAGTCGTGCTAAGTGGTTGAGGACTTCCATCTCACCTGCACTTTTGTGAAAATCAGACATTTATTACTGAAAGTATAAAAGAGCTGCACGGTGTGAGGGGAAATACTTTTCTCTTGTAACAGCAATAGTTTTGAGCCAGACTTCCAGGATTATATTAAAACATCCATTTTCATGGCACCCATAATTAATTTTCATCAGTTGCACATATTAACAGATGTAGGTGAGACTGGCTAAAATAAGGTGCTGCAGTGATAACATGATTTGGAATGAGGCTTTAGAGAAATTCTGTTTGACTCCTTTGAGCTTCTTATGCATCCTTACAGAGCTACTATATTTTTTTTTTTGCATGAACTTCATAGTTCAAATCCCTTCAAGGGGCATTATTGCGAAGCTTCAAATTTGGCTTTCTGAAGTAGAAGAAAAAAAGGAAATGAGAGGTGGCTTCTATCTTTGACCCCTCCAAGGAAGGCAGTGGTGAGTATTTTAAGCAGCTCTTTTGGGAACAGGCAGGATTTTGTGCAGGCCTTTTTGATGTCTTTTCCTGTGTTTGCTGAAACTCTGCCTCACAATCTTGGTATTTTTAAGAGTCCTGAAGCTAAGTGATCATCCAGCTTCCAGGATCTTCATTTTACAGATGTGGAAACGGAGGGATAGAATGTTTGAGGGACTTGCTTAAGGTTAAAAAACTGGTTAGTGGCAGGGGTGGGTAGCCCTAGGATGCAGGCCTTCTGAATTTTCCCTCTTGACATACAGTGTTCCATCTTCAATTGTAGATGCACTTGAAAGCTCTCCAGCGGCTAGGAGATCCTTACTGATGCTGTTTCTTGGGGGATTTCTCTTGGAATCCTTTGGGGAGCTGAGGAAGACCTTGGACAAACTTGGAAAGAAAAAAAAAAAAACAACCAAAAATGACATACGTGTACCATTTGTCATAGAATTTAAGGGGCTGATACACAGCCACATCCTCAGACTTTCAAATTCTTGCTCTAGGGCCTACCTTCTGCTTTTCATTGCTAACGAAGGTGTTGGTCCCTGGAGCTGTTTAGTCAAAGTAGGAGGTTTTTGGACCTTTCAATTTGGCCCTAAGGGATTTAGGGACTAGACTATGAATTAACCGAATGATAAGTTGAATACAGATATGTTCATAGAAAAAGAAAATGTGCCCAAGTAATAATTGTAAATGATTATTTGTTTATTTCCCACCATCCCAAACTATATTAACAGACTCCTTGAGCAAGTTCATGATCCAGCAGTGAACCTTAAGGTGAATGTTTTCCTCCTCTAAAATGAAAGGTGGAAATTGTGCTTCTTAGGTTTTAAATGTAAAATATGAGTGCCTCTCCCCCTACAGTTGTATGATAGCACAAAAGCATTTCTAAAATAAACCATACAAGCACAGTTTAAAAAGAAAGATAGGGACCATTATGCAGAATTATGAAATTGGCAAATGTGTCTTCTTGCACTCAGGTTCTAGTTCTCTCTGCTACCCCTTTCTTAACCTCCATCTGAACTTGCTTTCTGGAGAGGACCTGGGAGCCTCATTTCCAGGGAATCCCCCAAATAAAGGTAGGGGTGCTGGGGGCTCCACCTCTGGGGACATTTACATATGGGTTGAGTCCAGGTCAACAAATGACTTGGTTTAGAGTAGAATCTGACCTAAGCTAGAATTTCGTCATAGAGCGAATGGCTTGCTAATAAGGCTTGGACAGGCCCTACAAGGGGAGGCCACTGTTGGTCCCCCTGACTGTACCAGCAGCTCTAGGTGACACACACTTGGCAGAAGGGGAGTTGTCACACCCTCAGGTGGCGATTGTTGTCTTTGTCTGAAGGCCTGTAGCTCTGCCTCCCAGAACCCTTCTAGAAAATGACCTTGAGTATACTAATATCACTGCAAAGGCTGCACTTGATCCGTCCTGGCTGCAGGGTGTCTGGCGAGGCCATTTGACAGGTGTGTAGACTGAGACCAGCTGTGGCGAGGTGGTGTGTCTAAGGGGGCACAGCTTTGGAAGCGGCTGAACTGAGGCCACAAGCCCAGCCTTTTCATCCAGTTCTCTCATTCTCACTGAGGCCTGCCGCCGCCCCGAGAGTGGACCAGGTCAGGCTAGGTGGTCACTGGCTTTGGCAGTCTCCTGAGCACGTTCCCTGTTCACACGCGGACTGCGGGCTCGTGTTGCCCTGAGCTCAATGACTGATGGCTTTTACTTAGAAACTCTTCCGCTTGTGACCAGGTTTGTCGACTGAACAGGGACTCCCTCAAAAGTGGAAGATCTGTTGAGTGCCTGTGATTTGCATTTACCTTTATTAGCTCATCTCAGCCTTTCAACAACAGCGTGAGGTGGGTTAAATCCCCATTTTACAGATTAGAGTGCAGGCCTGGAGAGGGTAAAGGAAGGAGCCCAGAGTCACACAGCTGGTGAATAAATGGTGGCTTTCTAACGGGGGCGCTTGGATTCCCGAGTCCATTCTTTTTCCCTCTACGAAATGTTACTGCCTTAAAGAATTGAATGAAATTTCCACCTGTTCTTACGTTATTAGTGAGTTTAGTGTGTTTCAGGTGTTTGTATATCATCTTTTTTTTTCTACTGCTTTTTAAATAACATGTTTCCCAAGAAAAAAATCTGGCTCAGAGATGTGATCACAGTAGCCCCTAATTTTGACATTTAAGCATTGAACTCCTTAAATTCTTCCCGTTATAACTTTGTGCAAATTCTGCTTTTAGTTCTCTCCTAGAGCTCTTCTAAGCAAGGAAAAGGACTGTGTGTGAACTTTGCCCTCACTGATCACGTGGTCGTGAGCAGGGATTTCCCCCCTCTGGTTGCAAGTGAACTGTGAGACAGGACAAGAGTGAAGGTTGCCCTAGGTAAACAGGTAAACAGCATGTTCTGGTAGAAATGGGAAGCCCAGTGGAAGATTCCATTTCTGACAGAATGGGCCAGGTTTCTGGAACTCACCTTACCCCACTGCTCCCAGATCTTCCAGCTCCCCAAGGCAAAATAGTGATTAGAAAATTATAAAAGTTAGACCGTGCCTTTGTGAAAAATTGGTAAAAGAGAGAAGGTACAAATGTGAAAATAAATTTTTTCTCTAATCCCCTTGATAAGAACTCCCTATTAGAAGAACTAACCACTGTGATTAAGCTTCGGTGTCTTTGGCCGGTTACAGCATACATCTGTGCCTTTATGATTATATCATTCTACCTCTGCATACCCAAGTACCTTGTATAGATATGATAATTATCACTTAATTAATTGTAAGCAAATAATGAATTCAACACATTTTCCTTAAGTGCCTTGTTTGTGTCAGACACACAGGCATTGGACCTGGGGCTGTAGCCGTGAACCACACACCCTTGACCTTTCTTCCCGTTCTGTCTGTCTGTCTGTCGGGTTTGAAGTCAGACTTGAATGTATTTTTGCATGTTGCTTTTTTCTTAACATTATCCAAGAACATTTTCCACTTCTACTAAATAGGGAAATCCCACTAAAATATTAAAACAGGATTTAAAAAAAATAAAATATTAAAATGGGATTTTAATGGCTGGATTTTTTTTTTTTTTATGAACCCATAGCTTGTACCATAGTTTATTTAACCATTTACGTTTTCTTAAGAAATTTGTTGTTTGTTTGTTTTTTAAGATTTTATTTATTTATTTGAGAGAGAAAGAATGAGAGACAGAGAGCGTGAGAGAGAAGAGGATGAGAGGGAGAAGCGGACTCCCCGCTGAGCAGGGAGCCTGATGCGGGACTCGATCCCGGGACTCCAGGATCACGACCTGAGCTGAAGGCAGTCGCTTAACCAACTGAGCCACCCAGGCACCCCGAAATTTGTTGTTTCTTATTTTTCATTTTTGTTATTATATAAATAAGATTTTTTTAGTGTTCTTCTTATAATTCTTTATTGCTTTTTTATTATTATGAGTAAGTCTGTGATGACTGTCACTTGGGTATTGGGTGTTTGTCTTTGCCTTGAGTTAGGTCTCTCAGAGAACAACACAGAACTTCCCCTACCCCCTTCCCCCCTCCCTCCCCCCAGCCCAGCCTTTCTGAGAGGAACAGCTCTTTTTTGAGGTGAGGCTGAGCATCATCCATTTAGTTAAGTCCCCATCATTAAATGACTGCTTAGATAAACATTTGTAGGTGTTAACTGGTCCTGCAGGGGGTCTTTGAAGCTCCCACAGCTTCTGTTCCCTTTGAAGTTTCGGTTTTTTTGCCTGAGCCAAAAACCTCCGTGAGTCTCTTCTTGAGCAGGCCCCCTCAGCCTTCTTTCTCCTCACGCGGTGCGGCCTTCCCTGGGACCTTGGAATCTGCAGGCCTACCCCTCAGAGATGTCATTCTCTCAGCCAACTGTTCATCAGAGCCCCGGTTCTGTTTTCCCAGTGGTTGCTGATACCATGGCGCAGGGGAGGTGAGTTGGGGCAGGTCGCTTGAGCTCTGGGCATCCGGTTAAGGTCTGGACTCTTAAGTGCGAAGGAGGCACTCGTCTAAGTGATTGACAAAGCGAGACCAGAAGCACAGCAAACAGACGGTTTATGCTTCGTTATGTTCAGGGCTTGCTTCGCATCTCATTGCTCTGAGCAGTAAGGGCCATGTGTCAGGATACACGTCCTCGCTTTGTGTGCCCTCTAGTCTTCTTGGAAAACCTTTAGAAGACAGCCTGTGACCCCGGGCCGAGGAAGGAAGTGACCCCCACAGATTCCTGGACGAGGTGCTTAGCCTCTGCCTCAGTTTCCACATCCTCAAGTAGAGATCCTGACACTCACCTCACAGGGTCGTGAAGGGGTTGTGATGAGGTGGCGCGTATGAACATTCCTTATAAATGCCTATGTGTTCTACAGGGTGGTGTAATTATTAAAAACCGTCTTCCTGCTTTCTTCTAGTCAACCACAGTGGTTTGCTTATTTCATAACTTGACTCTTCTTAACGAAGCCACAGAAATAACTGTTCCTCTCTTCCTTGGTGCCTAATCCCCAGGAAATTGTGGTCGGGACCGGGGAAGCAGGGCTCTCGTGTCCCTCGGCTGTGGAAAGATCTACAAGGGGCCTTCAAGTTGGAGCTTGCAGGTGGCCTGGGGCAGGGAGAGGGTGGCCTGTTGGGGCAGTCAGGCACTTCCCTGACTCCGTATCCTTCATGATCCCTGGTTCGCTGCTCTAAGAACGCAGCTTCCCGTTTTTGCAGTGGACTTGTGCCCCCTCACCCGTGGAGGGTGACATCGGGAGGGACTTGTATGAATGGAGCTCAGCTCATCGGTATCCTCCCTTGGGCTGTTTCTCGGCAGGCCCCCAGGTGACAAAAAGCAGAAAATTACTCAGGCCACTTGAAGTCACAGGATTTATTTGAGGAGATGTGGAACAGAACACTGATCTGGAAGTGCCCCAGCAGGTTCTCAGAACTCAGCACAATACCTTTCTTCCCACTCTGGGCCTTCATATCTCCCTTGACTGGTACCACTGTCCCTGTGCGTGTCTACCAGCTACTGCCCAGTCTTTTCTTTCTTTTTTTTTTTTTTTAAGATTTTTTTATTTATTCATTTGAGACACAGAGATACAGAGAGAGAGAGAGAGAGGGAGAGAGCATGAGCAGGGAGAGAGGCAGAGGGAGAGGGAGAAGCAGGCTCCCTGCTGAGCAGGAAGCCTGATGCGGGGCTCCATCCCAGGACGCTGGGATCATGACCTGAACCGAAGGCAGACGCTTAACCATCTGAGCCACCCAGGCGCCCCCTGCCCAGTCTTTTCTGACCACTCCTGTCGGGGCCCTGGAGGCGCCCAGCCTGATTGACTTTACTGGCCACCGTTACTCCTTCTGGGGGGAGCCGTTCACAGAACACATCTTGGGGATGGTGGTGGTCTCATCAGTTAAAAGATTGCCCCGCCAGTCTGCCGCTCTTGATTTAGTTGGCCATCCTTTTGCAGAGAACAGCCTGAAGTTGCTTCCTGGATCAGGGGCCTGTGGTTAGGGGAAGTTGGCTGTGGCAGGCACTGATGAAGCCATATCCTGTTGGCATGACATATTAGAGCCCGGTTGATGGTGACGATAATAGCAATAGCAGCTAATATTGCTTAAGAGCGTTCTGTGTGCCTGGTCCTGGGCAGTATCTTCTTCAATCTTTCTGTCCACCCTAGCAGGAAGAGCTGCATTCTAGGTGCATAACTGAGACAGAGGATCTTTACAGGTGACTCACGTAAGAGCACACGGCTGGGATCTGAACCAGGCCCGGCCTGGCAGCTGGACCTGCACTCTTCCCCACGGCAGGCCCCCGACGGTCTCTGCAAGCTGGACTGGGTGTCCCGAAGACCCCACACTCACCAACAATACTGTCGTGGACTGAGGAGCACTCGGACTTCTCCCCTAGTATTTATTTAATCTTACTGTAGAGGGACAATTTTTTTTTTTTAATTTCAATTCAATTAGCCAACATAGAGTACACCATTCGTTTCAGATGTCGTGTTCCATGATGTCTCAGTCGCTTAGAACACCCAGTGCTCATCGCGTCCCATGCTGTAGACAGTTCTCACCCGTTTGGTGATCTGGTTTCTCAGCCCACAGTAGATTAGCAGCAGTAAATCTGAAAGGAGGGGACTCCTGCAGACAGATCTAGGAAGAAGGGATCCCTGGCCACCTGGATGGGAGGAAGTAGGCCAGGAAATGGTGACATGTCATGCCCAGAAGAGGTAAAGAAGCATTGCAGTCTGCGAGCAGCCGGCCCAGTGCCCGGGAGCGTGTCCTACAGCGTCTTGGGGGGTGTGCCCGGCGCCCCACCGCCTAGTGCCTTGCCTGTCACGGCCAGAGCTTCCGTAAATATCTGATGAACTGCAGGACAGTACAGGGCTGACCGCGAGCCATCGTTTGTGGACCCTGCCCTTTGTTCAAGAAAGTAGATGAACAAGGAATGCATTTTGTAACTTTTTTAACCCCGATGGTTAGAATAAAAATCGTTCCCTGCTCCTAAGCATAAGGTCTCCATTTGAAAACTTGTCTGCCAAGCTCAGCAAGTTCCCCAAGGGCTCTAGACACCTGGGGTGTCCTCTGAGCTAGCACTGGATTTCTGATGTTTGTTGCTAACTCAGATTTCTTGGGTTTCATGACACATACCAGGACTTTAAAGTTACAAGAAATGAAAAGTTTCCTGGTATTGTGGTGTGGGCCTATGACGCGAGCTACTCCTGATTGACTAAGACCCAGAATGACTTGGCCGTGGGCTCAGGTGAGAGAGTGGCCCTGGGCCAGGGCTGGCCAGCTTGCCCCGGGCATGGCACATGGAGGTTGGGGATTGCAGAAGGGAGGTGCCCAGGAGAGGGGAGGGGGCATCAAGACTGTTGCTTAGGGGTCGTCCTGGCAGGCGTGTTGGAGCATATAACCTTAGCTTGCTTTGCTTTTTTCCCCACAATCTTGGGGGTGCCCAGAATGGGAACTGATGGGTGGAGGTATAAAATGGATTTCACACTTGCTACATACATCTAGCACCCTGACAGATGGGTGGAAATCATCCACAGCACCACCGACAAAACAGTATGACCACGCCACCACCTTAGCTGAACTTGCCTTGGAGGCTTCCCATAGTTCATTCACATGATAATCAAGGTGGGGTTGGTCCAGTTCTGCGTGCCTGTCCATCCCCAGCCCCATGGCAGAGCCCCATTCCTCCTTACTTTCCCCACATACCCTCTTCTGCCTTTCTGGAAAAGCCGCCCCCCTGCTCTGTTTTTCTTCTTCCAAAGTCTGGGTCAGAATAATGTGTTCTAATAGAACATGTGATACTTGGTTGCAGCTATGGTTTTATATTCATTTAACTATTTATTTTTCTCTTTCCTAAGTAGATTGTATAGGCCCTGAGGGGAGGATTCACGTTGGTTTTTCATTACTTTCCTCAACAAATACGTACTGAGCACCTACTGTGTGCCGGCCCTGGGGATTCAGCAGTGAACAAGACATCCCAGCCCTCTAGGTGCTCACTGTCTTTGCCCCCAGCAGTGGCATGGGTTAGAAGGTGCTAGATGCTGTGGAGAAAAGCAGGGCATGGAATGGGGTAAGGCAGTGGATCTCAACCTGGGGAGTTTCTGAAAATGGGGCCTGGGCCCTACTTGTAGCCAGGCCAACCCTCTAGGGTTGAAGTTCCAGGCTTTTAAAAAGCTCACTAGGTAATTTGGGGGCACCGTGAGAGTGGGAGTGAGGGAGGGTTTTGAGTGTTAAATATGGGGGGAAGGAGAGCCTCGTTGGGGAAGTGACATTGAGCTCACCTTGTGTCTTCACAGCCGAGCACCACGTCTGACCCACCCATACCAGGCACTCAGATTTTGTTGGGTACATGAAAACAACTTCTATTTATTTAACCGATGGAAATATTACCACAGCTGGCTGGGTGTTCAAAGTACGGATTCTCTAGTTGAAATGCTCTGGTAGACAGCACAGACCTCCCCACGCGCCCTCCGGCTTTATTGGATCACTTGCTGATTCACCCAGAGTTTCTTTTCATTTTCATTTTCTTTTAATTTTTAGAAAAAAAAATACTTTAAGTCATCTCTACGCCCCACGTGGGGCTCAAACTCATGACCCAGTGATCAAGAGCCACATGCTCAGCCAAATGAGCCAGCCAGGTGCCCCTTTCATTTTCTTTTTCTTCCAATGAACTTTTTAACCCCCGAGGTAGTTTTTTTTCTTTTCCCTTTCCTTTCCCTTCCCTTCCCTTCCCTTCCCTTCCCTTCCCTTCCCTTCCCTTCCCTTCCCTTCCCTTCCCTCCCCTCCCCTCCCCTCCCCTGCCCTCCCCTGCCCTCCCCTCCCTTTCTTTTTACAGTTCTTTTGGATAAGAGCATCAGTGAAACCAAATTAAAATGAACTGAGGGGGTTTGCTGCATAATACGAACCCAAAGAATTTATTGCTGTAGGAGAAACCATTATGGCCTTTTTATTATTTAATTTTAACAGTCTGTAGGTATTGGGACTTTCTGTCCCTCCTTCATTGCAATTTTTCTTCCTAATAGTTGGTCGAATACAACTTTTGGCTTGCGTTTTTTTGCTCGGGTTACATCGAAATTCTGTTAACTGCTACTGAAGCATTGCCCCAGAGTATATAATAACATAGTGCTTAATTGAGCTATCAGGCTCCTAATGAATTCATACCGAGATTTATCATTTAATTAAAGAGCAAAGGGGAAAAAAAGGAAAGGGAAGGTGTACCATTGTTTCTCCCACTGGCTTCCATTTCCTGCATTTAAAATCTCCTGGCTTGTTTGTGTTCGCTTGTCTACGGGAGATGGCATACAAGTGCTCAAGGTGTGTGGATAAAATGGAGGATGCACTGTATCGCAATTACTTCTAATAGATCTTAAAAATTGATTCAGATTTGGTGGCAGTTGTACGGTGCTTGATTAAATATGAATTATGTTTTATGTTTTTTACAAAGCTCGGTGAGGTCATTCTCCAAAATTATTTCTAGGTCTGTATATGTAAGCCAGTCTGAAAATCTAATCACAGGGAATCTGCTAACTGAAATGCTTTGGCTTTACTGAGAGGCAGAGAATACATTTTTCTTGAGAACACCATATCTTATATGCTGCATGCTCCTTTAAAATTCACACTGCGTTAAAAAAGCTACCTTTAAGCAACACCTTTCATGATAACTGCATTTTTAAGTGTGCAAGTGTAATGTTGCCAACAGGTAAATGTAGGGCAGTCTTGTATTGATTCAAAGAGTGGAAATGCTTAATATTTTCTGTATTTAGGTGAGTTATATTACATGTTTGTTTTTTTTTTAAAGAACGGTATTTTATGTTAAGATAAAACTTAGGTACCCCGCAGTATAGTTGGAAGACAGTAGTATTTTCCTATACTTACTTTTGATTTAGCCATGTATAAGAAGTAATCCAAGTGGGATAAAAGGATTAAATATCAGAAGAAATCCTTTTTTTTTTTAAATTGAGATATAATTGACATTTAACACTGTATTAGTTTTAGGTGTACACCATAATGATTTGATGTATAGCAATTTTTTTTCTTGTGACGAGAATTTTTAAGATCTTTCTCAGCAGCTTTCCAGGATACAATACAGTATCGTTAACAATAGTCAACATGCTGTATATTGCATCCTTGGGACTTTTTTGTCTTATAACTGGAAGCTTTTACCTTAGACCCCCTTCCCCATTTTGCCTGTCTCCTACCCCATCTGTGGTGACCACCAATCTGTTCTCTGTATCTCTGTTTTTTTTTTGTTTTTTTTTTTAGATTCTACATGTAAGTGAGATAATACAGTATTTGTCTTTCTCTGTCTCGCATCTTTTACTCAGCATAATGCTGTCAAGGTCCTTCTGTGTTGTTGCAAATGGCAAGATTTTCTTCTTTTTTAAGGCTGAATAATATTCCACTGTATATCGCTACCACATTTTCTTTATCCATTCATGTGTCAGTGGGCACTTAGGTTGTTTCCATGTCTTGACTATTGTAAATAAGGCTATGAGAATAAATCTTAAGTTTCTATAAAAATAAGCTAAGAAATGAGCATCCTTAAATTCAAAGTACAAAGTAGATAGTCTGTGGGAGAATTGATGCCTGCTTCAGCCTCCTTGGGCCTCAGTTTCCCTCATCTGGTTTTCCTGCACAGAGACGTAGGAGCTCATTGCTGATTGTGACTACTGTGCACGTACGTTTATGTCTGTATGTTTGTCATATGTTTGTCTGAGGAGACAAGCTTGGTGTCAATCATGGCATCAGGTGGTTTTGTCTGGAGGGCAGAGCAATAAGATCATGGAAATGACCTTAAAGATTCAGTGTAACTCTTGCATTATATAGATAAGAAAACAGAGACCCAGGGATGTTAGGCAATTTGCCCAAGGTCATGTAGCCAGTTGTGACAGAGTCAGGAATGGACATACATCTCTTGACTTGCAGCCAAGTGTCACTATGAAACCTTGGGTGACTTTCTTCTCTGCTTCAGTTTTTGCACTGGTAACATGGGAATAGTGGTAATTTCCACCTCATGGTGTTGTTCCTATGAGGAGTACATGAGTAACATTATACACCCTATGCTCAGAAGGGTGCTGGGTACACAGTAAGCGCTCCATCAATAACCACCGTTAACCATTGTCATTAATCTGATCCATTAAAATGCCTTCGACTTTTATCATTTCAGACTTAGCATTTGTGTGTGTTTGTCATTGTTTTCATTTCACTTCTTTTATTTGACCTGTTTACAGCTCATTATAATGGTAGTGTGCCATCTGATACAGTAGCTTGCCAGTCATATAGACGCTCAAGGTGGTTTGGCAAGTGCCCAGAATTCCAGCCACCTGTTGTAACTATTGCCAACATACAGTAGATTTTCATTTCTGGGAGGGTGTTCAACCAAGAGTCCAAGTCATTAGTATGACTTTGTGTCTTTAAAAAAATTCTTTCTCCTTTTACAGAAGTATTCTGTTTCCCACTTGTTCTGTGAAGTGGAGCAATCACATGGGTCTTCTTGTCCCTGCCTCTTGAAAATGCATTAAAACAGTGGCAGATGTGCCACTGGGATCACCTGAAATGGCTTTCTGAGAGAAACCTGTGCCAGATAGAGAAGATAAAACTAGTTGTTGTTGTTTTTTTTCCTCCAGCAATTCAAGTAGCCAAGAGAGTGATCCCATCATGATGGGGTACTTAGCAAGTCAGGAAGCAATAGCAATGAGTAACTTTCTGCTTCCCACAATTTGCATGGCTATTAACAATTGATGACTCTTCCTTGAGGATAGAATTACCAGCGGCAGCGATGCCTGTCCTTGACGGTAAACTTCTAATGGCGGTCCCGGTCAACATTAGGGAGGAAACTGTAGCCTGTGTTTTGAAGATCTGGGAGGGTTCGGACACAGTATAACTTACATTTTCATCCTTTCTCCCAGGGGACACAGCTGCAGTTGATCCACAAACACATTGTAAGAGCTTTTCCATAATGCCATTTTTGCCACCAGATCCAGATGTGATCTGATTCCTACTGGATTCCACACGGTAGCAGCCCTTGCTGTGATTGGGATATACCATGGGTGACATCCTGTCCCTCGGAACTTCATCATATCAAAACAAACAAACAAACGAACGTGTTAGAATGGTTTATATTCTTGTTGAAGATCACAGAATCACATAGAGAGTTCTCTAACAACAGCTTTTGAAAAAGCGACTCTGGCGAATGGTTCACTAAGTATAAGTAAAAGCAAGACCTTCCTGGCCTCATCCCAAGTTTGATATTGCTTAGTCCCAAAGAGCAGGCATATATTTTATGCACAATGGTGACCGTAGGCCTGTATTTGTATATGGAATAAATATTCAAAATCCAAATTTTCTTTTTCCGGGAAACATTCCTGAGTCAGGTGTTGGATATTATTTTCTGCCAAGAATCACGGTACTGTTTTTAAAAATACTACTTTTTTCGTACCCCCTTTCCTTGTCCCAGTGTCTTCTTATCCCTTCTCCACAAAATAAAAACTGCTTTTCTTTCTCCCAGTAAGGGGACTTGTCGATTCAGGTAGCAGAGAGATAAACAATAGCGTATTGTATTTCCAATTAACTCATTTAATTAGATGAGGTGAATTAATTGGATTTTTTTGACATGTCTCTGAAAATCTAAAATACTCGCTTTTGGATTTCCCAGGTAGGGTGGCTTGGGCGCTTTGTAACTTTGCTCCTATGGAGGACCTGGTGTAAGACCTATCATTTGAAGGCCGTCATTTGAGTTCCCCTTGGGGGTATAAAAATGGTCTAGTGATTTTTCAGATAGCAGAGCATAAATCAGCAGGCTGTTTGGCCTGCCCTTCAGTCCAGGGCTTTCTCTGGTTATCACCAACCTCATCAACAGAAGGCTTGATTAAGCATTTCTCTGTCCACGCGGGGCAGGTGAGATGATCATCTAAGGGACTCTCTGAAGTTTTTCTCCCCCCATTCCCATTCTCTCACCCTATATAATTTCAGGGGTCTGGGCATGCAGGCTTTGAGGGTCCTTCTTCTATCCTGTTATGACAGGGCCTGGAGAAATTCTAGAATTTAGACCGGGGCAGTTTTAAACCTTATGTCATTCTCCCTTGCATTATAATTATTTAGTTTTTATCTCTCTGGTTTTATATACCTTACAGGGTAAAGCCGGCTCCTTCTCCTCTGTACTCTAGAGTTCACCCCCATCCCCACCCCCGATGGCAGCCATTTGCTTGACAGTGTCTAGTAAATGTCACTGTGTTTGATTAGCTTGTCATCCTCCTTTCTTTAAGTCTAGAAATTACTGAACCAAAACAGATGGAGGAAAGACTATGGTATATTTTGGAATCCTTCATCTTCATTTAAAGTTTTCTTTAGCATATGTCTTTTTCAAACACAATCAAGAGGGCCAGCTCCCCCCCCCCACCAAAAAAAATTGGGATCAAAGTATACAGCACCTCCGTTCATGGTGGAAAAATGCAGCCGATAGACTCTCTCTACCATTTGCCTCTAAATAGTTTTTAATCACAAAGATTTTGGGATGTTTCACACTTTATATTCTACTTCGAATCAAGTTGGTAAGTCCACTGTAAGTTATAAGTTGGTAGTAGTCGGATATAAATCAGGTCATCATCCTGAATGTCAGTCAGCTCCAGGAGAACAGAGATGGTGTGTATTTCTTTCTTTCTTTTTTTTTTTTTTTTTTAGATTTTATTTATTTATTTGCTAGAGAGAGCATAGGCGAGAGAGTGAGCGAGAGTACAAGCAGGGGGAGCTGCAGGCAGAGGGAGAAGCAGGCTCCCTGCTGAGCAAGGAGCCCTATGCAGGACTCAATCCCAGGACCCTGGGATCATGACCTGAGCTGAAGGCAGCCGTTTAACGACTGAGCCACCCAGGTGTCCCGGTGTGTATTTCTTTTTAATCTGTTTCCCTGGTATCAGCACAGTGCTGAGCGGCTCGTAGATCCTCAAGAAATACTTGTCGATTGAGTGTCTTTTGGTCATGGTGGCCTGTTAGTGCCGAATAAAAGACTCGTGGAACTGAATTATTTGAATTCTTTAATTTTGTTTGGAATCAACGACCCAAAGGGGATGTCGGATAGGAAAATATGTTTAGAAGAATTTGTCCTTTCCACAGCAACCCCCCCGCCCCACCTTGAGGTTCAACCTAGGAGTGGAATTAGAGATTCACCAACATCAGATGATGATTTGTGGCTTTGCAATAACCTGTATTTTGACTGTCAGTTTAGCTGTGAGTAGGTTCCTGATCATAATTCTGTAATATCCCTAACAGCCTGCTTTATGGAGCTTGAAGTGCATTGTATTACCTAGGATGGGCCTCAGTTCTTGGCCAGGTATCCTTTCTGTTGTTCAAAGCTTGCCTCCTTTTGGGGAGCAGGCTGAGAGAGTGAAGTCATTGCAGAGAATTGTGGTAGATCCGGGCAACTCCTCCATGAAAGGACCGGCCGTTCAGTCCTTGGTGCTTTGAGTGCTCCCTCCAAGGAAGGGACCGACAGCATTGTCAGGAACAGAGCCTCAGTCCTCCTGTCTGATAAATGGCACACCAGCCTGCCGTGCTCAGCCAACCACGTGTGGTGCAGTCATCTCTCCTGGACTCTAATCCCGTGGCATAAACCTTACCGAGGAAGTCCAGGGATACAGTTCTGTGGCCTTACCCATCATCCACAGCCATCCATCATGGCTTCCTACAAGCTGGCTTGAGCTTCCTGGTTCATCCCTAGGCACTTCATTCTTCTTTACAGGCCTTCAGATGACGCTTCTGGGCGGGGCAGCACCTGCCATCTCCCACTACCACTCACAAGGATGGATTTTTTTTTTTACCACTCCTCTTTTCCCTGAGGTGCTCTCTGGCTGTTATCAGGGAACCATCAGACGCACTTTGTGGCTGTTCTGAAAGCCCTCCCCCCAGCTGGAGTCACACCACCTACACTGTACTTCTTCCTTTTTGTTACCTTTTTTTTTTTTTTTAATAACAAACTCTTCCTCCCTCCTGTGAAGGTTGTGCATGCCCAAGCGCATGTACACACACACACACACACACACACACTCTCTCTCTCTCTTCCTGTCCCGGCTCCCCCTCATACTGCGTCAGGCCTCCTCCTGCCATTCAAGTCAAGCTCTTCTAGCTTCTAAGAGTTCTCATCTTGGAAACTCAATTTTACATTTAACTTTGAAGAGAGAGCCACCCAAGGGTTACAGCATAAACCACAATCTGGTGATGTTTTGGAAAAAAATATTCTTTTAGAATTCAGGTTACAGGTTGTAGAAGTCATACTTGAGCATTGTTCCAAGTTCAAGTATTACAGAAAGTGAAAGTTACCTGTAATATATCCTCCATTTACTACTTTTATATTTATATATAGTTCTCTTTTCTAATTTCCTATCTTATTCACTTACTTATATATCAAGCACCCATGTCCGTACATATAGATCTCTCACTTTAACAGCTGAAGGTATTCTCTTGTGAAAATAATCCTTTGATTACATTATAATAGAGTGTAAAGTGCATCTGACTACTGACCAGTCTGTTTTCCTGTATATTCACCCCCAGTTCTTGGTCAGAATGAGGGGTAGTCCAAGTTGTTTTTGTTTGTTTGTTTTTTAGCAAAATGAGTTTTTCTGAGGGATAACTAGTTTAAATGCTTTGATTTCTCAGTTTCCCACACCTGTTAAAAAATCTATTTTAAGGGCTAAAAAAGGCTTAGGATTTTAATTGTT
Source organism: Mirounga leonina (assembly GCF_011800145.1). Classification (NCBI taxonomy): domain Eukaryota; kingdom Metazoa; phylum Chordata; class Mammalia; order Carnivora; family Phocidae; genus Mirounga; species Mirounga leonina. The sequence goes on along the minus strand of NW_023270415.1, from coordinate 61,569,255 downwards.
TTTTTAGATATAAAAAATCATATACAGTTTATTTTTTTTCCAGTTAACCAAGAGACCAAAGTCCACTCTAGTAAAGACTCAGTCTCCTGTAGAGGAAGAATCGGAAAGCTTTGCCTCCATCAGGACAACTGAGATTCGAAGCACAGGTCGTGGAAGTTGGGGTGTGACCCCTTCCATAAGTGTGATTGGGAAAAGGTTTGTCGATGCTCTTTGTGGAAAGTTGGTAGCCAGATACAGTTGCAAGCTGTTTCACATTACTTCACATAGTGCTTTCAAAGTGTCTGTTTATTGTCCCTCTTGGGCACTAGCGCGTGCAAATCAGGACTGGCTGGATGAGAGTGAGTCTAGCACAAGGGCAGACAGTGGGTCTCACTCTGATTTCATCAAACGCCAACAAGAAAACAAAAGCAAAGGTGGAGAACAGTTAAAGAAGGAGACCACAGTTTCCTCATTTGGGGACCAAAATGCTGGGTGCTGAATTTTCACTTTCCGATTAGAACTGGCAGTTGAACAGATAATGATTTATTTCTGAGGTTGTGTGTCCATTGCTGCAAGAATGATACAGACAGGAAGCTGTCAAATTTTAGTTTGTTCCTTTTCTCTGTCTCCCCCCACTTTTTTTTTTTTTTTTTAAGCACGGCTGTATGAATCCGATATTGGCCACTGTCTGACATGTCCTTCTGTGGTGTTTGCAGATCAAGTCTGCCAGAGATCACCATGCCAGAAAGAACCATGCCAGAAATCACTTTGCATTTTTCTGATGGAGCAGAAATGAACCTGGTTCATTCCATCTCAACAGCTTTACCCAGAGGGCTCAGCATGGACCACTGGTTTCATAAAAGAGGGTTAATGTGGAGTCTGGTTCAATATGGTGGCATTAAAACCTCCAGGTTTTATATTTCCATGAACATTGGCCTTAATTTTCCTCCAAACGAGTCTGTGGTAACATTGTTTTGAGCATCCCTTGCTGATTTCAACTCCCAAGTAATAAGCCTGGGAATGTCCTCTTTCTCAGCTCAGCAGGAGAAGAAGGGGTATTCCACAATTGTGTTCGATACATTTAGTTTCTACCTGCTGGCTTCAAACAGTATTAATTTTTATGTGCTCATTATGTATTGTGTTTAATTAAAAGCAGTTCTATTCGCAGAGGTACTTGTAGGATCTTTTCCCCCTGAAATGAATAAAACAAATAGGCATCTGGTATTTGTTTTGTATAACACAATCCCCATAAAATGAAGAGTAATAAAACATAATTATCTGTAAAGGCTTGTTTTATAAGCCTGAGAATGGGCTTGTTTCTACCAGGTTTTTAAATTCCACTCATACGATAAAGACTCTCTTTGTACATTAATCCATAACAGCAATAACAACAAAAGCTTCCCAATTACATGTGTGAATTCAACTTATCTTTTATTAAACAAATGGGTTTCCTTTTTTCTGTTATAGTGTGCATGATAAAAGTTTGTCATCACATTTCTTCTACACAAACACATTCTGTTCAGTGTAGCTTTAATTCTGATTTTTCCCTATAATTAAATTAATTATTTTTTAATTAAATTAATTAAACAATTTTGTAGTCCCTTATTGAATTTTTTAGATCTCAGACCACTCTGTGGATTCTAAAACCTTTCAGAAAAGTACACATCAAACTTTTGCATATGCTTTTATAAAGTTTGTAGGCATTCTGATTCTTGGTTAAAGGATCTGCTAATTATTTTAAAAAGTGTGCTTATCATCTGAAGCTAAGATTTTAGCTTTAGTGTATGAATATCTGATGAAAGAAATCTGGTTTTGTGGCATTGGATTTAATTTCAGGGTCGGGCTCCTTTCTAGGAATGGAGGAACCCTCTCATCTGAGAAAAAAAATAATTCAGAATGTGGGAAGTATAAAAATTATTAATTCAGCGGTGGATTTGCTGTCAGATTAGATGGCAGTGCCTACATCCCTGGGGGCTCCTGTTCCCAAGACCGTTTTTATTGTTTCTATCCAACGCCAGGCACGAGCCTTGAAGTGGCAAATTCATCCTCTGAGGTTGTGTGTCCATTGCTGCAAGAATAAAAGAAGCAGTAACAAAATCATGCAGCGCAGTATTTCACAATGACAGTTTTATGTGGTTGTGCGATGTTGCAGAGTCCCGTATGTGCTATCGACCCCTTTCTTTGGAATCAAAGCACAGGGTTTTTCTGGAGAAGGGAGGCTTCAGAAATAACGGAGTCTAACACAAAATTAAGCCCCTACATAGTTATCCCATTCTGTCTACTATTATACTAATTGCTTATAGGAAGTGGAAGTACATGTATGTAATATTTATATCCAGTTTGACTAGTGACTTCTAATTTTAGATTTCTGACCCTTTTTTTTACATTATCCTTTTGCATTGAAATCACACTGAAACATTTGTATTACTATGAATGCACGCTGAATTAAATAGACGTGGCTACTTGATCTCTCCCTTCATGTTGTTATCTGTTGGAGAATGAATAGCTGAAAATAAGAACATCAGTTCCTCATCCAAAGGGAGGCTGAATATTCCAATTGGTATGCTCTATTTGAAATACCATTTTTGAACATATTTGGCAACTTAAAGTGCCCAATTGAAAAGCACTGTAGAAAGAGGAAGTCTGTGGACGTGCAATTAGTCCTTGGGATTCAGAGCGTTTCCTTAATGTGTGGAAGGCCATTATATGAAATCACTGGACACCATAGCTTTATGCCAGGTTCTTCGAATGGAAGGCATTTTCAGGATGGGTTATTTCTGTACTCTTGCTCCTAAAATGGTTTACCTAAAGAGACTCCCAACTCCATAAAAGTACTGGTGGTGTGAAAAAAATTTGGTGGTGTGCTTTCATCAAATTTTAGGCAATTGATAACTGCAACTAGCCACCTAAGTGACAGGTAATCTTTATTATTACAAGAGTGCTTAAGTTCGCGGACTCTATTTTATTTGATTGGCAACCTCCTCCCACCTTTTATTTTATTTTCATGTTTTTCAAGAGATGAGGGTTGGGTGCTGGAGAATTTGCCAGATATTGTGCTGTTCCTTACTAAAAAATGAAGCCTTCCTGAGTAGAGCCAGATGAGCTGTATATTCTGAGATTATTTATAGTGTTTATGATAGAAAGACCAAAAACACTAAGCACTTAATAGCTTTCCTTATTTACAAGTCAGATTCATCTAAGGGGTATTATTCTTTTATTTTTCTGGTGCTTGAAATGCTCCTTTGAAATAGATTATCAGGGAGGATACACAGTGACACAAGATTTGTTGGCTATGGAAATGCAGAATGGATAAAGCTTTCCTTTCTTAATGCTCTGCAACAACCGAAAAAAGGTCCATTTTATTTAAGTAGAAACACTGCTTTTTGTCTAAGTGAAGTCACTCACACACACATATACCTAACATAGGATAGGTGAGTGTACGTGAACATGGGGCTCTTATTTCCCAATTATATAATAGATGCATTCCATTAAAGTTTGCAGTAAAATGAATGTCTATTAAGTGAATTATTTTTCCCTAGTGACTTCTGTAAAAATAGCACTGTCTTCCACTAGGCTGTGAATGTAGTATGTTCTCATGTTCGACTACCAGGAAAAAAGAATAGAAAGGAAACCCCCCCTTTTTTTAAAAGATTTTTATTTTTTTAAATTTATTTGACAGAGAGAGACACAGCGAGAGAGGGAACACAAGCAGGGGGGTGGGAGAGGGAGAAGCAGGCTTCCTGCTGAGCAGGGAGCCGGATGTGGGGCTCAATCCAGGACCCTGGGATCGTGACCTGCCCTGAAGGCAGACGCTTAACGACTGAGCCACCCAGGTGCCCCAGGAAAAACCCTTTAAATACCATAAATCTAAAGAAAACACGAGGCTTCTGATAAAGCTTCTAATGACACCCCAAATACTGCCTGTGGTAGTTAAGCTAGGGTATATGACTTTAATAACAAAATGGCAAATACACAATAGTATCGCAGCTCTGAAAGTGGTACTCACTTCCCTCACCCTTCTTCCCATTGTTCCCATGGGAGAGAGAACAGTCACCAAGGTTTTAGCAAGTAGGTTATTTTAATAGTCTCAGCATCCTGTCTCCATACTGTATAAACCTGACATCCAAGTTTTGTTTTGTCAACTTAAATATGTAAGTTGAAAATAACCTCTTTCTAAACATTTTGTCCTAACTCTTCATCAATTTGTTACAGTATCTTTGCAAGAGGAGTGTTCGCCATGTTATTTAATGCTCAGCAGTTGAAACATCCGCTCCCCTTTAGCAGTAAAGTCTTCTCCCCCGTTCTTTCAATTATCAGCTATTGTGAGGTGATGTGGATTGTCTGAGGTGCTGTGCTTTGGGTCCCCTGCCCAAATGCCTGATGTGTCTTAGGCACTAACCGTGTATCACAAAGGGGCTTTGCTTAACACATACTCTGTCCTCTCATCCTTCAAAAGCTCCATGTCTCCATTTTACAGATTTGGACAGTGAGGCTCAGACTTGCTAGATGATTTGCCTGGAGTCACTCAAAGAGTAAGAGGCAGAGTCGGCATTTGCCCTCCACTCAGATTGGGCTCTGGAACCTGGGCACTTACTTAATGCCATGGTCTCTGCCTGAGCTGTGTTTTCAGAGTCATCCGGGACTTTTCAAAACAGTGGTGAGTATAGACTCAGCATCTTGAGGAACTGGGCCCTGGGCATCTGGATCTTGAAGGTTTCTCAAGTGACCCCAGTGCTCGGTCAGGCAAGCCAGACAGTAACTGAATCCTGTCACATGCCCGGCTCAGTTTCTTGCTAGGTTGAGCTGCTGATTGATCTGATCCTCACCGTCTTTGAACCTGCATTCCAGTGAGGGAAATGCACGTGCACACAGCCAATCCTGAGCACGATGCATTAGGACAGGTGCTGCGGTGGTGTCTTAGTCTGTTCGGCTGCTATAACAAAATGCCACAGACCAGTGCCTTATAAACACCAGAAAGGAGTTTCTCACAGTTCTGGAGGCTGGCCGGCCGAGATCAGGGTGCCAGCACGATCGGGTTCTGATGAAGGGCTGCTTTGGGTCTGTAGCCTGCTGATTTCTCCCCGTGTCTTCACATAGCAGAAGGGGCGAGCCTCTTTTATAAAGGCCCGGATCCCATTCAGCAGGTTCATGCTTTAATCACCTCTCAAAGGTCGCCACCTCCTAATTCCATCATCTTGGGGATTAGGTTTCAACATACGAATTTGGGGTGGGGGGCTGGGCACAAACATTTAGACCGTAGCAGGAAATAGAGACTGTGTTCTGTAATAATTCTGATGAGGGGGCTTATGACGGAAGAGGCAGCATCTAGAACATAGTCACTTCAGCAAGTGCTATTTATTCTAGCTCCAAAGAGGTGTGGCATCTTTCCTCTGTAAACCCTACAATTAATCACAGAGAGCCTTGGTCCAGGTTCTCGTGAAGGTCCCAGTCAGGGATCTTGAATCTTCTCCGTTCAGTTTGTCTGGGACAGCTTGGGTGATAAGACCAGTCATTTTTCTATTTCTTCAATTTTCTCCTCAAACTAATGGGTATATTCCGTAGGGTCCACTTTAATGGGATTATTAGGTCAGGGATAAAGCACCAGCTCGGACTAAGCAGGCTTGGTTGTGATGGTGTTCTCTTTCACTCTTTTCTTCTTCTTTTTAAAGATTTTATTTACTTATTTGAGAGAGACAGCAAGAGAGCACAAGCAGGTGGAGGGGCAGAGGGAGAGGGAGAAGCCCCAGTGAGCGGGGAGCCTAATGCAGGGCTTGATCCCAGAACCCTGAGATCATGACCTGAGCTGAAGGCAGACCCTTAACCGACTCAGCCATCCAGGCACCCCTCACCCTTTTCTTCTTGAGACCCATTGAGCAAAAGCTATTGCTTGATTCCTGAGTTTAGAAAACCTCTGTTGAGCTGCTTGCTTCTGTTCTGGGCAGTGAGGACACCAGCATGAGAGTGGTTCTTAAGGAGCCAAGTAAACTTGTCTAGGTTAGGAAGACTGGTGTTGAGGTATCAGCTGAGGCATGGGCAGAAGACCTATCTATGTAATGATACTGGGATTTAGTTCTTGAATTCTTTATATTCAGAATATGAATCAAGTCCAGGCTGGCTTTGACAACCAGGATCATTCAACACTTACGGTGACTGTTGGGTGATTGGCCACATTTTAAGAAGATATATTCCTAACAGCTAGTAGGAGCAGTGGGGACCCGATGGAGGGTATTAAATAGTACGGTGTTCTCCATAAGTGTTCTTTAATTGTGAAAAGGACTGTTCTGTAGCTTTATTCATTCATGCATTGAAGATGCATTTATTAAGTGCTTTTTGTATGTCAGACTCATTGAGAAGTCTAAATTTTAAACTTGGTTCTTTGATCTCTTAAGTTTAGAGCTTAGCCAAAAGTTTCGTTATATCTCAAAGAAGAATTGTATCAAATTATGCTTAAAATGAGGGGAAACTCTGTCTCTCCATCCCCCCAACCCCCAGTTCTGCTATTTATTGGTCTTGTCAAACAGTTTTAGGAGGTATAAAAATTTCTTGAGCCAAAAGTACCCCACTCCACAGCATATCCTAGTAACATAGATTGAGAAGCTGATTAGAAGAGAAGTTTAATCATTACCATCGGCCTCACTGTTCTGAGATTTCGGGTTTCTTTCCCTTACCACAGACTTAATTCTTTCATCTGTTTTCAATTTCAGAAGAACTTTAGAATGAGTGAGGGAAATTAAAAGGAAGTTGGGAAGACCAGCAAAGATGTCATTGGTGGTGTGGATAGGGGTGACTTGTGACAAAGTTATTTGAAGTTGGATTTTAAAAAAAAAAGTGTGGTCAGCTCAGTGTGTAAGGCAGAAATGGTGTTTGGGGTCGCATTATCTGTGTTCAGAACTTTTTTTGTTATAGAGAACACTGGTACCCTACATTTTCTTAAATTAGCCCATCCTTTTCTTGCTAAAAGAAACTGTGGGCATCTGATAAAATATCCTCAACTATGACTTTATAGTGGTTTCATTTCTGGAGAGCTTTATTCACATTGGTGTGATTGAGGAAGAGTAGGCAGATCTTATGGGAAAATAAATGTAGAACTTTCCAAGTAATAAAGTCAGAAGGTTTCCAGTTGCAATCTTAAGGTGCTCTCTCTTGGCATCTAGTTTCAGAAATGCATTTTGCCCCCAGGTGTGAGTAACAGTGCTTCTTAGGACAACAGTGAGACTTACTCCATGAGAATTGTCCTTCTTGCCTTGTGCTATGGCACATGATATGGAGGTTTAGAAATAAACTCACCTCTGGACACAACAGTGTCTTAGTTAAGACATCTACTATTTTTAATACATTTTGTCTATTTTGGGCTTGCTGTGTTATCTTAGAGTGAGAAAAACCATCCACTTGCCTTGGTCTGAGGTCATATGTAGCCGCCACTTCTCTGTAATGGACTCGATGATGTTATGGGTTTAAAATAACTGAAAATTAACATTTCTTGTCCGCACGATAGTGGTTGCAGCCCTCTATCATTTTTAGGCTATTAATCACACTCCTCTTTTACGAGAAACTCCTGTCCTACCACCCCCTCCAGAAGTTAAATCTCATATTTTAATATGCCTAGGTAATGCCTGGCTCAAATCCTGTAATATTTTGTTTTGTCCTCTGCTTTTGTGATGGTGTTAAGACAAAGGCAAGTAGTGGAGGGGTTGGGTTGAAAGAGGAGAAGGAGGAGAAAATGGAGCAGTTGTAACCCCCCCAGGGGCAGGGTAGGAGATTGTTATTACATTAGTGGTAGGAGCGCTTCTCCAGAAAATATGATGGTACAATTATTTTTTTTTTAAACGTTTTATTTATTTATTCTTGAGAGTCAGAGAGACAGAGAGGCAGAGGCAGAGAGAGAGAAGCAGGCTCCCCGCCTAGCAGGGAGCCCGATGCAGGACTCGATCCCAGGACCCTGGGATTACGAACCCAGCCGAAGGCAGACGCCCAACCATCTGAGCCACCCAGGCGCCCATGATGGTACAATTAAATGGGGCTATTTTTAAAAGTATGTCAGCGTCAATTCATTAAGTCACAATGGCAATTTCTTTATGAGCCCCTTTGGTCTCTGTCCTCTTGTGACTCTGTATTTTCAGGGAGGTAGGGAAGTTCCACAGTTACTTAGATGCCCATTCTGTTACCCCTTCTTCGGGGGCTGGTTCTCTGATGAAAAGATTTTATAGAAGACCCCCCAAGTACCTGTTTGCATCTGCAGGCATCGGGAAGGAAAATGGGGACGATCTGGTACCACATTCCCAAGCACTCCTGACCTTGTAAGCAGGTACTAGGTAGAAGAAATCTGCTTGAGGGTACAACAAATGGAGTCTTGTGGAAGATTTTGGATGAGAACCTTTTTATTCTGCAAGAATACTGAATTCACATTTGGCAGGCTTGTGTAAAAAACTGCAAAAATGTTTCCATTTAGGAAAACAATGTGTTTTCAAGATCACTTGGAATCTGATTGCCTGCCTGGTTTAGTGAGAGCTTCAAGGCTTGAGTTGAGTGGGTAAGCATGTTTGACGTCAAACCGTGTAGTGGGGAGTCGGACCTGGCATCTCTGTCCCTGTCACTTAACTATGTAAGCCCCCACTTATTCATCAGGAAAATGAGGATTCTAGTATCTGTCTAATTCTTGTTGCTCTGTGAGATTAAACGAGATACCGGATGAAAAACATTCAGCACAGTGCTTGGCACAAGGGACCTGCCCTCTAAATATTAACTGGCTTTATTATCAATTTAATTTTAGGGCCAAAAAAACCCATAAGCCCCCCAAAACATAGCGATCTTATCTCTCTATTGAAGGGTAGGCCTATGAAGGAAGCTGAAGCCCAGAGAAATGATAGTGTTAATTAGTGATAGAGCCTGAATTAGGATCCACATCTTCTGACTTTTCCCTGGAGCATGGTGCTTCCCATAGTAGGGGGTTATTCTGCATTGTCTAAAGGTGGGTGTGCCCCTAAGAATTTTGCCTGGTTTCCTGGGCATCACATAGCTCGTAGGGGTCGTATGAACTTTTCCATTTGGCCTCAATACCTTCTCAACCCCTATTATTGTATATATGAGGTATGACTTTTATATATTTAAGAATGAATTTTTATGTATTTAAGAACCTCCATTGCCCTGGTTCTTTCGGTGGCAAAAATTTCTGCACTTTTGAAGGCATTGTCATTGTCTGAGTTTTCAACGAACTACCTTCAGAGAAAAATTCACAGTTTTTGATTATGCCTGAGGACCGCAGAACAGCATTTGAACTACAAGTGATAAAGAAGGGCAAGTATTTGATTAAAACCAATCTCCCTTAAAGACTAATGTTTGAGTCTCCATCTGACCTTCTTCAAGGGAACTTCGGTGTCTGCTGATGGCCAGGTCCAATTTATCGGGAGGTAAAAGAAAAGGCAATCATTTTCTTAATTCATTTATTAGCTTCCAGGCTTGATAGAGCCTTGATTGAATCTAAAAAATGGCATTAGATAATAGAAGAAGTTTAAGTGCTTAAGAAATATCTGACACGTCTCATACTTGCAGATTTCAGTATGGTATGAAGTTCTTATTGATAACAGGCAAGTGGCATTTATCAGTTGAGCAACTCAGGAAGCACAGATGCTTCAAACTGCTGGGGAGACATGCTCCGTACAATTTTCTGCATCGCTTTTGTGATTATCTGAGTTCTCTACCGAACGGACACAGACATTCCTATTTCCAGCTCAGATTCCGGCATTTGCTTTTTCCCGGTGCTCGGGCTGCCTCTGGCCTCACCTAGCCTGACTCTGTCGCTCACTTTTATGTCTTTGAAGACTTAGCTTCCTCCGCCCATCCCGGGCCAGGGGCCCCTCTTGCTGGGATTCTGTAGCACCCTGATTTTACCGCTTCTCCTGGCCCTGTGGTGCATGGTATTACAGGTGCATCGCAGTCCTCCAGTTAGTGGTCTCTCCTTCCAGTTACTCTGTGAGCTCTGTGAGGACAGGAACCCCTTTTGTCTTTTCATCCAGTGCCCAGCAGGGTGCCTGGAGGCAGAAGTGAATGTTCATTGAGTGAATGAATGAATCACTTTCTGCCAAAACCTGGCTTCTCTGAGCTTATATGCCCCGTAACCTTTTGTAAGTGAAACCATTTCTGTATAATTAGCCATTTATGCTCTTCTTTTCTCCTGAAGTAATTTTTTATTTTCCATGTAAATCTTGTTGTGCCCATTCCCCCCTCCCTTCCCCCCCACACCCATGTGGCTCATGCTTTTTCCTTTCTTTAAAAAAAAAATGTTTGGAGAGGTGTGAAGTACAAGATAGAATATAATGTGGGCTAAATCCAGGGCTATTCAACTTGACTAGACTCTTAAGCCTTCCAGAATATTGAGAAAGTAATTAGGGGGAAGGAAAGTGTTAGAAGAGATAGCTGCAGTTCTTTGTATGGGAAAGAATGTTTCTCCTTGGTGATGAGGTGGGCATTGTCACCCTTCTGAATAAATCTTAAGCAAAGTACAAAAACACCAGCAGGCGAGACAATGGCTGGCCCCTCTCCCTTTGGGATGGCGGTACCTTGTATGGGTAAGTTTAGAATTGGGTTTCCTGTTCAGGTTTTTGACGAGTCATAATGTTGAGTGGCAGGCTAACCTTTGAACTTTCTGTGTGTTTGACATCAAAAGGAATTCTGTGCTGTACCAAAAACCTTTTATGCAAGGAATTAATACTCTTAAGGTACAGAGGGAAATTAGCAGCAGATTTCGAGAGCGATGGTGGGAAAACTAGTATCTTTCATTTGCTTAGTTTTTTTGGACTATATTTTTGTTTTGTTTTGTTTTTTAAGATGGGAAGGTCACATTTCTCTAGTCCTTTGGTATATTGCTTCTAATACCCTTAAAATTATTTTTCTTATGCAAAATTGAATTTGATGAGAGGTTTTTGTTTTGTTTTGTTTTTTTGTTTTTGGTGACTTGAATATTCCCCTAATTCTCCAGTACATCTCCTTGTGTTAATTTTACTCATGAAAAAGTTTTCCCATGAGAGGCATGTTTTTAGTAACATTTTTATAGTATATGATACCTTTTATAGTAAAAACATGAATCTGTAAGTGTGTGCTTTTCGCATGACTTCTCTTTTAATGGAATTGAAAATCATGACTCATTTTGATAGCAAATTTTTGCACATAGTAGGTTCTTAATATTTGAATTGAATCCCCTATTTTTTGTATTCTCAAAGTCTAATGTGTTTCATTTTGTCTTTTACTGAGAGTTGTGGGGGTTTTTTGTTGGTTTTTTGTTTTTTTTTCTGTGCACATGTAGATGTTTGGTTTTTCTGTTCTTAATTTTTTTGTAACTAAATACATCCATTACTCAGTGTTTCCTACTTACGAATAAGAGTGATTTAAATCTTTCCTGCATGGCCTTATGTGATGTGTATTGTAACTGGAGGCCACCACTTGTTTGCCTTTATTTCTTTATTCGCCTTTCATTTTTAGAAGATGACTAACATATTTATTATGTAAAATGTCTTTCATGATGACCTTTGGGGCTGAGATTTTTAAAATTTTTTTCTAAAACGGTCTTGACCTAGGAAGGCTGATGATTAAAATTTTAAAATTAAGAATCTAGTCAAATGCCCCTCATTCTTTAACAAATAGTAAGTTATGTGAAGAAAGGGTTGGTAAGGGAACATGTAGAGTCACAATGACGTAAGGATGTAACAAATTTTGTTTTAAAACATGGGCAAGACTAAATCATAGTGTTTAGGGAAGCACACGGGTGATAAAACTATCTATAGAGATGCAAAATATTACTATTAAAAGTAGTCTATAAATATGTTGCCAATAGTATACAGAATGATCACTTAATTTATGACAGAAGCATTTTGGTATTTATAAATGTTTTTAATCTTTTAAGAAACTACAAATGAAATCAGATTATAGGCTGTAGGCACAGGTGTTAATTGTAGCTAATGTGAAAGTTCTGGGTTATTAATAAAAATGTAAGGAATAGTCTCTGAAGTATGGGCCTAGCAGGAATACTAAGTAGAAAGGTGGTTCTGTTTTTGTTTTTTTTTTAAACTGTGAAGTAAATTTATTGTCATTGTATTTGATATTTATTACCAGAGTCCCTATGTTAATTCTGGTTTTATTGCTTTTCAGAATAATTAAGATCTAAATCATCCGCTGAATCCTGCTTGATTTTCTGACTTCTTCCTTCATCCTACGAATACTATTGGTTACTTTCCCTGTGCCTTACCTTGTGCTGAGGCTACAGTGAGTAAATACCATAGGGTGACCCTGCTTTTAAGGATCTCCCGGGATGGGGCCTTGAATAGGAGGACTCATTATTTTTGCTGTAAAAGTTTATTGGGATCCATCCTACAATGCCGTTACTGCCATTACTATATATGGCTTTTCTTTTTTGGTTAAAATACACATTTTGCCCTGTTTTGTGGGAATTTATTTGCTCACGGTGGTCATCATTGAATCATTAGGGAGGCTTCTGAGCTTGATCCTAGGGGATTGTCCAAAGCCTAGTGGTGGTCTAGAAGGCATGAGAATGCATGCAGCCAGAGGCTCAGTGCTCACTGGTGTGTTCTTCCATGTACAGCAGAAGCCTGGGCATTCCTAGTGTACCCCCTTGAAAGACAGTTCATTGCCTCCTAGGAATTCTGGACATTGTGGGAATAATTTGTGTCCTTTATTTATTTATTTCCTTCCTTCCTTCCTTTTTAAAAAAGATTTTATTTACTTTTGTGAGAGAGACGTTATTTTTCAAAATAAAACCTAAAATGCACTTTTTGGAAGAAAAACGAACCTGTTTATTTCACTGCAACAGCTTGGACTTTTCCATGTGTTGGTTCCTTAATTGAAAATTCTGTCTGGAAACTGGTTTTCATTCTCCTTCCCTTCTCTCTAGTTTTTATTGGAACCTTGCTTTTGAAATATTTTAACAAACAAACCCCTGCCCCAAGTAAAATCTGTGTAAAGTCTTTTATTATTTTCATTATTATTCTGTTTTTATTTTACTATTAATCATTTTTGCTGTCTATATGAAGTCAAACAAAAATTACCATGTAATTTCCATGGGGTTACACAATTTTGGAATCCGAATACAAGATAAAAATAACTTCAGGAAATAATTGATTTTTCTAAAAGAAGTATCTCTGTCTCCAAAAGTTCTGTCAAATGTTCACTCAGCAGGCACTTTTTTTATAATAGTAGCTCACGTTTATTGAATATTTGCTCTGCACCCCACATTGGGCCTCCTGAGGAATCAACAAGGTACCCAAACTTCTTAAGCATGATGGTAAGTAAAGCCCTTGGCCTCCAACAGCTCAAAGATGGAGTGTGCGCCGTGGAGGGGACAGACAGGTGCAAGGGAGGAATACTTACCGAGTGTTAATAGAAGTGCACACAGAGATGCTGAGAGCAACAGAGACATGGAGACATTCTGAAAACTTTTTAATGTTTACATTTGTTGTTAAAACTCATGGAAGGCAGCCAGTGATATCTACATCCTCAGGAATGAAAGTACCCAAAGATTATAATGGACAGTGTTCAAAACTCCACAGTTGACACCATTCCCTTTCCCTTGTAGAATGGGAGAGTAAAGGGGAAAGTGAAATCTGTCCTGGAAACCTTGTCAGAGAGAATAGCTTTTACATTTAAAAGAAGCCAAGTTTGTGTTTTATGGGCTTTGAGATCATATAATCCTTGTAGTATTGACTGGTGACTTTTCTCTGAAGATTTTTTTGGAATTACTTTATGTTTGGTTTCAGAGATATGCTTCCCTCTCCCATAAATTATAATAATGGGAACATTTAGATCTTCCCCCAACCAAAAGCATAACCTTGGTTGTATTTATTTTCTTTTTTCAGTATATAAAATGTAAAAGAAAACAGAATAAGGCCCCCTGCAGTACAAATAACAACTTCTTCTTCCAAAGGAACTTATTTGTTTAAATAATGAGAAACTTGTGTCCTTAGTAACATTATTTAGTATATATTGTGCCTCCCAGTGTCTTCCTGACCCTTCCTGAAGGTGAATAAATTAGCTTCTCTTCCATTTGTAAAGCTAGAGTATGAGATGTGGGACACCGCACAACCAAGATTCCTAAAAGTACAGAGGCTTGGGTCAAGCCAGGCCTTGACGTTAGAATTTCCTGCCTCTGTCCTTCTTCAGGGGCAAATACTACACAGCCTGGTGTCTCAGAGCCCAAGATTTTGGGTGCTTTCTGAAAGGTCTTCTTGCAGATAACACTGGAAAGAGGTCTCAGATCAAAGATGATTGGACCTCCCGTTTTCTTTGTCAGGATAGATGATCTGTGTCAAGAATCAGGACCTGTGTTTAAGCTTGACTTCAAAACAATAACTTCTGTCAAATGTTAACCATGCCATAATATGTGAGGGGAAAAATTTTTATGAGAAAAATGGCCTTTAGGAGTGTGGGGTCATTGAAAACCTACTTTTTTTTTACTACTTATTGTAGTCACTGGAAATGAATAGGACTGGTATCCACACCTACTGGAATGGGTCTAAATCAAACCCGTGGCCAGCTCTGCTCTCCTGGATCCCAACCTCCTGTGGTCCAGATTTTCATATTCTTCTCAATTTGCCCCAGAGCGTGCTGTGACCCTCATCCATCTTTTTTGCATTTAACAAAGTTGTAAAGGGATTTATATGCTTTCCATTAGCCTTAGCAAAGCTGCTGTCATGAATATTTAATGGTGAGCACGGTTTGTTTTCTTTTTCTCTTTCCCAGCCTCGGTCCCCCCCCACCCCTCACCCCGGCTTAGGCAGCTAGAAGAAATGTAAATATCTCAGCCCTGCACCCCTGGCCCGGTCCCAAAGCAGCGCTGGGCTCTCTCAATTCAAAGCCTTGACCCCATAAGGCAAGGGTTTTTTTTTTTTTCTTTTTTCCTTTCTCTGCACCCTTTCCCCCTCCTCCCTGTCTTTCAGTTCCTCTTCCTGCAGGAGTTGGGGTTCCCTGGCACCGCGGCCCTCAGTGGCACAGGGACAGTCTCGCTTGGGGCTCTGCCTCCGCCGGGTGTCCGGAGCCCAGCGCCCGAGCTGCAGCCCAGCCACCCCAAGCAGCCCCGGACGGTCCTTTCCTTTGAACTTCACTGCAGCACAATAGCTGCCCTGCAACTTCGCTGGGGCTCCCTCAGATGCATTCCTGACCCTTCACGGGTCGCTGGTCCCTTTCTCTTTGCAACAGCAAAAAGGGTGAATGTCTGGGACACAAAATGACTTTTGAAGACACTGAAAGATTTACCGTGTCTAGAGCAACCTCTGAACTTTTGTGGTTGTTATCTCAGAAAAATGCACTTTTCCCATTGGTAGCTTAGACTCCCCCCCTTCTCCCCCCTCCCTCTCCTTGTCCCTGCCTTTACTGTGGATTTTCTCCACCTCTGTCCCACCTCTCCTCACCTCCAATCCGGCTCTCCCTTTCTCCTTTGAGCCTGGTCTACTCCTGGGCTGGAGGATTCTACAGGTGAGGATGGGAGGGGACTGAGGGGCCTAATCCTTAACTGAAGGGCAAGGTTAAGCGCAGGAAAGCCTCCCTCCCCATTGAAGTCAAACTTGTTTGAATGCCTGATCCCCAGGTACCTGCCCTGAAGGATTCCTTGAAAGGGAAGACAAGGAAATCCAAACAAAATGTTTAGCACGGTATTTGGCTGTAGGAATTGCTCATTAAATGTTATGTATATGTTATAATTAATATTATACACATTTACTCCTTTTTCTGAAATTCATCAATGTGGTCTCAAAAATTCACATGGGTTCTAAATCTCCCCCATTTAATTAATTATAGAGTGGAATACATGTTAGAGCAACTGAGCTGGATTCTTTTTTTTTTTTTTTTAATGTGTACAAACATAGCTTTTTTTTTTGCAGAGTTAAATGGAAAGCTAAGGAGCACGAACATGGATTTTCCTTTATTGGCTTCAGACTTTCCCTTTTTTCCATGTATCCTGGGTCTCTCTTCTACTTCCTTCCATCTGTTGGATCAGACTTTAGTCTCAGTTTCTTTTGGTGTGATTTTACCCACTAAGCACATTTTATAAAACTTCAAAAGTAGTATCTCTTCCTGATCCAGAATGCAAGGTATTGTGCTGGCACTTCTGCCAGTCTCCATCCCTCTCCCACTTCCTCTGCTTAAAACAGCAAAAAATACTGTGTCTCCTCCTACCTTTAATTGCAGACACTATTAAAAGATGTTGTCACATCACAGCAAACACCATGTCCCAAGTGAGATCTAATCCTATTACATTTCCCAGTGAAACTTATTGTAAATGTAGTAGTGAACCAGGCCTGTGTGTTAAGATTTATTTTGGGATATCAAGTGGCTATTTCTTATAGGAAAGAGTGAAAAAAAAAAATTGCTGCAGCTCGGAGAAAATCACCAAACAAATTTTATAGGAGTCTGAGTTAGCCCGCCCTTAGGCTTCTATAGTCGGATCATTCTGTTTGCCTGCCAGTGAGGATACCAGTAATAATTGTTAACCTGGTGAGCTCAGGGCACTAACCATAAGAACGCACATGGCTGTTGAAGGAACTGAATGGGAATGTGAGTAAGATTTATCTTCTGGGAGCCTATTCATCTGCAAATCCATAAAAACGTATAACAGGCCCTGGAAGTGAGTGGGTCCCTCTCTCTGAACGAATTATTTTTACCAGATCCTTCAGTGCTTATCTATCTATGATGAACGCCTACTGCTGTGTGCTTAATTGATGGGAGTGTTGTTTCATTTCTCTTTGGGTTACCTAAAATTAATCAGTTAGCGTGTGGGTAACCTTATCTCACTAATTCATAGTGTAGTTACAATCAGTGAAAATCTTGGAAAGATTTCTGCATGGGCTACTAATTAAACATCTCTATCCTGTTTGGTAGATTTTTTTTTTTTAAGATTTTTATTTATTTATTTAACACAGAGAGAGAGCACAAGTAGGCAGAGCGGCAGACAGAAGGAGAGGGAGAAGCAGGCTCTCTGCCGAGCAGGGAGCCCGATTTGGGGCTCGATCCCAGGACTCTGGGATCATGACCTGAGCCGAAGGCAGCCGCTCAACTGACTGAGCCACCCAGGCGCCCCCTGTTTGGTAGATTAACCACAACTTTTACATATTTCTATGTTAAATTCCTTTTTTGGTTTCTCTTTTTTTTTTTAGATTTTATTTATTTATTTGAGAGAGAGAGAGAGCGAGAGCGTGCGCGCACACACACGAGCTGGGGCAGAGGGAGAGGGAGAAGCAGACTCCTCATTGAGCAGGAAGCCCGATTCGGGGCTCTGGGATCATGACGTGAGCCAAAGGCAGACGCTTAACCCACTGAGCCACCCAGGCGCCCCTGTATTAAATTTCTTGTTAATGGATTTGGCCCCAAATTCCAGCTGATGAGATAGCTTTGTATTCTGCCCCTGAAATCTGTCAGATCATTCTCTCTCAGCTTCAGGCTTCCCTCAGATTTGGTAAACATGCACATGCCCCTGGTGTCTGTGATGGCTTTGTTGACAGACCAGCAGCAGGAAGAACTCTTTGGTGCATCTCTGTGGACCTGCTTGCTTTGAGTTGACTTAGACCCATTAGTAGGTCCCTTTGGGTCAGAGTTCCCACTGACAGTTTTCCCTCTCCATTTCTTCATCATGCTATGAGGCAGACTGGAAAGATCTTGTCAAGTGTTTTGCTAAAATCCTGACATACTTGTGAACAGATGTTGATATGATTAGGCTGGATGAACAGAAAACACGGATAGCCAGATCCGTTTCTCGAATAAACCAATTTCTACATTGCTTTTGATCTCATCCCGTTATGTTTCCTGTAAGTAAGACTTTGAGTGCAAATATTAATTGATGTTAAGTCAACAAGTACTGGGGGTCTGGTCACAGGGGACTAGGACAGACAGAGAGAGACAAAAGGGGGCCATGCCCTGGGGTAAGCCAGAGCCTTGCTGGGTCAGACAATGAGGTAACAGTGTAAGGTGATGTATAATGAAATGCTAAATTATGTGGAACAAATTATAGGTATTCTGGAATGGGAAAAATGACTTACATTTCTTACATCTTGAACGGGTTTCAAAATGGTTTCATGTAAGTCTGTCTTCTCTATTCTGAAGCTGTTCACTATCATTGAAACTTCCCTTTCTTGAAACAATGACAATTGTTAATATTTTCTGAGCACCTAGGATATGTCAGGGGACTAAGAACTGTACTGTTATCAACTATTTGACCTTCACCGCACACCTCTGAGGTGGATGTGATTTTTTTCTTCCTTTTACAGATGAGGAAATTCAGGTGGGCTGGCTAATCGTCCCTCAAAGTGAGCTCTGATTAATTCCTTCCTCTTTTTGCTGTGGTGGGCCTGCGGTTAGGGGAGCCAGGGAGAGGTGGTGTTGCATTCTGTGAAGAGAGCCTGGATTTGAATCCTGGCTTCTTTTTACCTACTTCCCTCTGTAGGCAGGACCTTGGGCAAGTTGCTTAACCTGTCAGAGCTTTTCAGCTGTAAAGTGCAGCAGGATTGTTTTAAGGATTTAAGTGCCTCCTGTGCAGTGGGTGCTCAGTGAGTGGGAACTGTTGCTGATTAAAAGTAATGATAAGAATATCATTATCACATTCTCCACCCAAAGAGACCTGTTAGAATTATACAGAAAAGGAACCTGTCGGTCTTGACAAGTTTTTAAAACCCCGGGGACCAAGTATAGCATTAGTCCTTTGTGGAACATTTGCCGAATGGATGGGTGGAAAGACAGAATAGGACAGGGACCAGGAGAGTTCCCGTAGCAAGCAGAAGCGCCATCCCCATTTTCCATTGGGGTTATTCTTTTCCTGACTCATCATTTATTAATTGAAACAGTCCCTTTCTGAGCCTTACCCTCCACCATTTTGTGATGGTAATGGTCACCACCTGACTTATTTTCTTTGGAAAACACAAGCAAACAAAGCTGTCTCTTTCTGTCATGGAGGTCTGAATAGTAAATACCCACAGCATCGTTACTCCTGCCTTGTCTTCCAGAGCGTAGTAGAGGGTGTTGTACCATCACGGTGTCGACACAAAAAACTATGCAGTTTTTGTTATTAACTCTGAAACTTCAGAGTTAAATCCAAACGAATGCTTTTATAACTGCTATGTGCAAATTCGTACGAATTCTATTTTATCACATATAAATAGCATACTAGAATCACCAGAACAGCATATTAATACATTGTCATTAGCAATCTATAAAAATGGCTCCTGAGCCCAGGTGCAGGCACAATTATTTATTCTTCAACTGTTTATTCAGTCCGAAGGAAGGGAATGCTGACAGACACTGCAGAATGCACTACCTACCAATTTACAATAATTGAATGACGGAATCATTTGCAGACTGAAGTAGCTTTTTATTGACACTATTTTTATTTACTTAAATTCTTACTTTCACAGCTTAACTGTGTTTACTACATCCACTTAGACGACCAAAATGAGAGCCTGTTTTGTTCATAAAAGCTACTTCAAAACAAATAAATTAGCATTTAGGCTGAAAGGGTCAGATCATAAATGGAAGCTTTAAAACAGTCTCAGGAACATTCAAATCACAGTCTTAATATTTTATATGGTTTTATATTTAGATTGGATATTTTATGTAAAGTCTTTTTTCCCTTTTTAGTGCTCACACCTCTTGAGATCCCTTTTCTAGCCGGGTGGGAGAGAAAGTTACACTAGGCTCCATTTGCAGTAAGTAATTTCAATTCAATATATGTCGGGAGATTACCAGAAAGTTCTTGCCCTTGTCTCTTTCTTCTCCACTTAACTGTATTGATAGGTGCTGTTCTGGTGATTCTAGTATGCTATTTATATGTGATAAAATAGAATTCGTACGAATTTGCACATAGCAGTTATAAAAGCATTCGTTTGGATTTAACTCTGAAGTTTCAGAGATTATTTATATTTATATTGATACTGGAATCCAAAAATTGAATCTTTTCCCAGATGGTATGCCTTTCTTCAGAGATCAGTTTTCAATTTTTCTTAAATCAGTTATTTTCAATTTTGAGTTTTCAACTCTTGGGTAATCCCCAGTTAATCCCACCTTCTGAGATTTCTGAAAGAAAAGTAACTTTAATTTACATTAATTTAAAAGATCTTTATGCCAAACTCTTAATTTATTTGAGTGGATTGACTACATAAACAAAAATCCTACAAGAGAGAGAGAACTTCCAGTGTTTTAGAGGTATTTTTTTGAAATAGCCATCATGCTTATCCTAGGTGTATGTGTGTGCATGCATTCATTTATGATACACACACACAGAAATTTATGATGTGCTTTTACAATCTTGGGTCTGTCAGAAGAAAGTAAAGTAAGTAAAATAAAAGGTTTTGAAAATATATTCCTGGAGTAAAAATATGTCATCAGTGTTATATTTCTGTATAAATTAAATTTGCTGAAGTTTAAAAATAATCCACATTTTTTATGGTTACTTTAAACTTGGACATAACCAGATACATCTGTTGACAATAGTAACAGTATAAAAGTGGTCACATTTTTTTGCTTCAAGCCTCATTCCCATGGATGAAGCGGGTATTCGAGGATAGCATCCAGTTCATGAAGAGGTTCCTGTCAGAATTAAATTAGCTAATATAGCACAAACCTTTCTAGTAGGCCTGGATGGCAGGTAGCCTGTACAGAAGGATTATTACTTATTACATTCCTAGAGGTAGGCTTCATGCTGGGTCTGACCATGAATCATTTCATAGTATTGTGCATGGTACAATACTATACAAAACAAAACCCTTGCAAATGCCCATGACATTGCTACAAAGTATCTTTCAACTCTTCTTGAGAAGCTATTTCCCGGAGGTTAAAGTTGGCCATCCAGATGACCTGTCTTGGTGTTCACTTGATTTCTGCAACACCTCTCAGCCGGTCCATCTCCACTAACTCTAAATCTGTCCTCCTGCCAAGTACACACTTGGCCACTTGCCACAACACCTTTTGCTTTATTTTCAGCTAAACAGGAGAATTCTATGATTTGCAAGAGGGAGAGAATGCTAGGTTTGCAATATTGGCCTCCAGCCGGAGTTCTGAGACAACCAGCCTAGAGAGGAGGAAATGGAATCAGAATGACAAAACAGGGGCAGCCAGGGCACCCACCGGCTGTAGATCACGTGGGCGCCTGTAGATCTGTTTATGATCGACACCGCCGGAGTGCCAGCTATAAGGCTACCCTTCGGTTCTGTGTGAAGAAACCCTAAGCTAAAAACGACAGGTTGTTGCCTCCCTCTGCAAAGTATCACAGGTGGGAAGTTGACCTCTGCCACATAATACCGACAAAGACAAGTCGCAGGCAAGTGGAAAGATCTAGGTGGCTTGTTTTCAGCCTCCTGTGTCCTTTCTCATTGTCTTGGGTTACCTCACACTACTTGCTTCTTCCAGCTGGTCCAAGCTGGGTTTATCCAAGTAAAACCTGCCATTGAGCGAACACTTGCTATGAGCCAGGCGTCCTGCTGTGGGGGAGGGTGGGTGTTCAGGGGGAAGACCTCCCCAGCAGGTTAGCTTGGCCCAGTGTTCCAGCATGGCAGGAGTCGAAGCCACAGGGCTTCTGAACAAATCACAACAGCAGCAAAACAACAACAGGAATAGTAATAATACAAACAGCTCTCCTGGGAAGTTTGAGACAGATCTCTTGTTCATTGAATATCAGAAATATTCACCTTTAAAGATTATTTTAAAAATTGAGTGTTTGTTGTTTGTCAAGCATGTGCACTTGGAATAATGTGCTTTTGTAACATGTTCTGCCACCTGAAAAGAGGCAGGATTTTATTCAGACAGGGATGTTATGCAAGTTTATCATTTTTAGTGTTTCTTTGTCTGTAATGTTGCATTAGCCAATCATGTTACCACGTTAGCCACGTGGACACAAAAACCAATGTGCTTTTTCTTCAAGACAAGATTTTGAAAGTGTATCTACATTTTTGAGTTCTCTTTCAAGATGCCAAGAAGAAGCTGACCACTTTATTTTAGGAATTGTTAAGAACTCAGACTTTGTGGAGTCCGCCGGACCCGCGGTCCCGGCCCAGCCCTGGCATATATAAGTCCTGCGGCCACACAATCTTGCTGAACTGATTTACTGAGCTATGAAATGAGAATAATAGTATCTTCCATATGAAGATGAAATGAGAGTGTATTTCTAAAGATCTGAAGACATTGCAGTGAGGCGCTGCCTCAGGTAGTCAGAGACCGTGGTGGTGAGTGTTGCCGAAGCTGCTCTATGACCAAGCGTTGGTGGCCACTTCTTATGGACGGCGACACAAGCTCACCTTCCACAGTGAAGAAATGAATGACTTCCTTCCCTTCCACAGTGCTCACTCGCTTGCTCCAGCCTTGCAACGCTGAGAGCATGGGGCCTGTGAATCACGGATCAGCACAGCTGTTAGCAAGCTGGGAGAGAGTTCAGCAGAAGTAGGCCCGTTTCAAGATAAGGTCTCTGACTTAATATGCAATTTCTAAAAACCAGCCAGCATTTAACTGGCCTTATCCCTGCTGAGATAAGATCTCTGGATAGTTGCTTGGCAATTTTAGTAATTGGGGGAGGCTAATTCCCATAATTTCCAGGTAGTATTGATCTGACTGCTGCTCTGGGAGGAAACCCCTTTGTGTGGGTCTGATGTCCTCAGCTGTGGCGTGTGTTGTCCACACCTGAAACGGGGCACAGGGCTGTGCTCTGTTCGAACTGGAGAGAACTGGGCAAGGAACAGAGAACCAGCAGGTCTCCCAAGCCAGACAGTCGTCAGCCAGTGAACACTGCGGAGCTCACGTCCATCTTGCCAGTGTGTCCTTTCTCATTCTTCTGTGTTACTTCACACTGCTTGCCTCTTCAGGTCAGTGCGTGCTCTGCTTGTCCAAGTAAGATCTGCCACCTTGTGAGCACTCGCTAGGAGCCGGACGCTCCGCGGGGGCGAGAGAGCGGGGCTAGGTAGTCCTGGGGGAAGGCCTCTCCAGCAGGTTAGCGCAGGCCTGTTTGTGTGACGGCAGTGTCCCAAGAAGGCCATAAGTGGAAACAGCCAGGCTTCTCACAGTTTAGGCTTGAAAGCCTTGCCATTGTCATTTCCACCACATTCTTTCAGTCAAAACAGGCCACCTGACTAAACCCAGAGTCCATGAGGGAGGGGACTGGTCAGCATCAGGCATATGGGGAAAGGACTGCTGTGGCCATGTTGCAGACAATCTACCAGAGACTTAGAGATGGCATCTGTCTTTTTCCCATTTGGCTTCGTCACTTAGGAGCAAACATTTTTCAAACAAATACTGGACGGCAAAGTGTCTTGGTACTAGGTTTTAAGTGTTTTGTTTTTTTAACGTTTTCTTCAGAAAGTTTAACTCCATCTGCAAGCAGCTGATTATCTAGCACATCTAGAAACTCTGAATTTCAAACAGGTGTGGGGGCTAAGCAAGACGAACTTATAAGACTGTTCAGGAGAGTAGCCTTATTAGAACTAGAATTGCCTTTAGACTCTTGAGTTCAATTTCTTCTCATCTCCTTCTCATGAGCTCTCTTTTTCACCAAATGGAACAGCTGAGACCAAGAGCAATTTCAGACCCAAGTCCAAGGTCAGGCAGGTATTTAGTGACAGAGCAAGGGCTTCAGCTCCTTTCTGCAGCCCCACTGCCCCATTGCAAGAACCGGGACAAGAGGAGATTGAAAACATGCTCACGCACTACATTTTATCTTTCTGATCCCCCCCCCCCCCCCCCGATATGCTCGAGTTCTTAAAAACTCATCTTTGATTGTACTTGGTTTGCAGAACGTATGATTAGAGCCACACTTTCTTTAGTTAATTCCCAAGGTGTAGGTTCAAATGTAGAGTTGTTTTTTTTTCCTGAATGCTTTAACAGTATGCAGTTTTACAACATGTATAAGATTCTTAGATTCATTTGCTGAAGCCTCTGATTTAAAACCTTTAACATTTTTCTGATTTGAAGCTGGAGAAGAAATAGAGAATTGACACTTTTTTTTTTTTTCCCCTTCCTTCACACAGCTCTGTGAAATCATGGTATTCCTGGCCTTTCTTAGCCTGTTTGTTGCTACCATTTTGTTCCCCACTTGATCTGTCCTTGTGTTTACTTTAGAGAGCTTCTGGAATGTAATCCATTGGCTTCCGGGGAGTTGAGTCTTTTCAAAGACTCCCATCTGGAGGCATATTTAAAAGCATGTATCTCCAGCCTTACTAAGTGTATGATGTTCCTCTCTGTGTAAATAATAGGAATATAAGACCTGAGAAGTTAATACTTCTAGTAAAACCTTCGGTCTTCTGAATTAGGCTTGTGATCGCCCAGGTGAGTCCGGTTGCAAACTCAAGGCCAGAACTTAGAAGAAAGACTGCAGTGTTGTCTGTAAGAGGGTATTTGGTCTGTCCCCGTTAAACAGACTCCTCCGTTTTCCCACTGATAAATAAAGTAATTTGTTTCCAAGACTCCAGAGAGCAAAACATCTGCACGTGGCGGGAATATCCGCAAATGGAGCGAACCCGGTGGTCACGTCACTTGCCGTGTTTCAACTCTGTCCACAGTGTGATCCTGTGATGAGGGCTTCAGCAAAGCTTAGGAAAATGCTTCATCCACTTTTGTGAGAGGCAGAAAAATAACTAAGTAGCTGCTTTCAGTGAGCCTTGCCAGCCTTGTTGAAGTGTACACCTTTCATACAAAAACCTCTAAAGGAACTGCAATGGAAAATACGGGTTTGTGATCATTTTGAATGATGTGTGATTGCCTTGATGAGCACTATAGTTACTAAGCAGATATGTGCTTCTTTGTTTTAAAAGGGAACTTGAATTTTTTTTTTTACTATAACTGCCAGTTGATTCATCTCTATCATCTTTAATATGTTCAAAAAAAAATTTTCCCCACCTCATCTGTGCTTGTCAGTGATGTCAAGTTTTAAAAGTAACTCAAGTTAAAAAAAAGAAAAAAAAAAAGCTCTATAGAAGCCATCATCTGTCAGAAAGTTTGCATTTAATTTTTCCTTTCAGGTAGAGAGGAGACGTTTTTTTGCTTCCGTTTTCCACATTTGCACCTTTGAGTTTCCAGAAAGCTTGGCATCCCTATTACTTTGAGTTGATGAATTTATACTGACCCAGTAATAGTTATGAGGTGGTTGGGGTAGAGGACATGGGTAAGTAACAGAAGAATGTTAAACGGAATAAATTGTACATTCTTATCTTTGATGAATAGTCTAGCATGCAGATCCCTGCTTTCTTTAGTCCACATTTAGAACTTCTCTTTCTGAAACACTGATCCAGTTAGGCCAGTTTCTTGTTAAAAAGCTTTTTATATCTGCCCCTTTGCTGTGGGCAAAACACTCAAGCTTCGAGACATAGTTCTTCCTAAATTGGCCGTAATCATTCTTCCCAACTCATCCTCACTTCTGTTACTCATGAATGTCTCACATCCCTGGGCTAATAACATGCTATTCCTTCTGCTTTGAATACCTGGAAAACCCCCCTCCTTCTACCAGCTGGTAACATTCCCTTGATTGACGTAGACCTAGATCAAATGCCCTCATTTTGTTGAGTCTTGTGATAATGCCCCAGGTAAGGCTGGCCGGGTCAGGTCCTCCTCTGCTTCCTGAGCCCTTGAGCGATCCTTCTGTGAAGCATGAAGTGCCTTGCCTTGTGAAGTCTGTGTCTGCAATTCTCTCTCCCTCACTGGGCTATGGCTTAATCATCTTTGGACCTCTAGGCTAACAAGGGCTTGACATGCCGTAGGCCGCTGCCTAAATATTGAGCAAGTCAATGAATGAGCCTTCATTGTAGGTTATCAGGCACCAAATGATCTTTTCATAGAATCTGTGTTAATTGGGGAAGGATTGTTGAGGCATAGAGCTCATAATGATCATGAAGCTAGAAAAAAGTCATTGAATGTGGGATGTTCCTTCAGTTAACAAATGGATGCTACCTGACTGTGGGTGTCTTTTTTACAAAAAAGTTTTGTTAACGAAGCTCTACCATTACGAACCATTTCCCCCTCTCCAAGTTTCTGGTGGAATTTCTTTCCTTATCAAGGTAATAATACCTTGGGGTTTTGAAATTTATAAATCCAATCAAAGCATTTTCTTCATTGCACCTAGTTACTCAGATTCTTGTCCTGTAAAGTGGGGATAATGTCCTTGCTATTAGTTTATCTTGAGGGGGACAAAATGGAAATGCAAGTCTTTGGAGGTGAACAACTCTTAGTTTATTGGGCTCTGAACCAGAAACCGGCCTGTGCTTTTAAAATCTTGGGGTGCTACTTGGCCGACCAACTAAACATATGAGTATTTCACTGAGCTTGCCCCTTTTCAGATGACTTGTGGTTGAATCTTGAGGTTCAGGTTGAACAGAGTGCTTTTCAAACTTTCCCAGAGACCTAGCCAGTCCTACCCCCAATCCCAGGGTGTGCCGAGCCGGTCATGGGGGCATTTCTCTTATTTTCTGTTTGAACATTTGGGTAGAAAGTTTAGGGTATGAAACCTTGTAGGTTATGAAATGGTTTTAGGTGTCTAATGAGCCACACCATGTTTCTACACAGATGAACAGTTTTATTACCACATTTTCTAGCAAATGTATTTGCTGGTTACTCTTAAACCAAACCAAACACAAACAGTCTCCAAACTGCATCCCAAACAAGCCCCAACGTACAGATCGTGATTTACAAAGGTCTTGATTCACAGCCACTGGAGTGGCTGCCAAAGGCATCCCTCTCCCTCTTCGGGTGGAATGTGCTTTTGATTTTGGCACGAATTGTCTTTGCTGATAATAATAATACAATAACAGTAATTTGAGCCTTCATTGAACGTGTGTGCCAGCCCGTCTGCTGAGCGCTTTGCATGCAGTGCTTACTTCTTTCCCACTGCAGTGCTCTTCTGATGACTGATCGTAGACCAGAAAACCAGGGCAGCAAGGAGGGAAGTCGCTTACCCAGGTGCCCGACCACAGTTTGCGGAATTGGACTTTTCGTGGAGTTTTTGCATGTCTTTCTGATGCTCCTGCTTTCTTCTTTCAGGCTTGGGCATCTGGCCTGCCAAGCACTCTCGCTTGAGAACATCCCTTGTGCAGCCGTTTCTGCTTTTCCTTTTGCTGTCTCATGATGTAAAGAAAGAGAAAACAATACTGGCCAGTGTTTTGAATAATAGAATATATATATATATATATATATATATATATATCTTCCTTAAACTGCTCTCCTCGGGGGAGAGTAACAGACGTGCTCCACAGGCTCTGACAGGGTGATTCTTCCTTGGAGCTGCCGAGCTGGGTGATGTTACAGCCTGCTCTTGGACGTGTTGATACGGCCCCTTGATTGCTTAAGGTGTGTGCCTCTTCTTAATCACCTCTACTTGGACATAAGAACTGTGCAACACTGTGACCTGGAAAACGTAGGCATTTCTGGCAACCCCAGACGTAAAGGGCCCTCCCTGGCAGGGACTACAGAAAACCACAAGTCACCAGCTGAGAAACATCCCAGGATAAAACAGTTGAGGGAATGGAGACATCACACAAAGGCTATGTCTTCAAGCCTTGGAGGCCCGTGAGTACAGACTTCCTAAGAATGAATACAAGTCGGTGGCTGCAACCCCAAATGTTCTCAGGGCCTAAGCAGATAGTAGTACATGGAGTGCGCAGTGGACACTGAGATGGTTGCCACGTGGGAAAGTGGGGCTGGGGCGGGAAGGGGGCAAGACTGTCCGGTCTTTTACAAGTTGGAAATGTGGACTCTTGAGGGAAATCCCCCAGTGTTTCAAACACTGGAACCAGTCCAAAGCTTTGGAAAAGTCCGAGGGCCAAACCAAACATGCCTGTGGGCCAGAATCAGCTTTCAGGAACCCAGTTGGTGACCACTGGTTTAATACATGTTGATAAATGAATTTACTGGTACTTGGCTAAATGGAATCTGGGAAGATTTATCTTTTGGGTGAGAACCAAACTCACAGGAAGGACGTCACTCATCATTACTCAAGAGTTATTTGTTCAACTAGCAAAATATTGGAAACTTAGCCATTTGGGGCCCTTGGTGCACAGTAGAGAGCTATCTGCTGTGATAGTCAGATTGGTGTGGAGACTGGCAGGGGTTCAGTGTGGTGCTGGCGTGCAGATGGGTCATATGTGTGGGACTGTAGATGCACGTTCGTTAGCGGGCAGTTTTCCGGTCCTTGGGTCTAGTTGCATGAGATTCCAAGTGATTCCACAAATGGGATCAGTAGTATGTACAGCGGGTATGGACTGAGGTCTTTTCTCTATATTATCCTCTTTATCAACCAGGTTTCAAGAAGCAGAGCCTTGGTGAGTGTTATGGGATTAAGGGATTTGTAGAAATTGGCCCTTCCTCAAATATGAGAGGAGCTGGGGAAGTGAAAGTCTTGGTGGAGTGGGGGGTGTCAGAGGGTTACAGAAAGTTCCATCTGGAGGCTATCCAAGAGGGACCAGGAAAGGAAGCACATGAGAGGGATCTGAAGGCCATTGCCTCTGTGGCTGTGTCGTTCCCACCTCTGCCATCTGTGGCCAAGTGTCTGGTGGTGGGTTGGGGCCACTGCCGTTGGCAGGGCCATCATTGAGAAGACAAGGGAGAGAGAGCAGAGGGAGACAGGGGCAAGCTGGGGCCCATTAGGCACCTTCCACCTGTTTACCAACTGTCTGAGAGTAATGGACTGGACTTCACTTCTACTTTCAAATCTCACACAAGCTCCTCACGTGGCTAGCTGTGGTTGGACCACAGGGGGAAGGGTATTCTGTTCAAGTGGGCTTCACAGCTAACCAAGTTGACAGTAATAGCATCAATGTACTGAGAAAGAATGATTACATGCTTAGACCCACGTACTGAGAGCTGCTGGATTCTGTCTCCTGATCCTAAAAGCCTTCTTCACATTCTGAAACACAGGACTTGGGTAACACGGTTTAGGACCCTGGCCGTGGTCAGGTCAACATAGGTGTTTTTCTGTTGAGGATCCTCTCCATATTCAGTTAGCCATTTACATGCGCATTAGGGGTAATTATTTTATCAGATCTTTCTTCCTGGAAAATTTTGGTCTGGTGGGTTGGAGGAAAGAGGGGTATTGGGAACCACTGTGCAGAGAAGCAAAGGGGAGGAAGATAGAAACTTTGGAGGCTGGGTTGAGGGAAGCTGAATTCAGTTTTGCCTTGGGCCCAACCCATGTAAATCATTTTGTCCATCTGCTTATCTGTCTATCAGTCAGTCCATTCATCCATCAGTCATATATATATATGTGTATCTATTCCTATCAGTCCATACACATACATCTATCCACATATTTATCTACCATATTTTTATCTAATCTATATCATGCTATATGCACATAGATGAGAAGCTTTAGAATGGAAAATTTTATGGGTTTTTGACTCTCATGTTAAAAGTATTCTGTATCAGATAAATATAATGATCCTCTTTAGGAGGAAATTTCAATTCTAGAAATTCTCACACAAAATAAAGCAGTCTTAGATGTCTGCTCTTTTCAACCATAAAGTGAGATAATTGGTTTCTCTCCATATGAAGAGATGCTAGGGTTAATAAGAACTCCTGCTCCCAAATTTGTCCACCCTCTGCCTGACTCCAGAGTTGTTCTTAGACAATTAAATCTTGGTGGTGAAGGGAAACATCTTTGTAAGTTTATGGCTGAAGTTGGCAATTTTTGCCAAAGTATGAGCTGCTCTTAGGTGATACTTCATCTTTGTATTGAAATTTTGGCTACTTGTACTTCTTGACTGGTAGGTAGTATGACTGCTGAACAAAAGAAGGTAAATTACTTTCAAACCTCAGAACATTACTTTGGAAGTCCCGAAGCACAGAATCTGGCTTCCCCCCTTATTTCCTATGTGGCAACTGAACTCCTTCTTATCACCTTACTCCCAATTTGGTAGATGTTTCTCCGTAAGTTTTCCTTGCCACAAAACTGACCAAACTCCATTTTTCCTCCTCACGTTGTATGTTTCTGGTGTGTATTTATGTCTATATGTGTGTGGGTGGGCGAGTTAATGTGGTGTGGAAGTTTTGAGGGAGATATTGTCATCAAGGAATATTCTCCTGAAGCAGCTAAACATCCTGAGTAGAGATAGCCTTTTGCTCAGGTGCAGATCATTTTAGATTTTTTAAGAGAGCAGACATTTATTGAATTCCTCCACGTGCCAGGCACTGCCCTGGATCCTTGGCCACAGTAGGTACTCAATAGGAAGATTGCCTACTGGTCATGCCCAGGTGCAGAACAAAAGAATGGAAATTAAACATTCGTGAATTCAACGCATTACATTCATTAATTTAATTTTTTCCAAGATTTTATTTATTTGAGAGAGAGAGAGAATGAAAGACAGAGAGCATGAGAGGGAGGAGGGTCAGAGAGAGAAGCCGACTCCCTGCCGAGCAGGGAGCCTGATGTGGGACTCGATCCCGGGACTCCAGGATCATGACCTGAGCCGAAGGCAGTCGCTTAACCAACTGAGCCACCCAGGCGCCCCTACATTCATTAATTTAGCATGCATTTATTGAGCACCTACTATGTGCCTTAGGCATTGGGCTGAGTGCCAAGGATATAAGTGGTGAGCAAAAAGATAGCCCTGTTAGAGCGTGCAGTGTAGCTGGGGAACAGACAATCAGATGATCATACAAGTCTGTGTATTTACTATGGTAAATGTCTGAGGGCAGCTGACAGGTGTGATGGGAACATGAATTGGGGACCTAGTCATGGGGGGTTGGGCAAGACTGTTGAGAGAAGGCAGGGATTTGAGGAGCAGATGCACTGGGAAGAGAGACTAGCCTTTCCGCCGTGTCTGCATGAAGCTATCCTGCAGCCCTCTGCATACTGTAATCAGAAAGCAGAGCATCCATGAGGGTGTTTCTGCTCTGCATCCTCTGTTTTGGGAACCTAAGTCATACCCCCAGGCCTGTTTGGTAGCAGGGCATAGCTGGCTCTCACTCCCAGGAGCTCTTCTCCAGCTGACCGAGTCACCTCCTGAGCTCTCCAGCTGCATGTACCAAACCCACCGGGCACTTCATTCCCAGCCAGAGTCGGAAACTCACACAAAGTCCCCCTCCAGGCTCTCTCCTCTAGGAGAATTCCTTGACACTTTGCCCTGTCCTACCGTTCTTCCGATTACATCAGTGTCTATGCAGTGTGCCCATCATCTCTTAGTGGGAAGCTTACTGTTCGAGGTCAGGCCGCCCAGTGCAGGATCTCTTGCTGGCCTCCTCACAGATGGTCACCCAGGCTGAAATTATAGAGCACATTTCTTCTCCACCAGGGCCGATTACTTGCCTTCCGAACACTCCCTTTTCAGACTTGCCTGCACACGGGCAGGGAGGTACAGGGGTGGATGTTAGGGGCCAGGCTGATGGGGGGCGGGGTGGGGTTAAGTAAACCAGTGTGCAAGAATTATTTATCACAGTCTTCCTGGAAACTAGTTGGGTTTCACCGAATCCATTCATTTACTTCTCTCTGATGAATGAATAATCAGGTGACTCATAGTGAGCTGCTAGTTAGAAGGTTGCAACATGTCCTCACTGGTTCTGTCCTATTAGACGCTGGGGGAAAAGCTTATATTTGATGTGTTTTTAGGCACAATGTGTCAATTCTTCTGAGACTTTTTTTTTTTTTAAGATTTTTTATTTATGTATTTGAAAGAGAGAGAATGAGAGAGAGAGAGCACATGAGAAGGGGGAGGGTCAGAGGGAGAAGCAGACTCCCTGTTGAGCAGGGAGCCCGATGCAGGGCTCGATTCCGGGACTCCAGGATCATGACCTGAGCTGAAGGCAGTCGCTTAACCAACTGAGCCATCCAGGCGCCCCTCTTCTGAGACTTTTATTAAAAGCTTCCCCCCGCCCAAAGGAGGCATAATTTAAAAAAAGTTTAAGAAGCACTGTGTTAGATCATCTTTTGTATGCTGTCTGATTTCGAAGTGGTGGTGTGATTACTTTTAGGTAAAATCACTATAGAGGAATTTGGCAGAAATAATAGGAATTTCTGTTTGAAGGCATAATGAAGCCTAGTCATTTTTCCCAATAGATATTCATGTTAACAGTAATCATATCACATAGTTATTGAACACTTACCATATGCTGGGCAGCAGGTTATGACTGTGTATGGATTATCATCATCAGTTAATCTTTGTAACAGCCCTGTGAAGGAGGTTCTGGTATCTTGATTTTACACATAAGGAAAATGAAGTAAGGTTAAATTATTACTAAGGGAAGAGTCCAAATGATAAGACAAGCCATCTGTCCTGGAAGAACATGCTCCTAGCCATTTCTGCAATGTGTACTCAATAGGAGAGCATGCTCGGTGCTGGAAAAAGGGTTCAAATTTAACACAGTTTCATGACCTGGCAAAATTCTTCTTTGGATGCAGCCGTATTTAAAAGAGAATGGTGACTTGTACACTAATGCTCATAGCAACTTGTAATATCCCTAAACTAGACACAACACACATGTCCCTCACCATTTGGATGGCTAGACTGTGGCATATCCATACAATAGAATAATATCCAGCGGTAAGAGGGAATGAACTATTGAAGCATCTTAACATGGGTGAGTCTCAAACTATTATGCTAAATGAACGAAGCCAAAGGAAAAAAAAGAGTATATGTGCTATATGATGCCTTTTATGTAAAATTCTGGGAAATGCAAATTAATTTACAATGACAAAAAGCGGATCAGCCGTTGGCTGGGTATAGCTGGGGGTAGATGGGGGTGGTGGTAAGGAGAGGACTGTGAAGAAATTTTTCAGGGCGATGGGTATCTCATTTACTTGATTTTGGAGACGGTTTCAGGATTATGTATATATGTCAGATTTACCTTACCAAAGTGCACATTTTAAATATGTGCAGTTTATGGTATGTCAATTATACCTTCATAAAGCTGTTAAATATATATATATACATATATATATGTATATGTATATATATATATACACACACACACATGCAGTGGGGAAAATCAAGAATGATGTGTTTATGTGTGGGGGTAATAAAAGAGAAATTTGTATGGTGGGAACCTCATTCGCAGAGTGACCTCTGAACTCCAGAGAGGTTGTTACCGTGAGATCAATCTATCAGTGGGTGTTTATTGAACACTCTGCCAAGGTACTTTGGGAGAATTGAAGGTTTGTGTGAGACTTGAGCTTTTCCTATGCCTGGCACTGGGACCCATTCAGAAAGAGCCCGAGCTTTGTAGTCAGCTGTATACAGACTTGAATCCGGGCTCTCCCACTTCTCAGGCTGAAGCGTTTGAATTCCTTTAACTTCTCTAAGCTTCAGATTTGTCGTGGGGGAAAACAGAGAGAACGGTGTCTTTATTTGAGGTTGTCTTGAGGATATCAGTAAATATCCAATGCTTGGCCAAAGTCTGGAGCACACGGTGGGAATGCAGTGGCAGTGACCACAATTATCAAACATGTGAGCTGGGGTGCATTTTAACTGGCCGACTGGCGAGGAGGAAATACTTGCTGCAGGCTGGTCTTCTCAGGCAACACTTTACTTGAAAGAGCTTTTGGAGCCTGTGCAGGCATTAGATGAAGTAGAATGAGCTGAGTACAAGTGTAGAGATAGGACTACATAAATCAGTTAGTTTTCGGGGGGCAGGGGTTGCAGGGAGGAGGTCAGGTCGAGGAAGAGCAAGAAACTTTAAGAAAGTTGGTCTCCTCAATAGTTTTGGGTGCAAAGAGTCAATAGACTTGAAGGCAGTGGTGGAGAAAAGGAATGGAGGGAAGATCTTTGTCCTGAGAGGACTTAACCTATTGTCATTATTGACATTTTGTTCTGGACAGTTCTTTATTGCGGGGGCTGCCCTGTATATTGTAGGATGTTGAGCAGCATCCCCCGCCCCTATCCAGTCAATCAAAAGTATCTCCAGACTGCCAAGTGTCCCCTGGGTGGGTGGGGGGGGCCGCTGAGGACCACTGCTCTGGTGGTTAGACCTGGCTTCACTGAAGATAATACTTTCTTTTCTGCATTGGAAGGGAGAAAGGATTGGAGCTCG
Source organism: Mirounga leonina (assembly GCF_011800145.1). Lineage (NCBI taxonomy): Eukaryota > Metazoa > Chordata > Mammalia > Carnivora > Phocidae > Mirounga > Mirounga leonina. Next base: position 61,535,307 of record NW_023270415.1, on the reverse strand, counting down.
TACAATAATGGAATAAACCGTTCTGGTCATAGAGGTTTAGCAGAAGTAGAGTGGTTTTCGGCATTGATCAGGAGTTGGAACTGATTGAGATCCCGGTCCTGCCAGTTACAAACACGGCCTTTGCCAGACAACCTCTTTGTACTTCAGTTCACTTATCTGTGAAATGGGGGGCAATTATAGTACCTCCCAATAGGGTTGTTGTGAGAATAAATACATTGTGACTGAAACCATTAATTATTTACTTAAAGAAAGCAGCCTACCGTGTGTGTCCCTTTATTCAGAAGACTCTGAAAGCCACATCTGGGAAGACAAGGAAGTCTTTCTGTCTCGAGCAGGTGATTTTTAAAAATGCCCATCTCTTGAAAGGACCTGTTAAAAAATTAGCCTGAAATGAAGGTATTGAAAGATAAGTGTGGAAAATGGTACTTTGTCTCCAAGCCGATTCTTCTTCCGTGGACCCACTGAGAGGTCCTTGTGTTACTATGTAAGAGCCAGGTATCCTTGAGCAGAGCAGAAAATGATATATAGGGCATGAAGTGGCTGTCACTGAAGTGAGTGGCTGTCACTGAAGTGAGTGGCTGTCA